>NC_081290.1:161036742-161339772 GCF_030435805.1 Mustela lutreola | reverse complement strand
CTTTGCCTGTAGATGTAGTAAGCCTTTCTCTTCCTGCGAGGAGATACACGTTTAGAGATTTTCCTTTCATACTTGGATGGTCTCGTTTCATGGATACCTCAGGATGTCTAATTAGCAGTTAGAGATTCAGATTTAGAACCTGAGAGGGGAGTCACAGGTCAAGATGGGGTTGAGAAGTCCCAACCCCTGTCTTGTGGGAGTACATTCTGACTGCCCAGTGGTCAGTGTTCTGTGATCCTGTCCTTGTTCTTGGCTGGTAGGTCAATGCTGGAGCCACTTCTGGAGCGCAGGGCTTCATCAGGTGCCAGAGTTGAAGATCTGCCCCTCAAAGAGGACAGTGAGAACCGGATCAGCAAGTTCAAGCGAAAAGACTGGAGCCTCAGCAAGTCCCAGGTCATTGCAGAGAAAGCGTCAGAACCTGATCTGATGGTAAAAAAAAAAACAAAACCCAGCAACAGGGGGTCAGGGTTGAGGGGGCGGGTGTGGCAAGCAAACAAGGGCCAGAGGTTCGCTAGTGCTGTCCTTGCAGCCACTTGCCACTCGCCGCAGAGCCCTGAGTCACCAGGCGGAAGTCCGGCCGGCCGTGCTTCCTCAGGACCTGGCAGCCTGTGACAGCATTTGATCTTACACTGGGCTAAAAAAAAAAAAAAAAAAGCACAAAGGGCAAATTTGAGTGTCTGAACCAGTAGTGGTGCAAGATCTTGTACTCACAATGTAAACTGTGGGCTGATGCTCAGAGCTGTGGTTCTCACCACCATGTTCCATGAGTCAGTGCATTGTCATTTCTCTTCTTTTAACTTAAAAAGAAAAGTGCTTTTTCTTCTTCCATGAGCCACATCATGTTGTTAAGTGCGGCCAGACCAGCCTTCCCTGAGAATCAGGGGTGGCTCCTTTCCAACCCAGACAACACAGTCTGACTGTGGTCAGACTTAGGCTTATGGCCAGCCAGGAAAGAAAGTCTGCTTCAGTGACGCCCTGTCAGGGCCTTCGCCGGCTCTCCACCTGACAGGGCGGGAAACTCAACAGTGGCCCCTGGAGTGGGTCTCTCTGACAAGTCGGTGCTCAGCAGGCAAGGTGTTGGGACCATTGACAAGCTTAGCCTTTCTCACGTGAGTCTGTTTTGCTGTGCCCCACCCCCCACCAGAGCCCAGCCCGAAAAGCACAAAGACCAAAGAGTCTCCAGTTGTCGGACAATCGGCTGACGCCATTTCATGGTTCTTCACCTCCTCAGTCGACGCCCCTGAGCCCACCTCCACTCACTCCTAAAGCTACCAGGACCCTCAGTAAGTTATATATATATATATATATATAAACACATACACACAGAGAGAGAGAGATTTAGAAAGATACAGACATATACTTTCTCTTCGCTTTAGTAGGGAACAGAGTATGTATATGGATCTGGGCAATATTTAGCTGGAACAGCCACACAGTATATGAGGCTATTATAAAGCTGGCTCATTCCATGGTGGTGGGTATAGCAAAATTAGAGTCCGACCAGGAGTCTTTGAGTTGCTAGGACTCATTACCCTTCTCTATAGAGTGACCCAGAGGGTCTCAAACTCCTTTTCCATTTATGAAGGTATAATGAAGTAGAGCCAGATGGGGACCAGACAGGAAGCAAATAACTTAAAAACTACTGGGTAGGTAGCCTGTACTTGGTATTGGAAAGGGTCCCAAAAAAGGACAAGAAATAGGCCTGTTCCAAATACTGCTTACAGTCAGGCCTGGAGAATCAGCAATGCGCAAGGCCTGAGAAGAATTCGAAGGTACCCTTGGTACAAAGAATGGAGGGGTAAGTCATCATGCCCATGGGCCATGGGAGTCAACCAAGAGCTAGAGAGATAATGCAGTAAGTTTTCCTGGAGGAAGTGGATATTGCATCCTTTAAGTGATCAAACTGAGACAGCTCAGTTAAATTTAACCAGTCTTTATTGACTGCTTACTTTGTGACAGACATTTTTTCAAAGTAATTGGGGTAGATCAGAAGATAGAGTCGTACCTTAAGTTCTAGAAAATGTCTTCATCTCCAGCTTAATAGTAAAAATCCTAAGCAAAAAAAAAAAAAAAAAAGGGATTTTTACTTCAGAACTTTTCATGAAACCTTCTGGTGAGTAAACAGTGCTACATTTGTCCTGAGGGCCAAGAGGCTGTTTCCATTCTGTCCACAGAAGCTATAGAATATCGCCTTAGCCATTCGATTGGCCAGGTTGGTTTAGGTGTTAGAATGGCAAGCAGAGGTTCTATTAAGATTCCTTGAATTCTTCTCTCTGCCTTCATCTACTTTGTATTGTTTCTAGGCTCCCCGTCTTTGCAGACAGATGGGCTGATGACTACTACTGTCCCGCCTCCCCCTCCCCCAAAAAGCAAGCCCTACGAGAGTGGCCAGAGGAACTCCGGAGAGGTAGGGAACAACTGCACTGGGGTCAGAGCGCCCCGCTCCCGGGAGCACAGTGTTGGTTTTCCAAGCTTTTTGCTAGGGACATTTCCCAATAGATTTGTCACTGTAATCACTTCTTGACTCATGCCTGAAACCATAAAACATAAAAGCGAGTTTCTTTTTTTTTTTTTTTTTTTAAAGATTTTATTTATTTATTTGACAGACGGAGATCACAAGCAGGCAGAGAAGCAGACAGAGAGAGAGGAGGAAGCAGGCTCACTGTTGAGCAGAGAGCCCGATGTGGGGCTCGATCCCAGAACCCTGGGATCATGACCTGAGCCGAAGGCAGAGGCTTTAACCCACTGAGCCACCCAGGCGCCCCATATAAGGGAGTTTCTAATGGGAAGTAATGAAATGCAAGCAGACCTTTTTGTCAGATCAAAGGTAGAGCTCTTCTCTGTACCTCACCCTCGGTACAAGTGAGTGAAATCAGTGAGTTCTGGTTCACATGTGAAGACTGTACTCCTTCTGGATGAGTGACAGTCATTCTGGAATGGCCTCGTCCTGCATTCTTCAACAAATATTGAGCGCCTTCTGTAGATACACCAAGAACCCAGATGTTGGGGAGATAACATTTTGGGGTATCTCTGATTAACCCAAGGAGAACAAGGGAAGTTAAATGAGTGTTGTTTCCCTTCTCTCCTGGCCAAGGCTGCATAGATAGATCAGTTAGAAGCTAAAGCACTGTGTCGGAAATGTGGAGGAGAACCAAGTCAGGAGGAAAGATGGGACTCATTTGACTCTCATTGTGTCTGTTCCCTCAGATTGCCCCTCCGCTGCCGGTCCGCAGAGAAGCCAAATGCCCACCTCCACCTCCTCCCAAAGCCCGCAAATCTGGCTTCCTTGCTTCTGAGCCCGGATCCCACTAAGGGTCTTGCCAGGTCTCCAGAACTCTGAACACCTTGAACAGCTGACGCCTAAGAGGAGGCCCTTTCCTCGCTCCCCGGGGCTCCTTGCTGACCCCCTTCCTGATCTGGGGTCAGCTGTGCTGCCTCCAAACTGGTGGTTCTTTGAAAGGCTACTGTGAAGCCTAAGCACTGCCCCCACTCCAGTCCGCATGAATTCCAGAATTGGTCGTGTCCTCTGTCTTTCTCAAAGGAGAGATCTCCCTCACCATTATTAAATTCAGCCTCCAGCCCAGAGCTGCTGCAGCCTACAGACTCCTGGCTACGTTCTTCTGTGGAGGTCGCAGAGCAACCCCAGGAACCTGTACCTTGGAAGGATTTCTTGCTTTGCTTGTGAAAAGCTCTGCTTGAGACTTGATTTTCTCACGTGGACACACCATGTCTCGAATAACATTGGAAAAGACGCGCCTCGAGTACTTCAGTAGTTGAAATAATTCTACCTTTCTGATGTCTGCTTATGTCTTCTTTAAGGAAAAGAACATCTTTGTAATGAAGATTGGTAACTTTCACGTATGAACAGCTATCATTGGTGAAAAACCATGGACTCGACTGTGGGGTCTGAGCTCCTGCCACCCCCCCTCCCCCACCCCAGACGTGTGGCACAGGAACCCTCCTGGGAGTCCCTCACACTCTCAACTAACCAACCCTCACCACACCATGTCACTCCTTCCTGCTACAGACTCCCTTGAAGCTCTTTCTTTTAACTCTTCTTAGCTCACATCACTGGACAGAAGGGACTTCGAAGCCCGGGTTCAACAGCTTCTCTTCCAGATCCCATTTGGTTGGCTCAGCGGCCCGTCTCTGCCACCTGATTTTACCCTGGAGAATATAGTGCAATATCTCCCTTTGATTATTTATTCCTCGTGATTGTGGAATTAATTTGATTACATGTTCATGGTACTAAGTCCGTAGTCCTTTCGGAAGAAGAAATGGGCTGATTCAGATGATGGGATATTACATACACCTACACGAACCCCACAAAGTTAGAGACATTTTGAGCTAGAAGGGCCCTAACTAAAGGTCATACAAACAACCCCCTCGTTCTGTAGACAAGGAAACTGAAGCTAAACACAGAACATCTGCCTGCAGATTCTTACTAACAACCCAGCTCGCTAATTGAGGCTCTATCCGCAGGTAACACTTAGATCGAGAAGACAACCCTGACGAACTCCGTGATGAATTCCTACCTTTAGATGGGACAACAGTGGAAATGTCCCAGATGTTTCTATACTACTTTGACATAGATGGCAAAGTAGAAAGCTTTTTGTGGGTCCCCTAGGTCAGCATGTGGGGAAGCTCACTGGGGTCCCTTCCGTAACTGGGCCCGGTCCTCTTCCCCACCCACCCTGCCCTGAGGTAGAGAAAAGAAAGAGAGTTCACCTCCAAAGACCCGGATATGCTGGCCTGCGTCTTGGTATACGTATTCCAACACCACCCCTCTTAGAAGAGCCCTACTTGTGCTTCATAGAGGCAGGGACATACAGACCTCAGAGGCATGGCCAGCGTCCCACAAGCAGTAAGCGTGTGGATTTAGAAGTGGTGAGGGAAGGGCCGCTCTCCGCTTCCACTCAGGGCAACCTTCAAGGGGCTACACGAGAGAGAAGCCGGGTTTTGAAGTAAACCTTTTGGTCTCCAGCCATCCCAGCTGGGTCACCTGTTAACTTTGCAGACTCCCTCAACTGCTTGCCTTCCGAAATGGGGATGAGGACCTGCCACACCGATAAGGTTCAATGAGATTGACTGTGTGAAGCAGTAGGTATGAAGTGGTCTTTCCTTTCCTCTGCTCGGCCTGAGTAAGATCTGGAATTCTCTTGAGAGCATTATTGATCTTCTCCCCCACCCCGAGGTCATTTGGAAAGTGAGTACAAGTTAACTGAGCACATACAGTCCGTTTTAAAAAGATGACATCTTTTGGAGTCTCTTACATAATTATTTATGACTAAAGGAGAAATGTTAATAAGAACCAAAAAGGATTTTCATGGAGAGAACGCAACGACGAGAAGGAATGGAAAGGTTCTACGGGCCTTCTGTGGAGCCCAGAGCAGCTTCTGAAGTTGCCTCGCCCACTGGCTAGTGAGGATCTGTAGGCCTCCCTGACCCTATTTTTCAGTCTGGCCTTGGAAATAGAAAGATGTAAGCTGGTCGCAAAAATGCCAAACCGCAGGCATGTCCCTTCAGAGCAGTGCAAGTGAGTTCTGCGGTGTGGGCTTCGATCAGGGGCTGGGGAAGTCGGATGCGCCAGTGCACGAATACCTACCCTTTTTTAACAGAACATATTTTTCCATCTGATCCCCCTTCCACCTTAATGGAAATACTGGGTCTCTCCTGCCCGAATAGAAAGGATTCTAGGTAATGGTGTGGATTCCAGATTGCAGGGAACATGGGGGAAGCCACTGGGTCAGAGGCACGTTTGACAAAAGGTGATAAATCCTGTCCTGAAGTCAAAGAGGAAGACTGCAAAGAAATGCCTTATGATTACCTTACATATGGGAGAGATAAGGGTCCGGGAATAAATGAGGAAAGAACTGGTCTTTATTTTCTTTGTTAAGAACTCCGGAGTATATTGAAAGGCATTGAAAGTAGTCCTCAAACTGTCACAACTGCGTGGTTATTATTAGTTTATGGAATTCTTTTTTTTTTTTTTTTTTTTTTTTTGAGTCCCTTATTTTCTCTCTCTCTGTTCTGGTGACTTGTCTTCCTTTGAGATTTTTTTTCCCCCTAAGAATCACTTTATTCAACATTTATTAAGCTTTTATTGAAATCCAGACACCATACAAGACCCGCAGGATATGGCAATTCAGTGTGTCCAGTGGGAACAGCCTGGTATGCAGAGACTATATTGTGCTGTGTGGTTAGCAAGAGAGTGGGATTAGGGGAGAGCGAACCCCTCAGTAAGGCTGCTGGGCCATGGGCCTCCCCTTTTCCACCTCCCATCTGGATTCCAGAATTGCAGTCAGGGAGACCCATGAAAAATGCAGTCACCCTGCAGATCCCTGAGGCTAACGAGAAATAAAGAGGAATTTGAGATAACAATCACCTTTGTTAACTTTTTCCATGCTGTGGGAGGCCTTCCCCTCTACTGGCCCCCAGATCAGGGGGTGATTTCTCCCTTTAAAATTGAGGCATGTCTTAACATACATATGGTCAAGTGCACAAATCCTGGGAGTATAGATGGATGAAACTTGACCGAGTCCTACACCGTGTCACACCCTCAGATCCAAATCTAGACTGCCTCCAGAGCCCCGGAAGTTTCCCTTATGTCCATGCTGTCCTTCTGCAACAGGCATTTAGAAGGTTATTCATAGCTGTAATTTCCTTCCTCTTGCTGGTGGGGTATAATGAGAAAAGGGGGAAACCCCACCATCAACACAAAACGGGACAGTCAAGACCATGGACCTTTTGGCAAGTCCATTTATAGTCCGTCCCTGGGCCTCATTTTTCTCATGTGAAGCATCTATATCCAAGGCTATGCGATTTTTAGAATCCTTGCGCCCTCGCTTTCTTTGATTCTAAGTGAATGAGAAAGGGAGTCTGAAGGCAACGAAGTTTCCATACAGTGGATTTTAGGTGCACATGCTGTTGGCCGAGTGGGATTTTAAAATTAGTTGGCAAAGGTAAGTTCCTCTTCGGGTGGGTGGAGCGGGGAGCCTCCAGTTCTAACCTACAAAAGGAAAAAGGTAGTTTTCCTTTTAAGTTGATTATTTCAGGCTGATTCTTATAATCCAGCCAGTGCTGATCTCCCACAAACGCTGCCCCAAAACTCGTCTTTTTGTCAGATTTTGTAAATTGTTCATCCAGACTTTGTCAAGGCTCTGTTGCCAGGATTTTGTAAACTTTGGGTTTCAAACATGGACCATTAGGAAGATGTGCATCGAGGTAGAAAAATTTTGTTCAGATTTGCTGTTATTTATTTTTTAAATTAAAAATGAAAATGTATTTTGAAGTTTATCGTGTTTAGTCTGTTATTACCCTTATGTGAACGAAACGAAATCATTCCTGAACTTCCCTTTATCGACACCTCCTTTGCAACACGTCACACCCAGTCCCTCTAGCCTCCTGTCATTATAGGTCCTGTCGGTTTAGACTCATGCCGTGGGGTCATGGGATCATCGTTGCATGGGAGCAGGAAGAACTTGTGCTCTTCCCTCACTTCCGTCCACCTCCATCCATCCATCGGGCATCAGAGCTGATGGCTTCTGACAACAGTTCATTTAAACAATGGGCTGTTTCTTCACTCGTTCACTGCAAAGGGAAATGAAAGAGGAGTAGCTACTAACTTACCTGGGAAGGATAGAAACTGATTCTCAAATGAGGCTGAACATTAGTATAACCTGGAAAGAGGCCACACCCCAGACCAATCAAATCAATTTCCAAGAGAGGGATCATGACCCAGCCACCATATTCTTTTTACATCTCCCCAGTGTTATTCCAACCTTTGGCCAAGGCTGAAAATAGAGGAAATAACACCTTGAGAAAATCGGTGTTCAAAATGGATGTTCATTTCTTAAACTCCCTGCTGGTGGTGTGTCGTACTGTGGGGACAGCCACATTTCAGTTAGAATAGCCACACTGTTTGAAGTCCTGGGCTTATGCCTAAGATTTTTTTTTTCTTTAAAGAAAACTGTCCCAGTGCTTTTAAACATTTGCCATCTATCGCTTTTTAGGGCAATAATGCCCCCACTGTGTACCTAAGAATCCCTGGCATGTTAAAGATGCAAATGGTTTGGGGCCCCAAGACTGAATCAGTAAGCCTGGGGAGTCTTTTGGGATCTACAGTCCCTAGTGAGAAATGCTACTTGAGAGCACTGTTCGCTGTCCAAATGTGTAAGTGCTGTTATTTCTTATAGCGATCCTCAGCTTTT
The DNA here is from genome assembly GCF_030435805.1 of Mustela lutreola. Classification (NCBI taxonomy): domain Eukaryota; kingdom Metazoa; phylum Chordata; class Mammalia; order Carnivora; family Mustelidae; genus Mustela; species Mustela lutreola. The sequence goes on along the minus strand of NC_081290.1, from coordinate 161,331,565 downwards.
TCCCAATCCTCTCCAGGATTATGCAGCTTCTAAACCCTTTGCTAAAATGGTCCGTCTTCAAAGCCACTCTTTTGACTCTTGATCATTTAACATATACTTGAGACTTATATACTTGAGAACATATACTTGAGAACTTACGAAAGGGAGCTCTTGGTATGTTTCCCACCCTTTTCTTTCAAAAGGCTACATACAGGCCTTTTTTTTGAAGCTGCCTTGATGAGGTAGAGAGCTCTTCAAGTTCAGGAAAATGTGTAAAATGTTAAGAAAGGGGTCATTTTCACTCTCCTCCTTAGGCAATTGGCCATTCGTGAATCAGGTACCAAACATGTTCACGTAAGTTGCAAACCACCGGATGCTGTCCGCATCAGGCAGCTGAGTGAGCATCTTTGTCGACCATCCGGGGAAGCCCACAGCTTCTGGAAAACTGGGACTCCAACAGAACGTAAAATATAAGTGACTGTGTGGGGGCACCTGCGTGGCGCAGTCGATTAAGCATCTGCCTTAGGCTCGGGGCATGAGTTTTGGGTCCTGGGATCAAGGCCCGTGTTGAGCTCCCCTCTCACTCTTTCTCTGTCTCTCAAATAAATAAATGAAATCTCAAAAAAGAATAAGTGTGTTGTCCTGTTCTTTTAATGCATTAACTGATGTAAAGGTTGTAAAAGGTGTTGTTTTTTGGAACAAAAAAAGTTACTGAGCGATTGGCTGATGGAAGCCTCTCATCCCGCCTTGTATGTGTTGATTAAAGAAAATATGCAGTTTTGCTTTTTGTTCCACAGAGGAGGTTGTGAACTACATCTCCCTAATTTTATTGAAGTGGGGGCAAGAAAGTTCTTTGAGCTTTAGTGATTATTCAAATGGAGAGATTTGGGGAATCTATTGCACTATGATGATCTGTATTTAAAAAGGAAGGTTTTCTCTCCCGTGGACTGTTTCCAACCCCAGTTCAAATTCCTTTACATGGGCCCTTTTTTGAGATGGAGGGGCAGGGAGAGGAGGAGGAAGGTTCTGTCTGTGAGTGAAACAGGGAAAGGGCCTCGATCATTGCCATGTGAACATGGGCTCAGTTACCGGGACATCAGGCAATTTACCTGAAATCAGTGTTTTTCAAACGGTCTCATAGTCATTTGGAAGTTGGGAGGATAATTGAGAACTGGTCTCATAGTGTCTGGGACCCCACAGCAAAATGGTCACCAGTAAATGAAGTCGACACATGAACCCCCAGGATCCCTTTTCAGCTCCAGCTAACAAACTAGAACCAGTTAAAATACATACTGACTTTCGAGTCTAATACCATCCGCTGTTCTTCTAGTGCAAAATGGGAGCCCTGCCCACGTACCCCGATGGAACTGAGCAGGTCCTTTAAACCCCGGTCTCCTTTTAAAGGGAAGACCAGAATAGCTAATTTCCAAGGTCACTGTGAGGGTTAATGAAAATGTTTATGCATCTGTCCCCGCACAAAGCCGGATACTGGTCTCTGTGGAGAGTTGACTGGTGGCCACAGTATTTGACCAGGGTGCGCGGGAATACCTGAATCCTGTCTTCAGCAGATTCTATACTCCAGAGCCTCTCCCAAGATGAACGCGGTTACCTTCAGGCCTCGGTCCCAAGCCTCTGTGTGCACCACTGGATGTAGTGAATGCAGGGACACTATGTGCAGCAGCAGGAACACTGGACCAAGGGCCCAGCGCAGCCTACTCTCTCCGGAGGAGAGAACCTCTCAGGTTCCAGTTGACTTCCAAAGAGATGCAAAGCAGTCTGGGACTGCTCCCCAAGCCGGGGGAAGTCTTGGCTGTGATCTCACTTCTACAGAGTATAGTCAAAAATCAAGCTACAACCCCAATAGAAAACTGTTGCTGCGTCAGATTTTGGGGCCCGGCCCAGTAGGTGACTGTACTTGGGGCAGGGATAGGGCCCCTTCCTCACCAGAGTTCAGCCTTAGAGAAAAAATTAACATTTGTGCCACTTTATTCACAACACTGTAGTTCACCATAAATATGTGAGTTTAGCATAAGCATATCTGGAATTCGCACAATTTAAAGATGTCAAATGAGTCACAAGTTTCAATATCAGAATTACACTTGTGTTGTCAGTCGCTCTGGTTCAGCGGATTTAAATCCTCTTCTGCCTTTCCTCTTCAATCAGACTTTCCTAAGAAATACATGAGCAAAAAAATATGTCAAGGTTGATTTTACTAGCTGAATTTCACTATGCTTCTGATCTTTTAGTTTCCAAAATATTGGAACAGGTGAATGCAGGGACACCATGTGCAGCAGCAGGAACACTGGACCAAGGGCCCAGCGCAGCCCTTTCTGTATTGATACAGAAAGAATAAATCTGTTTATTTTTGTGCACTAGAAAGGGCTAGAAAGATGTAACAGATCATGTATTTCTAACTTGTTTAATAAACATAAGATTCACATTATAAGATGTGAAGGAGGTGAAAAAAAGGTCTGATCTCCGTTTGGTTTGTTTTGTCTTTAAGATTTTATTTGAGAGGGAGAGAGAGAACACGCGTGTGAGTGGGGTGGAGGGGGAGGAGCAGAGGGAGAGGGACAAGCGGACTCCATGCGGAGCGTGGAGCCCAATGTGGGGCTTGATCGCACGACCCTGAGATCACGATCTGAGCTGAAACTGAAAGGTGGACACCCTCAACCGACTGAGCCACGCAGACACCCTTGATCTCAGTTTGGTTTTTTTTTTAAAGATTTTTTATTCATCCATTTGACAGAGATCACAAGTAGGCAGCGAGGCAGGCAGAGAGAGAGAGAGAGGAGGAAGCAGGCTCCCTGCTGAGCAGAGAGCCCCATGCGGGACTCGATCCCAGGACCCTGAGATCATGACCTGAGCCGAAAGGCAGCGGCTTAACCCACTGAGCCACCCAGGTGCCCCGATCTCAGTTTGTTTTTAACCAACTTTTGCCTCAATACCTTCTTTCTAAGGTACGTTTGGGAAATGTAACTGCTTGCTATTATTTTTATTATGTGGTAAGTAGGAGTAGACACAGAAAGCCAATAAAGATGTCTGTCTGCTTTTTTTCGTTGAACTGGAGGTGTGGAAGTCAAGGTCAGTGGACAAAATGAAAGCTATAGCTTGTGTTTGTATATGAGTTATTCAGGCTTTCCCTGCTCCTGGCAGAGCAGCTAATCAACTATAGTGGCCTCAACTGCTGCAAACAAATGGACCACGGGAGCTCAAAGAACACAACGGTGAGTTCAATTCAAATTATATTCAGTGCTCTGCATACTTGCTTTCTTATTATCAAAAACCCGCATGAGGTTAGCAGATTCCCATTTTGGGTGGGAATTTGGAGATGGTTAGAATCCAGTCAGAAAACTGGAAATCAAATATGTGGCTCTGAATTATGAATTTACTAGTTTGGAATTTTCTATTCCAAAAGGGAAAAATAAACTAGAGCACCATTTTTTATTTCTACAATTTTCCAGGCAAAAGCCATTTCATACCAAGAACATTAGTGAAGAGTTAAGGAATCCCGTGGAGAGGTAAGGATTAGCCTAGATTAGATGAGTCGGGGTAAGGAGCGGGGGAGACCGTGGTAGATGAAAACATGTGAAGAACTGACATGTAACAGTGGGAAGAAATGTAACAGTCATCCCAAGGGCTAGAACCAAGATTAGGGGATAAAGGTTACAGAGAGATTTCAACCTAATGGAAAAAAGGTTCTAACCGTTAGTACTGTCTACCCACTGAGAGAGGGTGTCACAGAATAGTGAGGCCCTACCCCAGGAGGAATTCAGGCAGTCAGAAAGGTAAGCCCCACAGAGGCTGAGAGGTGGTTGTCCCACATGGACAACCTGGGAGGTGGCACCAAGGACCTTTCCATCTCTAAAACTCCATGTCATTATAGCTATGACTCACCAGAGCTCCTTTCAGGTCCCTGAGGGGAGGTCGGGGCTGGTGGATTGTGCATTCCAAGCGCTGAGGTTTTGCTGGTTGATCAAGCTCTTCCGCTAGCTGAGAAAAAAGAACATGATTCTTGCTGATGGAGACAAATGGAATGGAACGGTATTTTCCACTTCCACCAAGAACTATGTATGGAGAGTGAGGTCAAGGGAATTGTGGGACGGGGACTTTATGAACATGGACCCACCCTTGAGGCATTTATACAGAGGGGTGGGGTGTTCTGGGGGTACTGGTAGTAAGGAGAGTATATTTTCTCCCTAGAGATGATGAGAATGAAGTACTTTGAACCTCATGAAGGGATGGTCTACAAAAAGTCTAGGATCTTCTAGTTACGAATAGGGATGACTTTTATTTTCAATTTTCACGAAATATGTCATAGTTAAATAAGAGTTACTTCACATGTAATCTGTGGAGAGGAGACTTCAGATTCCAGGCCATCTTTATTTCATACTTAGTTATCTTTCTTATGTCTCCAAAAAGAAAGAGAAATGATTTTAAGTTTCTCTAGTTTCCTTTTGTCAGCACTATGTTGAGTGTCCCAGCCCCAAATCACTCATCCTTTAGGTTCTGTTTCCCATTAATTTAAGAACAATAACAACTGTATGTTTATTAATCCACTATCATTTTGGACATTAGCCAGCTAATATCTAAGACCTCTTTCATGTGATCCTTATATGACCCCAAGAAGTCTCATATTATAGATTAAAAAACCAAGTACCCTATGTTAGTCCTGGTACACGTACTGAGGTAAATTTATATGAAATCAAATTCAGATTCTTCCCAATATATATTTTGTGTCCTCGAGCTTACTAGCCCCTCCCCACTAGCAGCCTCCAAGTTCTTTGCCTAAATGCCCATTTCAGTAAAAAGAAATGATAAGGCATGATGCATCCTTGATAAGAATACTTATTTATGAGCTATGAAATGTATTCCAGCCTAGTATCATAGGTACTTTTAAAAGACAAAACAAGGAGAAAAAAATAAGCTGAAGTTCTAAGATTTTCTTTCTGAATCCCAAGGAATCCTCTTCCTCTGGAGACCTTGGGTCCATCCCACCGTTTTGAACTCCCTTGGCAATTCTAGATATTCAGAGTACAACCTGCTCCTTCGCACCTGTTGCCATATTCCCTTGGAACTGTTCCTGTCTGAATAGAAAGCAGGGATGGGACTTGCCTTTGCACTTGTCTCATGTCCCCCAGAATACCGACAGTCCATGGAGCCCAGCAAAGCACGCTTTGGGGCACACACAGAATGTTACTGCAGACTGAACCACATAAGCCACATCTTACTTTGATGATGAAAGAGCCTTACCTCTTGGAAAGAATCAATCAAATTTTCAGCATTTCTCTTTCCCCCAGGACGCAGTCCATAGGACCAGTGTTGGCCAGAGCAGCCCACCACACATAACACCAGCAGGAGAAGACCAGCGACAAGTTTTGGAATCGGTTCCATTCTAAGGAACATCAGTGCAACAGTGAGAACAGACCTGGACTGGGTTGAGCAAAAAGTCAAGCCCTTTTTGGTGATAAGCCTAATGTTTCTATGTTAAGTCTATAGGAGGCGGAAGTGGCAGCTGCCGGCTTTCACACATAGACGTGAAACACACATCCTCATGCGCTTGCCTCTGGTGTCCTAGCCACAGGAGATAAAGGCAGTACTTGGAACTTGCACACTCAATACATTTTCGTACCAAGTGAGTCTGCTTTTATTTTTAGTATTTATTTGGTTATCCAAACTCCCTGATTCCTTCACTTCCCAAGTTCACCTTTTTGCCTTAACATCCACCGCCCTGGCACTCCCCCACACCCCAGATTAGTTTTCAACTGTTTACCAATTCCTGAGTTAAAGAGAATTGGACCATTGGCTTGGAAAGGTAGATCCTGCTAGGAATCTCTGGCTAATATAAAGTTGTAGGACATTAAATGCATACACTGTGGCACTAATTACATTTTGCTGAGTGACTTTCCTGTCATTAGTGCTGGCCGGACCATCTGTGAACACGAGAGAGAACTCAACACCTCTCAAAGCACCAAGCCCCAGACCAGATGTCTCTGTGGCCAAGGTAGCCTTGAATTAGCTGCTTACAGGAGGAATTCTCACAAAGTCTTCAAGTTACATTTCATCTGATGGGAAAGAGGCTAAAGACAAAAATCAAATACTAGTTGATGAGCTGTGGTAATTATTCCCCAAAGGCTGGATCTCTGCGGCCCCCCCCCTGACAAGGACCATGAAGGTCAAGGTTTCTTGGATTTAGCCCTTTGGGTGAAAAATGCCCTACAGACAGGCAAAAGCATGTGGTCTCAAACCAGTGCTAGAAATAGAAAAGCTGTTTTACCTGTTTGCGGACAAAAAGCCAAAAGAATCCCGAGCTGCTTTTTGAGTTTGTAGAGTTCTGTGATTTTTCATTTTCTTAGCTTCCTTTTTATATGAGACTTTTTCAGTACTGAAATCTTTCCTGCTGGTAAATTATACTGCACATGGACTATGGGGGGTTTTTTTAATTGTAATTTTTAAAATCCTATTCACATAAAGCCCTTTAATGGTGTATGTAATTGGAACACCTACTGGTGTCTCTATAAAATTTACTTAAATCTTGGCCATTAAAACCTCAGCTAAGACTTTTACAGCTGAGAACACAATTCAGAGATTAAAATCTAGCTAGTTTAGATTCTCTTGAGGAAACTGATAGACCTATCCAGAGCTGAGGGAAAATGGCTGTCGTTCAATTAAGTGATGTTAAATGCAAACCATAAAGCTTTCACAAAGGAGGCCATGTAATAATTATAGAAAGAAGTTGAGTCAGGATGCCTGGGAACTGGTCTCAGCTCTTCAATTCTTCATTTGTAAGCAGAGCTGATTTATAAATACTAAGAAGTGATTATTGGCACTATACCTGCATCCATCTAGGACCTAAAGTAGATCCTGTGTGTCTGAAAATTCCCCCATCTCCTCCCTTCCTTGACTTATCTGGAAAGCCTTCTGTAGCATCACAATGTTAGGGAGAAACATTGTAGTTCAAGTACACCAAGCCAAGACCACCTGGTGGGTGGACAGTTGGCTCATTTCAGTAGAATACTTACTGAGTTAAAATATGCAAATCACTGTGCTAAAGGCGGTGGGAACACCAAGGTGAGAAATAGTAGTTAACTGGCTTCTGAATAAGACCAACCTCACTCATTACAACAGGCTTGCCAAGTGGATATTGTTATCCAAATTTCATAGATAGATGTGCCAACCCAGTGGTGAACCCTTGGGATATTTTATACAGTATAACATTTACACAGTATAAACATTTACAAAAGAAAGAGAGAGCCATTACTCCTTGTTTCATTTATTTGAACACATGATTGTCTTCCCCTAATTTACTGCTGGGTTGTGACTCAGGAGACTCAAGGAGCCCATCTTATTTAAAAGCCTGTTAAATCCCTAGCATTTAGTCAGCATTCAGTAAGTTTAAGTTAGAATGAATGAATGAATGAATAAAAAGTAAGGACCTTTAAACCAGATTAGACTTCCTCTATTTCTGCATCAAAGATATGTTTTATCAGACACAGAATTAAATCTTCCTGTACAATTGTGTGTGAGGCCTGTTACATTAGCTAAGTTGTAAAATGGTTAAAAATGACTAGAATATTCATCTTAGAGCTAGGATTGGCAGTTTCTCCTCAGGTAAGATCTAAACCAATCAGTCATTGCCCAGTGTCTTCTGGATCAACTACATTTGCAAGATGTCAGCATAAAGAGCAATGTGGAGGGCAACTTAACTCTGTGCTTTCGTCAGCCATTTCTGTGGAGGCTGTCAGAGTCTCATGATAGGGTAGAGAAGGGGATAAGCTTTCAAGTATAATTGCAGACAGAGGGGAATTTAAAGAAAAAAAATAAAGTGATTAATTTCATTTAAATTATTTTATTTCCTTAGACACTGAATAATTTTAAGAGCCATTTTGACCTGAAAGTTATCTCATCTCACTGTAATACAAAGGTAATGAGAGGCTCTTTCTCAACAGGAGTTCATTATGTTTGAATAGTGTTCAAATTCTCCAACGGATTTCCCATTTGCTGAAAGAGGTGTGCTTCTAACAGTGTTGTGTAAGCAGAAGTGGTCACTGGTCAGGACTAAGGAGGTAAGACATCTGACCCTTATTTCATGTTAAGCACTTCTCTTTGGTTACGCATCAGTGGATTTCTTGTAGCTTATTTCTATCGGTTGGTATTAAACTTTTGAAACATGTTTTGCAATTTTGGGATGAACACAGCCACATAGTATAAAAATACATACAGTATGCTTTATGCCAAATCTGTGTCATATTCTTAGGGCACATAGATCTCAAGGGCAAAGGCCAGATTCATTTTCTACAGTATCATGTAAGAGATCAAACATGCAGTTAATGGAATTTTGATGTTTAGTGATAAACTTTGAAGCTTTTCATAGTTCCAAGGATAGACCATTTATCATGAATGGATTTTATGTTTTGTCATAATTTTTTTCTCAATTTAGAAATTTCCAGATCTTAAAGTGTATGGCTTTAGAGGGAAAATGGTTTCACTTTCAACATTCTCAAAACTACTTAAGTGTTACAATAATGACTCCATAATCTTGATGAGTGATGGATACAACCCTCTTTTTTGCCTAATGTAAAATCTCAGCAGGAGGAATCCATGGTGAACTCCTCCTGGCATATTATAAATTGTGAAAGGCTTTCAGAGAATTAATCCTTGCATTAAGGTGCTTTGTACAGAAAACGTAACCACTTTTCTTCACAGAGGTGTACCTTTTAAAGATAATACCTCCTTGGAAATTTAATGAAATTCTAGGGCTTTTCGTTAAACATGATTTGAAGCTGACATGGGGGTAGATCTACAGTGTAAGTCACCAATTCATGAAATGAGCAACTGGAGAAAATATTCCAAGTCCTGATTTTAGATAGTAACCTTTGTAAGAAAATGAATCTGCAGTATTTCCTACTAAATTTTTTTGAAACTAATTAGAAGAACTAGATTATATTACAACCTGAGTAATTACACAAGTACTGAATTTTATCCATGTTGGTAATGTTAATTTAGGTTTGACCTTTTTCTAGTCTCCCACCCCCACCTGTATTTTTACCCGTGTACAGACATGTTCCATCACTAGGTTTAATAGAAGTTTTACTATTTTGAAACCCCTCCCTCAAAATCCTCTCTCCCAGGTGTTAGGTGAGAATGTTTTGGGGAAAATGTTAACCTAATAAAGCTAACTTTTAATGTTCATCAGCTGAAGAGTAACTCAAATTAACTCAAAGTATTACTGGAAGGCAGTCTTGTCTTTTCAGAATTAATGAGATCTCTTTGTGTTGTTAGCATGATGGATTTTAAAAAGAGGGTCATAAAATAATCACACTTTAAGAAGTAAATTTGCCTGAATGGCACTTTCAAAGAGACTAATCGGTTTTAATTATAATGTTGCATTTTCATTTCCAACCCGACCCTTGGGGCTGGTCATCAACATATGGTGAAGAAATGTAAGCAAATTACAAGTGCTGATTTTCAAAAACATGACAAGAAACTCCTTTTCAACATTTCACATCATTTATTAATGCAGTATACATTAGATCCAAAATCTGCAGTTTCTAAGCATACCACGTTTAGCTCTTTCGGATTCTTCTGCAGTTTCAAGTTATGTCTACAGAGGTACCCTTAAGTGGATGAATAACACGTTCTATAATTACTGAAAATATATAGTACAGAGTGAAATGATTTAAATATAATTTAGGCACATATTGATTATGAAAATAGATATTTCTCAATACAATACTTCTCTGTCTTGGTAAAAATAATAAAGCAAAGAAAATAATTCATTTCTGAAGTTGCTTTCCCTCACTGGTAAAGGTCCGATCTCCCACTATGCATATTGTACCTTTTACTGTTAAGGAAAGCTTTGCATATGTATATATAGAAGAAGCTACGTAAATATTGAAGACATGTCATTCTCCCAGAGGAGACAAAGTAGTTTTGAATGATTCATTGCTTCAAACTGATGAGTCTGCAGAATTCAGAACCTATTTGGACACAGCTTATATCCCTGTTCTTGGGGCAGACAAAAGGACATGGGTTACTGGTAAGGAGTAGAGGCCCTGTCTCTGCTACCACAGAGATGAGGACTAGAGAAAATAAGTCTAGAATTGATTTAAATGAAACCAGAAAATAGAAGTCAAAGACAGGTGCTGATTGGTATTACACCTTGGACCAGCCAAATGCCTTTACTCTTATTTCAGTTTTTTGGTGGCTATAATCAAACTGTCAGTTTAAAGTCCCCTCATTCCCCACTGTAGGGTTTTAGCTGCAGTTATGGTAATGCCCAAAAGATGACTGCCATACTCATTCATATTTTATTTATAGCTTGGATTGCAGTGGACTGGGATTTATGCCTATTTCTAAGCTGGCCCTGTTTAAACTATTTGGCATTTGAATTAAATTAATAATGCACCTTGGTTTTTTGGTTCTGACATATCTTCCTATGTTTATTTTGACTATACAGGAGGAAACAAGGCGAGTAGTGTAAATTGATAAAATTGCCTGGTCTGGCGTTGAGTGGAACCTGCTTTGCATGAAATTCTAATGATGCTCTTTAAAAGCTGTAGCAATAGGTAAATTCTTTGTCCATCTGGAGAATTCCACCTTAACTTGAGCTGATAATGATGTCTTTTCTTTCACTCTGTCTCAATCAGTAAGAACTGAGGATTTAATTTAGCTACTGCTTTGTTCTAAAAAATAAACATGATAAAAATGAACCTGAAAAGAGAGCCTTGGGGAATCTGATCTCACCATATTCACACAGCGTGACAGGTATTTAAAGTAGGGGAGTGCATCACTAAAGCTATTAATAAACCTGAACTCTGCAAAATTTTCATAAAGTTTAACAATTTAAATATCCATACTGCATCTAAAGATTCAATAAATATAATTGCATATATTGTGCTTTTCATAAATTAAAATCCTCAAGTACATTTCAAACCAAGATGGTATTTCCACATCATGCCTATTTAAAAGCAAATATAATGGATCCTATTCCTGGTCATAAAGCCAGGAAAATCCCTCTACCTCCACTCAAAAGGCAGCAAGCTAATCTAGCTTCCCTACATCTATTACATGAGTGCTTCTCCATTAAAACCAGAATGTGGAAAAAAGTCACTTTTTTCCTTTATGCACCTCTGAGAACAAGCATAATCCTTTAAATGGTTTTTTTTTTTTTTTAAATTCTCTTACAGTGTTATTTCTTCTAGACAACTGAGTGGGTGGAGAAAAAAAAACTGATAAGGAAAATATTTTGCATCTTGGACTTCTTCCTTCAGCACTGAAATTCTCATCTGACACTTTGTGACATGTGCAGTGGTGTCAGCATCTCTTCAAATATAGCTCCCTTCACGTTGGAACCTCTCAGGTTGGCTTCTTGAAGATCACAGCCAGACAGATCACAATTCTGCAAGACAAAACCAATATTCACGAAATTTGGGTGCAGGGTGAGGGCCTTCTCTGCTCCCTCTCAAAATGATTTCCCGGGCCCATGAAACTCATGTTATCATGAAAATCAGTTATTTCTGGAAAACTTCTGTTTTAGGATGAAAGTCAGATTTTCTTCTATTGGATTTCTTTTCTCTAGGTGATGCTCAGGCTGACCATCACAAATAGAGATAAACAAAGGTTAAAGAGGAAGCATGTCTCTTCTGTTCATATATTTAAGAATCAGTCATTTAAAACCCAGAATGGACTCCAATGTAATAAATTTTATCTGTGCAAATTACTATAATCCAACAACAACAATAACAAAAGACCTGAGGAGGGCTGGGAAACATCATTAAAAAACATCTGAGCAAGAGATTTTACTTACAAAATTAAATTATGTAGGAGATTTTGCCTTTCCTCAACTTGAACTTTTTTATAGCAGGGAACTGCCTTTTTTTAAAAATCCCAAATTATATGCACAGTTCAATGAGTTTTAATAAATGTATATAACAGTTAACTACCACCACAATTTGAAGTTTTAAAATTGCTCCTGCGATCACAGTGACAGATGAGACAGATTTTGGTTAAGTCCCTGGAGATGTTGGGCGATGGCACATAACCATTTAGGACAGAATGTCACCAGCTGCCCTTCAACAGTCAACCTGATTAGTCTTTGCAATCAGTTGCAATCAGGAAGACTTTGATTACATGGTTAACTAAAACCAAGGGTAGGGGGGATCATCATCTTTGGTCTGACAGTACCAAATAATAAAAAATTAAATAACTGTGTGTAATTTAATTAAAAAATTAAATAAATAATAAGAAATTAAATAAATAGGTTTATACTTTTGGCTTTAGGCTGATTATTTTTGCCTTTAAGTTTAATGGGGCCTGCTACTCTGTTGTTAACATCTATCAAGAGAACAGGCAAAAACATTAAAAGAAAAAAAAAAAAAAGATTTCTACTATTCTCTCCAGTCCCATATAGGCCAGATTTTCTGGGATAGGGCTGTACTGTTCAATATGATGGCAACAACCACATGTGGCTACTTATATTTATTTATTTACTTTTAAGGATTTTATTTATTTATTTGACAGAGATCACAAGTAGGCAGAGAGGCAGGCAGACAGAGAAAGAGGAGGAAGCAGGCTCCCCGCTGAGCAGACAGCTCAATGTGGGGCTTGATCCCAGGTCCTTGGGATCATGACCTGAGCCGAAGGCAGAGGCTTTAACCCACTGAGCCACCCAGTCCCATGGCTACTTATATTTAAATGGATTAAAATGAAATAAAATTTAAAAATCCGTTTCTCAGTTGCACTGGCCATATTTCAAGTGCTCAACAGCCACGGGGCTGGTAGCTATTGTACTAAACAGATTTAGAACCTGTCTAGCATTGCAAAAAGTGCTATTGGACAACACTGGAGTCTGACCAATAGCCCTTAAGTCTGCTATCTGCATTTGCAATTAAGACAACACAGAGAATTCTGATGAAAGAGATACATGGACAAAATTAAAATCTCAAGTTGAGATTCAAAAAGAACATGATTCCAGTTTAGAACAGGCTTGCTTTGAACCTGATTTCAAACCTGGATATCTTTTAAATTTCTCAAGTAGTTAAAAAAATAATTTGACCCCATTCAATTCTGCTTGGAATTAAAACTTAAGAAAAACACAATGAGGGGTTCCTGGGTGGCTCAGTAAGTTAAGCGTCTATCTTCAGCTCAGATCATGATCTCAAGATCCTGGGATCATGCCCCACATTGGGCTCCTTGCTCAGCGGGGAGCCGCTTCTCCCTCTGCTTGTGCTATCTCTGTGTCAAATAAATAAAAATCTTTAAAAAAAATCCACAATAGGGGCGCCTGGGTGGTTCAGTGGTTTAAGCCGCTGCCTTCGGCTCAGGTCATGATCTCAGGGTGCTGGGATCGAGTCCCGCATCGGGCTCTCTGCTCAGCGGGGAGCCTGCTTCCCTCTGTCTCTCTCTGTCTGCCTCTCCATCTACTTGTGATTTCTCTCTGTCAAATAAATAAATAAATAAAATCTTTAAAAAAAAAAATCCACAATAAATTAGATTAATAAAGACACCCATCAAAACTGCTCTACCTGAAGGAGACCCAAGGAAAAGAGGAGAAAGGAAATCAACTTAGAGTGAATGTCAGATGAATCGCCAAATCTGAGACTGGCAGCTAGGACTTGTGTAACTGAACCCTGCTTTGGGGTTCAAATTTGTTGAAACAAGCAATCGATAAAAAAACATCCTTACAGCGGTGCTGGCATGCTACCTGCCGGTTTTTACCAGCCAAGTACTTTATGATTTCAATAAATTTTCATGAGATACCCGGTAACTGTGGATTCACAAAAACTCCTAAGAAATTGGTGACTCACCTCTAAATCCGTTCCTGCCAGAGTTGCTCCTCTAAGGTTACAGTTCTTCAACTTTGCATTTTTTAAAGTGGCAACTCTTAGGTTAATTCCTGTCATTTGACTTCCTTCCATATCCACACCTTTCAGATTAGCACCTAAAGTGAATATATTTAGGGAGTAGTTGAACTTAAAAATATTTATAGTCCTCTACCTTCAAAAAACCACAGGATGACTTAATGGAGGTGAATGATGACAGGCTTCTTTAACTTTTGGAAGAACTCTGAGAACCATAAATCTGTCTCTCAACCAACTTCCACACAGAAAGAGTTCACTGTTAAAAAAACTGTTTGCTTATACTATGAATGAAGAATGTTTTAGTTGATATTTTTGAGGGAAGGATTCAATTCAGTCTTAGACAAGTAGCGTTTTTACAGCAGCCTCTGGAAGGTTATAAGGAAGGGAAGCACCCTGTGTCCCTAACCTGCAACGAAACCAAGTGACCAGTTCACTGACACAACAGTCACCAGGCATTCATGAAAAAACATTAAATCACAATGACAAAAACTGCCTGGCTTTGTGCAAACTGAAATTCATTTTAATCAGTGTAAGAGTATGCTGTTTAGTTTCCAAGTTTGAGATGCTGGTATTTAATGCTCCAACTAAAGCCTTATTCATGATCGAAGGCTGGATTTTCCCTAACTTCTTGCCTAACATATGACTGAGACCAAGAAAGAATTTACTCTTTTGCTCATTCTCCAAGTATGAGGACAGAAGAAATCTGTATCTTCCTATAGTGGTCATGACTTCCCTGTAACAATTATTTTGTTGGGCTTTTTACTTCATGGTTTGTTTTTACCTTAGACAGTGTAATTATAGATAGAAGCTTACCTTCTAAATTGGCTTTAAGACCAGAAGGATCTTCAAAATTACACAGTTTCAAGGATGCTCCTTCTGCATTAGAACAGAGCATCTTGACTCCTTGGAGATTTGCACACTGGCAAGGAAGAGAGAAGTCTATGTTTTAACATTCAGAATTTTGTTTGGGCAAGAAAAAATTGGCTCAAACAGTAAAAGAAAAGATAGACAAGGGGTGGAAACTCAATTCCATACATTCACCATCAATTATTTTCTATTTACAATGAAGACTTTTCTCACTAGACCCAAAAAGAATTGAGAACTATTTTAAGAAATAGTGTTTTTTTTTTTTTTTTTAAAGATTTTAGTTATTTATTTGACAGAGAGAAAGAGAGGTCACAAGTAGGCAGAGAGGGAGGCAGAGAGAGAGGGGGAAAGCAGGCTCCCTGCTGAGTAGAAAGCCTGATGAGGGGCTCAATTCCAGGATCCTGAGATCATGACCTGTGCCGAAGGCAGAGGCTTAATCCACTGAACCACCCAGGTGCCCCAGAAATAGTTCTTTTAAAAGAACCATTTTAAAAGAAAGAATAGCCCAATTAATACGTCCATTTTACACAAAACATTAAAGGTTAGATAAGAGTTGGGAGAGTCAACTGTGACATCCTACTTCTACTTTCAGGAACAGCCCTAGTTGTGACATGAGAGCTGAAATGTATGGGTAAAGAAGGCATAATCTTGTCAGGGGTAGGCATTTCTCTTCCTTATTTCTGTAGGAATCAACTTGATGTTCAATCCTGCTATTACTACCTTCATTTCAAAGGTAAGAATACTAAGGCCAACAGTTCCAGGCATCATCTGGCTACAGAACACTACAAACTGTTGTTGGTTCTTTCTGTATCAACCACTACTATACAACACTGACAACCCTGAACACCCAAATTATAATGCAAAATACAAAACAAGTAAACTAGTAAAAAAAAACTAGTAAAAAAAAAACTAGTAAAAAACTATAAAATATATGTTAGAATTTTAAATTATGTTAATTTATCTCTGAGGATTCAATGTCATCAGATCAGAACTCCAACAGCAACTGGATAAGGCAGGAAGCTATAAAGGTGACATTAACATTAGAATTTCACTAATTGGGGGCGCCTGGGTGGCTCAGTGGGTTAAGCCGCTGCCTTGGGCTCAGCATCCTGGGATCGAGTCCCGCATCGGGCTCTCTGCTCGGCGGGGAGCCTGCTTCCTTCCCTTCCTCTCTCTCTGCCTACTTGTGATCTCTCGCTGTCAAATAAATAAATAAAATCTTTAAAAAAAAAAAAAAAAAAGAACTTCACTAATTGTGACCAAAGTAGATGATGAACGTAAAGCTGTCTTAAGAACTGTAAGGCACATACATACAAAAATGTAAGGCACTATATAAATGATAATTGTAGTTGTCATTAAAACTACAACAGTGAGGGGCGCCTGGGTGGCTCAGTGGTTTGGGCTGCTGCCTTTGGCTCGGGTCATGATCTCAGGGTCCTGGGATCGAGCCCCACATCGGGCTCTCTGCTCCGCAGGAGGCCTGCTTCCCTCTCTCTCTCTCTCTCTGCCCGCCTCTCTGCCTACTTGTGATCTCTGTCTGTCAAATAAATAAATAAAATCTTAAAAAAAAAAAAACCTACAACAGTGAATCGGGGCACCTGGGTGGCTCAGTGGGTTAAGCCTCTGCCTTTGGCTCAGGTCATGATCTCAGGGTCCTAGGATCGAGCCTCACATCGGGCTCTCCACACAGTGAGGAGTGTGCTTCCCCCCTCTCTCTGCCTACTTATGATCTCTGTCTGTCGAATAAATAAATAAAAATCTTTAAAACAAACAAACAAAAAAACTATAATAGTGAAGATTTCTAAAATCCTAAGGTTGATCAAGTTATGTTATTGCCATACCTAACAAAAAAATTGTATTTTATAAGTGCAATTCCATTTACCCCATAGTCAATTCTATGGAAAGGGAAACATGCTACAGATCATTTCAAATCACAGAAAATTGAGAAATGCACACATACGTTCCCATCTCTGCCTTTGCATTTACACAAGGTAGTACAGAAGCTCAGACTGAGTGGTAAGATAAATGAGGGACTGGAAGGACAAAATAACTAAGAGATGACTCTATTTTATTTTTTAACTTTTAAAAAAAAGATTTTATTTATCCATTTGACAGAGTGAGAGAGCACAAGGAGAGGGAAAAGCAGAGGGAGAGGGAGAAGAAGGCTCCCTGCAGGGAGCCCGATGCAGGACTTCATCATGGGATCACTGGATCCCAGGACCTGAGCTGAAGAGAGATGGCCAACCCACAGAACCACCCAGGTGCCCCAATGACTGTATTTTAAATATTAAAATATTAACCAGATTGAAAGCTGATAATATGAAGATAAATGTCTCTGGTTCTCTGATGTGCACCCAGGTAAAATATGCTGTAACTATTATCAACAGTTCCCAAGGTGACAGCACAGGGAGAGCACCTTGCAGTTAGGTGTGACTGTAGCACCAGCAACAGGCTGGGGGCTGGCATCCGGTCTGACCCAACTATAAGCCCAAGGTGGCCCCAGACTGTGAACTCAACAGCACAGGGACCAAACTGTGCCCACAAGGAAAATGCACTGAAGCAGCCAACCAGACTGAAGGCAAAAGCAGCTCAGCCACAACAGTAAAGCACATGCAACACATAGGGGAGACACCTCTGCCCAAAGTGCCTGGTTCTGGTGAATAAGGACCATTGGATTACAGGCCACTACAAGACCTCTTCTTCCTAAGGCCACTACTTTTAAGAGCAGGAGACAGAGCTGATTCTTGTAATAGATGGAAACAGATACAGAGAGTTAGACAAAATGAGGAAACAGAGGAATATGTCCCAAATGAAAGGATAGGACAAAATCACAGCTAAATGCAATGAAAATAAGAGCTAAATGCAATGGAAATAAGCTATATGCCTGATAGAGAATTCAAAGAAATGATCCTAAAGAGAGTTACTGGATCTGAGGAGAGAGAAGGATCTCAGTGAGACCCTTAACAAAGAGGGAGAAAATATAAAAGAACCAATCATAGATGAAGAACTGAAATTAAAAATACACTAGAGGGAATAAACAGTAGACCAGAGAAAGCAGAAGAATGGATCAGTGAGATGGAGGACAGAGTAATGAAATCCACCAAGATGAACTGCAAAAAGAAAAAAGAAAAAAAAATTAAACTACATTAAGGGAACTCAGTGACATTAAGTGTAGTAACATATGCATTACACAGATCTCAGAAAGAGAAGAGACAGAAAGGGGGCAGAAAATTTGTTTCCAGAAATAATAGCTGCAAACAACTTGAATCTGGGGAACAAAAGAGAAATCCATATCCAGGAGGCACAGAGACCTCAAAAGAATCAATTGGTGAGGGTTCACACCAAGGGATATAATAATGAAAATGGCAAACAGTAGTGATAAAGGGAGAATTTAAAAGCACCAAGAAAAAAAAAAAGTTATATACAAGGGAAACCCCATAAGGCAATCTGCTGATTTTTCAGCAGACACTGGAGGCCAGAAAGGAGTGGCATGACATATTTAAAGTGCTAAAAGGTAAAAACCTGAAACCAGTTATGCTCTTCCCAGCAAGGCTATCATTAGGAATAGAAAGAGAGAGAAAGTTTTCCAGACAAACAAAAGTAGAAGGCAGTTCATCTCCACTAAACCAGCTTTACAAGAAATGTTAAAGGCAATTCTTCGAATGGAAAAAAAAAAAAAAGGACATTATCAGGAGTAAGAGAATTAGGAAAGGAAAAAATTTCACAGGTGAATGCAAATATAATAAAAGTAGTAGATGAATCACTTATAAAACCTATGGAAGTTAAAACACCAACGCATTAAAATCTGTTATACCCATAAAAATAAATCAAGGGATTCACAAAATAAAAGGATAAAATATGACACCATCTAAATAAAATGTGTGTGTTTGTGTGTTGGGGGTGGGGAGGGGAGTAAAAAATTTAGTGCATTTAAGATTGGTTCAAACTTAAGCAACCACCAACCTTATGCAGATACCTGTACATATAAGATGTTATATATGAACCTACTGGTAACCACAAATCAAAAACCTGTAATGGATATGCAAAAAATAAAGGGAAAGGAATCCAAATAAATCATTAAAGAAAGCCATCAAACCACAAGGGAGAGAGCAATAGAAAAAAGGAAACCAAGAACTCCAAAAACCATTGTAAAACAAGTAACAAAATGGCAGTAAGTACATACATATCATTAATTACTTTGAATGTAAATACACTAAATGCTACAATCAAAAGATATAGGCTGGGGTGCCTGGGTGGCTCAGGCAGTTGAGCGTCCAATTCTTGGTTTTGGTTCAGGTCATAATTTCAGGGTACTGGGATTGAACGCAGCTTCACAATCCACATTCAGCACGGTGTCCGCTTGAGGATTTTCTCTCCTACTCTCTCTGCCCTCCCCCCACTGCTCATTTTCTCTCTTGTAAATAAATAAATAAATAAATAAATCTTTAAAAAAAAAAAAAAAAAAGTAGGCTGATGTAATGTAGGCTGACTGACTGGCTAAAAAATCAAGAACCATCTATAAGCTGCCTACAAGAGACTCATTTAAGACCTAAAGATACATGCAGTTTGAAAGTGGAAGGGTGTCTGGGTGGTGCAGTCAGTTAAGCACCCAACTCTTAAAATTAGGTCATGAGCTCATGATCTTGGGGTTGAGCCCCATGTCAGACTCTAAACTCAGTGGGGAGCCTCTGCTTGAGGATTCTCTCTCTTCCTCTGCCCCTCCCCCTGCTCACTCACCCTCTCAAATAAATAAATCTTAAAAAAGAAAAAAAGAAAGTGAAGGAATGGAAAATCATTTACCATGCAAATGGAAGTGAAAAGAAAGTTGGGGTAGCAAAACTTATAGCTTAGACAAAATAGAATTTAAAACAAAGACTGTAACAAGCAACAAAGGACACTACATAATGATAAAGGGAACAATGCAACAAGAGGATATAACAATGGCAAATATTTATTTGGAGCACCTACAGGAACTATTAACAGACACAGGAGGGGAAAAAAAAAATATATAATGCAGTAATAAGTACAGGACATTAACACCCCACTTATATCAATGGATAGATCAACCAGACAGAAAATCAACAAGGAAACAGTGGCTTTGAGTAACACATTGGACCAGATGGATCTAAAAGTTATTTTGGAACATTCCACCCCAAACAGTGGAATACACATTCTTTTCAGTTGCAAAGGGAACATTCTCCAGAATAGATCAAAAAGACTGAAATCATACCATGCAAATTTCTGACCATAATGGCATGAAACTAGAAAACAGTGGAAAGAACACAAATACATGGGAGATTAAATAATAAGATACTAAACATGTTAATGTTTATTAACATGTTCAACATGTTAATTGCTAATTAGCATTAGCAATCTAATAACATTTTCATTTTACATGGAGAAAAATGAAAATACAATGGTCCAAAACCTTTGAATGCAGCAAAAGCTGTTCTCAGGGGAAGATTATAGCACTATAGGCCTACCTCAAGAAGCAAGAAAAATCTCAAACCTAACTATACACCTAAAAGAACTACAAAAAGAAGAATAAACAAAGTCCAAAGCCAGTAGAAGGAATGAAGAGTAAAGATTAAAATAGAAATAAATTCAAAAGAGACTAAAAGAACAACAGATCAATGAAACCAAGAGCTGATTCTTTGAAAGGTTCAACAAAATTGATAAACCTTTAGCTAGACTCATTAAAGAAAAAAAAAAAGAGGACACGAATAATATTTTAAAAAAAATGAAAGAGGAGAAATAACCACTGATACACCACAGAAATACTAAGGATTTTAAGAGATTACTATGAAAAATTATGTGCCAATAAATGGGCCAATCTAGAAGAAATAGATAAATTCCTAGAAATATAGATTATCTCCCAAAACTGAATCAGGAAGAAATAAAAAACTTCAACAGACTGCTTAGTAGCAATGAAATTGAATAAGTAACTGAAAAACTCCAATCAAACAAAAACCCAGGACCAATGGCTTCACAAGTGAATTCTACCAAACATTTAAAGAAGAGTTAATACCTACTTTTCTCAAACTATTCCAAAAACTAAAAGACGAAGGAAAGCCTCCAAATTCCTTCTGTGAGGCCAGTGTTATTACTGATACCAAAACTAGAAAGACTATAAAAAACCAGAACAAAACCACAAGCCAGGATCTCTGATGAACACAGATGCAAAAATCTTCAACAGTAGCAACCAAATTCAACAACACATTAAAAAAAACTGAATTCACCATGATCAAGTGGTCTATTTCCAGCATACAAAAATAAAAATAATATTTGCAAATCAATCAACATGACGTATCATGTTAAAAAAAAAAAAAGGTAACAACCATATGACCATTTCAATAGATGGAGAAAAAGCATTTAACAAGTACAATATCCATTTATGATAAAAACCCACAACAAGGTAGGTTTAAAGGAACACACTTCAACATAATAAGAACATACTTAAAAAACCCATAGCTAACATCATCTTTAACTGGGAAAAACTGAGAGCTTTTCCTTTAAGATCAGGAACAAGACAAGGATATCCACTTGAACCACTTTCATTTAAAATAGTACTGGAAGTTCTAGCCGTAGCAATCAAACAAGAAAACAGAAATAAAGGGAATTCAAATTGGTAAGGAAGATGTAAACTTTCACTATCTGCAGATAATATGATACTCTATAGAGAAAACCCAAAAGAGTTCACTAAAAAATCCTAAAACTGATAATTGGATTCAGTAAAGTCTCAGGATACAAAAATGAATATACAGATATCTGTTTGTATTTCTATACACTAATAATGAAGTAGAAGAAAAATTAAGAAAACAATTCTACTTATAATTGCACCAAAAAGAATAAAATATCTAGGAATAAGCTTAACCAAGGAGATGACAGACCTATATTCTAAAAACTATAAAACACACTGATGAAACAAACTGAAGATGACACAAATAGAAAGATATTCTGTGCTCATGGATTGGAAGAACCAATACTGTTAAAATGTCCATACTACCCAAAGCAATCTAGAGGTTTAATGCAATTCCAATCAAAATACCAATAGCATTTTCCACAGAACTAGAACAAATAATCGTAAAATTTATATGGAAACATAAAAGACTCTAAATAGCAATCTTGAAAAAGAAGAACAAAACTCAAGGTAACATAATCCCAGATTTCAAGGTATAAAACAGAGCTATAATAATCAAAATAGTATAATATCGACACAAAAACAGAAGACAGTTAACAGAACAGCATAGAGTATAGAAGAGGCTACACTTTTATTGTCAATTAATCTATGACAAAGGAGGAGTGCCTAGGCAACTCAGTTAAGCATCTGACTCTTGATTTCAGCTCAGGTCATGACCTTAGGTTGTGAAATCAAGCCTGCTCAAGATACTCTCTTCCTCTTCCTCTGCCCTGTCCCCGTCAAAAGAAAAAAAAAAAATGTGACAAAGGAGGCAAGAATACACAATGGGAAAGACAGTTTCTTCAACAAATGGTGTAAGGGCAACTGGACAGCTTCATGCAAAAGAATGAAACTGGACCACTTTCCTAAACCATACACAAAAATAAACTAAAAATGGATTAAAGAACTAAATGTGAGACTTGAAACTGTAAAAATGCTAGAAGAGGACACAGGCAGTAATTTCTTTGACATCAGCCAAAGAAACATTTTTCTACGTAAGTCTCCTTTGGCAAAGAAAACAAAAACAAAATTAAATTATTGGGTCTACACCAAAAGAAAATACTTCTGCACAGCAAATTAGATCATCAATGAAACAAAAAGACAACCTACTGAATGGGAGAAGATATTTGCAAATAAAATATCCAATAGGGGGCTAACACACAAAATATACAAAGAACCTATACAACTCAACACAAAACAATAAATAATCCAGTTAAGAAATGGGCAAAAGATATGAATAGACATTTTCCCAAAGAAGACAACCAGATAGCCAACAGACACATGAAAAAATGCTCAACATCATTCATGATCAGAGAAGTGCAAATCAAAAATCAAAACCACAATAAGCTATCACCTCATACCTCTCAGAATGGCTAAAATAAAAAACACAAGAAATAACGAGTGTTGACAAGGATGTGGAGAAAAAAGAACCCTCATCTACTGTTGGTGGGAATGCAAACTGGTACAGCCACAGTGGAAAACAGTATGGAGGTTCCTCAAAAAACTAAAAATAGAGGGGTGCCTAGGTGGCTCAGTCAGTAAAGCATCTGACTTTGGCTCAGGTCTTGATCCCAGGTCCTGGGATTGAATGTGGAGCCTAATGTGGGGCTCAAATTTGTGACCCTAAGATCAAGATCAACCGATAGCCACCCAGGTCCCCTGTATGTAGATTTTTAAAAATCAGTATAGTATAGTACTATAAATGTATTTTCTCATTATGATTCTCTTAATAACATTTTCTTTCCTCTATCTTACCTTACTGTATGAGTAGGGTGTATAATACAGACGACATATAAAAAATATACTAATTATGTTTGGGGCACCTTGGTGTCTCAGAGGGTTAAGCCTCTGCCTTCAGTGCAGGTCATGATCTCAGAGTCCTGGGGCTGAGGCCCACATTGGGCTCTCTGCTCAGCGGGGAGCCTGCTTCTCTCTCTCTCTCTCTGCCTGCTTCTCTGCCTACTTGTGATCTCTCTGTCAAATAAATACATAAAATCTTAAAAAAAATGCTAATTGACTGTTCATGTTATTGGTAAGGCTTCTGGTCAACAGTGGACTATTAGTAGTTACCTTTTGGGGGAATCAAATGTTATATGTGGATTTTTGCGCAGAGGCCAATGCCCCAGCCCCAGTGTTGTACAAGGGTCAAATGTATATATATATATACACACAAACATGGTAAACACACACACACATAAGTATATATATATAGAGAGAGAGAAGGAGAGACACAGAGATGCTAACTTACACAACCTGACACACATCATGTTTATTTCACAATATCTCTGCCAAATACCTGTAGAGCAATATTTCCCCACTCCAAGAATGGGGCTGAATAAAAGATCTCAAAGGTCCTATTCAGCTTTACCCTCCTAATTCACTTAAAATAGAAGTCCTTTTAAAGTACAGTATATTGAAGGGATGAGGATCTAATTTCAAGATTTCATTTCTTATTAGTTGCTAAATATTTCAGGTCTTCATTTATTGAAGGATATTAAAGTTGCAAAACTAACATATTTCACTTTTAGAACCTTGGGTTTTATCAACTTAAACCATGTTTTCAAATAAAACCCCAAATAGAGAGAGAGAGAGAGATCATTTCTGCTTGTTGATACTGTTCAAGAGACTAAACATTTAATTCTCTCTTATAACAAAAAAATGATTCTTACGTCAAGTACTGATCCGGAGAGATCAGCTCTTTCAAGATTTGCACAGCAGAGATTAGCGTGTGCAAGATTGCAGCGGCTTAAATTGGCCATTTTGAAGTTAATGTATCGAAGGTCCAAACGAGAAAGATCAGCACCACTGAAGTTTAAACCCTAAAATTAAGAAAAGACAAACTGTCACAAAATTTAAACCATCTGTTATATTACATTTAATGACTGTAGCTAACCCCAAGTTTCTTAGAAGCAACTGGCAGGTCAGTCATTTGGAGTTTACTAGAAGACATGATCAGATAAAACTTAGATATAAAACCAGCATCCTTAATGGGTTCTTAGAAAAACAACTTTAAATATAACATTAAAATCCAGTCTGGCTATACTTTATTTATGTGCAAACATTTCTTTTTTCTTTTTTTAAAGATTTATTCATTTATTTGACAGAGATAGACCATAAATATGTAGAGAGGAAGGCAGAGAGAGAGAGACGGAGAAGCAGGCTCCCCACTTTTCAGAGAGCCCGACATGGGGCTCAATCCCAGGACCCCGAGATCATGACCCAGGCCAAAGGCAGAGAGGCTTAACCCACTGAGCCACCCAGTTGCCCCATGTGCAAAAACTTCTAAAGAACGGTCTCTGTTGGCCATGTAAGTATTAATAGGTATTGTTTATATATTTTTATCTATTTTATAAGTATTCAATAATTCAAGGTAGTTTTATTCTTAAAAAGTAAGTATTGAGATTTATAAAATCTTTAATACATAAAAGTATCTACCACTGACTGGCCATATATAACAAATGTACGAAGAATGGACTTTTTATTTTAATTGCTGCAATTCTGATGAACTATTCAAATTGCCACATGGGGCATATTAGATAATAAAAAAGGCCATTACATCTCTTTTTTTGCTAACCATTTTGGGATTAAATTAATGCTATCACCCATAATTAAACTGTATCTTGCCTGAAAAAGGAACATGAGGGGAAAAAAAAAAATCCAAGAAAAATGTTAAACTTTACTCACAGCTTTGCTGACACAAATAATTCACATAAAAGTCTGCTTTAATTACCTGGCAACGCAATTCTGATTTGGTTGGAGTGGCTAGCAGAAATCGAACAAATTCCTTTCGAGATATTGGCGAATGATCCTCTGGTGGTTGAGAATTCTTGAAACAGATTATTAAGAAATCAGTGACGCATTTTGGGAGGCAGCTAAATAACTGTAACACTGGCTAATGTAAAAAGAGCCTTACCTTTATTGCCACTTCCAGGTGTTCAATCAATGAGTCAATACCAAAAAATCTGGCTTCTTCTAACACACCTATCATAATAAAAACGATGTGACTTTTACAGAAAACTATTCATTTTAATATTTGTAAAAAATTCTTTGTTAAATCCTCACAATACAAGTGAAATTTAACAAGCAGGCAATCAATATACAAGAAAAATAACTCAAGTGTAGAACATGTATACAGAATACTTTTAAATATATGTAATATAAAGTTTTTCTACATAGTTTACATTCAGCAAAATAAAAACAGGAAACTAATGAATCAGAATGAAAACCTTCTATATTTCTAAATTTTCTGATAATAGGCCACAGGCAAAACCTCCTAATTTTATGAGTCCCTAAAATAATTGAAATAAGTTTGATTGTGAATCTAATAAATGATTAATTCACCTCATCTTAAACATTTCATTGACTTCTTCAGTGGAGTAGATATGAATGGGTTTGTGACAACTTTCTTTTACTTACTGAATCAGGAAATTATAGAAATAAATAAAAGTATATTAGTTTCAAAATAAAAGAAACAGAATGACTCAGAACACTCTCTGAAGGAGAATCAATTAAAAAAACTATTTCTAGGGGCACCTGCATGGCTCAGTGGGTTAAAGCCTCTGCCTTCAGCTCAGGTCATGATCCCAGGGTCCTGGGATTGAGCCCCACATCCGGCTCTCTGCTCAGCAGGGAACCTGCTTCCCTTCTTCTCTCTCTGCCTGCCTTTCTGCCTACTTGTGATCTCGGTCAAATAAATAAATAAAATAAAATAAATGATAAAAAAAACTATTTCTAAATGATAAAAGGGATTTTTATGTATCATTTGCTTGTCTTAACTCGGTTAAAAAAAATCTGTACATTCTCTAGGTGACTTAGTATATATACTGTATATTCTTACATCTATTAAACATCTTCATCAGGATATTTGGGAAGAAAATTAGAATCCATTTTCCTTCAAATGAAGACCTCAGTTATCTAGCTAAGTTTTTTAACTTGTTAAAAAAAATTCCCAAGGATTAGAGACGCCTGGGTGGCTCAGTTGGTTGGACTGCCTTCGGCTCAGGTCATGATCCTGGAGTCCCGGGATCGAGTCCCGCATCAGACTCTCAGTTCCATGGGGAGTCTGCTTCTCTCTCTGACCTTCTCCTCGTTCATGCTCTCTCTCACTGTCTCTCTCTCAAGTAAATAAATAAAATCTTTACCAAAAAAAAAAAAAATTCCCAAGGATTAGAAATGACAAAGAAAGTTAAGTGACATAATCTCTTCCTTTGAATAGTTCCAAGCCAATAAGGGTAACTATAGGTAGATATAGGAAGCTCAGCAGTTATCTGGGAAGATTATGATCTTCTCAGGGAAAGCCCATTTCCGCTTCTAATATTCCAGTTGCAAAACAAAGGTCATCTGATGAATAGCACACTACTTAGGCAGCTGTTCTGACATAACAATTTCCAGTCCACGCCAGAGTGGCCTCATCTTTGGATTCCTCATGAAGGGGCAGCCATATTTCCTATCTATCCCTGGTAGACACCCACCATAAAATGAGATTTCTAATGAGTTTCACTCTCAGTGTGCCTAGATCTTCTGAGTCAATCAGAGCCCCCAAGAATAGAGTAAGGATTTTTTTCCCCCCTACTTTTAGGTTTAGAATCAAAACTTTAAAAATTCCAGAAAAGCCTTATGAACACAAAAGGCACCTATGGGGCATAGTTGAGAAAAGGAAGTAATATTTAGCAAATTTTCTGTCAGCACCAGTAGGAATTAGATTTGAATCCCAGTTCTGCCCCTTACTTCCTTTTTTGCCTTAGAGAAGCTATGTATTCTTTCTCTTAAAGTTCCTGTTTACATTGTGAAATGGTAGTATTATCACTTTCTCCACAAAGCTGACATAAGTATTAAGAGAGATATGCAATAGAATAGGAGGAGCAACTTGGCAGAAGAGTAGGACGCATAAATATCAGGTCCCAGGAGTTAAGCTTAGATAGTTATTGAACCATTTTGAACACCTACAAACTCAATAGGAAATAGAAGAGAGGAAGAGCAGCAATTCTAGGAACAGAAAATCAACCATTTTCTGGAAGGTAGGACATGCGGAGAAGTGATTCCGAGGCAACAGATGGGAAGAGAGAATGTGGGGCATGGAGCCAGCTCACTGCAAGAGGTAGAGCAGTAGAGCACAAAATTGGAACTTTCAGTAGTCTTGTCCACTGAGGGACATTGCTCCAGAGGCTAAGTGGGAGCGGAGCCCTCACGGGGACAGTATGGTCTCAGGACCAGTGGGGTCACAAAAAGACCAGGGTACCGGACTGTGACAGAGCCCCAGGTATCGGAGCAGGGAAGCAGGCTAAAGAGCCACGCAGTGGACTCAAGCTTGGGGTTACCTTAAACCATAATCTCCAGCGCAGTCAGGCCACTGCTTTCGGAGCAGGGGCCCCACAAGTAGCAGATCCAGGGAGAACTCCCTCCTTCCTCCTGAGAGGAGCAGCACGGAAGTACACTGCAGAAATCTGCTGGGTTTCTAGACTCCAAACAGGACCATGCACCAGAGACAGAAACGCTCAGTCACAGGCCAGGTGAGCACAGAATGCAGCTGGAGACCACGGAAATGGGAGGGATTGACTGCTTTTCTCTGAGGGTGCACTGAGGGGTGGGGCCCTGAGCTCTCGGCTCCTGCGGTGCCAGAGATTGGGAGGCCACCATCCTCATTACCGTCCGCCAAAGCTATATGGAAAGTGTTCAGGGAATAAAAGCTCCAGAGACCAAAACCAAGCAGGTTACTTAGCCTGGATCCTGACAAGGACAGTGCAATTCCACCTTGGGCAAAGACATTTGGGAATCACTGCAACAGGCCCCTCCCTCAGAAGATCAGCAAGAACATCTAGCTAGGACCAAGTTCACTTATCAATGAGAACTGCAGAACTCCAGAGCTAGGGGAAAGCAACACATGGAATAAATGGCTTTTTCCCCATGATCCTTTACTCTTCCAAAGTTAAATTTTTTTAACCTTTTCTCTTCCGTATTTTAATTTTTTTAAACTATTTTACCTTAACAATACCCTTTTAAAAATCTTTTTAAATTTTCATTGTTATGGGTATATTTTATCCCTTCATTGTAGTTAACCTATTTTTTGTATACAAACAGGTTTTTTTCTTTAAAAATTTGGAATACAATTTCTATTTCTATTTCTATTAGAAATTGTATTAGAAATTCCAATTAGAAACTGGAATACAATTTCTTCTAAAGGAAATTGGAATACAATTCTTCTAATAGATGAAAATATACCCTAAATCTACTGTATGGCTTTGTTCTAGTCTCCAGCCCGATAACATTCTTTCCTCTTTTTTTCAACCAACTTCTTATCAATGCTTTTTTAGAATCTTTCTAAATTTTCATCTTTACAGTAATATTCCATCCCTTTGACGTGTTTATTTTTAAATATATGTAATTTTCATCTTTACAGTAATATTCCATCCCTTTGATATGTTTACCTTTATTTTAAAATATATGTAAGTTTTTCTTTCTTCAAAGTTTTGGGAGATAGTTTCTTTTAACAGACCAAAATACACTCAAAATCAAGTGTATGGCTCTATTCTATGCACCAGTATTTTTTATATATATATATATATATATATATATATATATATATATATAAAATATTATATTATATATATGCACACACATATGTATATGTGTGTATACATATATACATGTATATATATATACGTAAAATAAAAATAAAAATTAAAAATATATATTCATATATTTGTTTCTCTCCTTTCTTCTCCCCCTGATTTGGTTAGTATATATTTTTCTCGGGTCATTGTTAACCTCTTAGTATTTGTTCTCTCATTCATCTATTCTTATCTGGATAAAATGACAAGGCTGAAAAACTCACCACAAAAAAAAAAGAACAAGAGGAAGTACTGAAGGCTAGGGACCTAATCAATATGGAAATTAATAATATGTTAGAGCTGGGGTGTCTGGGTGGCTCAGTGGGTTAAAGCTTCTGCCTTCAGCTCAGGTCATGATCCCAGAGTCCTGGGATCGAGCCCCGTATCAGACTCTCTGCTCAGCAGGGAGCCTGCTTTCCCCCCCTCTCTCTGCTTGCCTCTCTGCCTACTTGTGACCTCTGTCTGTCAAATAAATGAAAACTTAAAAAAAAAAAAAAAAGTGGAAAAATAAAAAAAAGTAAGATAGACCAGAAAGGAACAGAGACTATATACAGTAACAGTTATCTTACAGGCAATACAATGGCACTAAATTCATATCTTTCAATAGTTACCCTGAATGTAAATGGGATAAATGCCCCAATCAAAAGACACAAGGTATCAGAATGGATAAAAAGAACAAGACCCATCAATAAGCTGTCTATAAGAATCTCATTTTAGACCCAAAGACACCTCCAGATTTAAAGTGAGGGAGTGGAAAACAATTTACCATGCTAATAAACATCAAAAGAAAGCTGGAGACGCAATCCTTAGACTATAATAAGAGATGAGGAAGGATACTATATCATACTTAAAGGGTCTGTTCAACAAAGAGATCTAAAAATTTTAAATATCTATGCCCCTAACATGAGAGCAGCCAGTTATATAAACCAATTAACAACAAACTCAAAGAAACACATCAACAATAATATAATAATAGTAGGGGACTTTAACACCCGCCTTCACTGAAATGGACAGATCATCGAAGCAAAAGATCAACAAGGAAATAAAGGCCTTAAATGACACATTGGACCAGATGAATATCACAGATAAATTCAGAACATTCCATCCCCAAACAACAGAATACACATTCTTCCCTACTGCACATGGAGCATTCTCCGGAATAGATCACATCCTGGGTCACAAATCAGGTCTCAACAGGTACCAGAAGAATGGGATCATTCCCTGCATATTTTCAGACCACAATGCTTTGAAACTAGAACTCAACCACAAGAGAAACGTTGGAAAGAACTCAAATACATGGAGGCTAAAGAGCATCCTACTAAGAATGACTGGGTCAACCAGGAAATGAAAGAAGAATTTTTAAAAATCATGGATATAAATGAAAATGAAAACACAACTGTTCAAATTCTTTGGGACATAGCAAAGGCAGTCCTGAGAGGAAAGTATATAGCAATACAAGCCTTTCTCAAGAAATAAGAAAGGTCTCAAATACACAACCTAACCCTACAACTAAAATACTAAAATAGAGAAAGAACAACAAAGAAACCCTAAACCAAGCAGGAGAAGGCAAATGATAAAGGTCAGAGCAGAAATCAATGAAATAGAAACCAAAAGAACAGTAGAACAAATCAATGAAACTAGGAACTGGTTCTCTGAAAGAATTAACAAGATTGATAAGCCCCTGGCCAGACTTACCAAAAAGGAAAGGAAAAGGACCCAAATTAATAAAATCATGAATGAAAGACTAGAGATCACAACCACTACCAAAGAAATACAAACAATTATAAGAACATATTATGAGCAACTGATGCCAGCAAATTTGACAATCTGGAAGAACTGGATGCATTCCTAGAGATGTATGAACCATCACAACTGAACCAGGAAGAAATAGAAAACCTGAACAGACCCATAACCAGTAAGGAGATTGAAGCAGTCATCAAAAATCTCCCACAAAACAAGAGCCCAGGACCAGATGACTTCCCAGGGGAATTCTACCAAACATTTAAAGAAGAATTAATACCTATTCTCCTGAAACTGTTCCAAGATATAGAAATGGAAGGAAAACTTCCAAACTCATTTTATGAGGCCAGCATTACCTTCATCCCAAAACTACACAAAGACCCCATCAAAAAAAATAATTACAGACCAATATCCTTGATGCACACAGATGCAAAAATTCTCACCAAAATATTAGCCGTTAGGCTCTAATAGTACATTTAAAAGGATTATTCACCACGACCAAGTGGGATTTATTCCTGGGCTGCAAGTTTAGTTCAACATCGGTAAGTCAATCGATGTGAAGCAATGCATTAATAAAAGAAAGAACAAGAACCATATGATTCTCCCAATAGATACTGAAAAAGCATTAGACAAAGTACAATATCCTTCCTTGATCAAAACTCTTCAAAGTGTAGGGATAGAGAGCACATCCCTCAATATCATCAAATCCATCTAGGAAAAACCCACAGCGAATATCATTCTCAGTGGGGAAAAACTGACAGCTTTGCGGCTAAGATCAGAAACACGGCAGGGATGTCCACTATCACCACTGCTATTCAACATAGTACTAGAAGTCCTAGCCTTGGCAATCTGACAACAAAAAGAAATAAAAGGCATCTAAATCGGCAAAGAAGAAGTCAAACTCTCACTCTCTGCAGATGATATGATAGTTTATGTGGAAAACCCAAAAAGACTTCACTCCAAAACTGCTAGAACTCATTCAGGAATTCAGTACAGTGTCAAGATATAAAATCAATGCACAGAAATCAGCTACATTTCTATATACCAACAGAAAGACAGAAGACATCCAAAACGATAAGATTCCTAGGAATAAACCTAACCAAAGAGGCAAAGAATCTGTACTTAGGAAACTATAAAGTACTCATGAAAGAAACTGAGGAAGACACAAGAAATAGAAAAATTTTCCATGCTCATGGACTGGAAGAACAAATACTGTGAAAATGTTCATTTACCTAAAGCAATCTACAGATTTAATGTAATCCCTATCAAAATACCATCAATTTCTTCAAAGAAATGGGACAAATATTCCTAAAATTTATATGAAACCAGAAAAGACCCCATATAGCCAGAGGAATGTTGACAAAGAAAACCAAAATTGGTGGAATCATAATTCTAGACTTCATGCTCTATTACAAAGCTGTAATCATTAAGAAAGTATGGTAGTGGCACAAAAACAGACAAATAGATCAAGGGAACAGAACAGAGAGCCCGGAAATGAACCCTCATCTCTATGTCAACTAATCTTCAACAACAGAGGAAAGAATGTCCAATGGAAAAAAGAGTCTCTTCAACAAATGGTGTTGGAAAAACTGGACAGCCACATGTAGAAGAATGAAACTGGACCGATTCCTTACACCACACACAAAATTAGACTCAAAATGGATGAAAGACCTCAGTGTGAGACAGGAATCCATCAAAATCCTTGAGGAGAACACAGGCAGCAACTCTCTGACCTCAGTCAGCCACAGCTACTTTTCTTAGAAACACTGCCAAAGGCAAGGGAAGCACTGCCAAAGGCAAGGAAGTAAGGGAAGCAAGGGAAGCAAGAACTACTGGGACTTCATCAAGATCAAAAACTTTTGCACAGCAAAGGAAACAGTCAACAAAATCATAAGACAACCAACAGAATGGTAGAAGATATTCTCAAATGATGTATCAGATAAAGGTCTAGTATTCAAAATCTATAAAGAACTTCTCAAACTCAACACCCAAAGAACAAATAATCCAATCAAGAAATGGGCAGAAGACATGAAAAGACATTTCTGCAAAGAAGACATAGAATTGGCCAAAAGACATATGAGAAAGTACTCAACATCACTTGGCATCAGGGATATACAAATTAAAACCACAGTGAGATACCACCTCACACCAGTCAGAATGGCTAAAATTAACAAGTCAGGAAAAGAAAGAAGTGGTGAGGAGGTGGGGAAAGGGGAACCCTCATACAATGTTGGTGGGAATGCAAGCTCGTGCAGCCACTCTGGAAAATAGTATGGAGGTTCCTTAAAAAGTTGAAAATAGAGCTACCCTGTGACCCAGCAATTACACTACTGGGTGTTTACCTTAAAGATACAAACATAATGGTCTAAAGGGGCATGTGCACCCCAATGTTTATAGCAGCAATGTCCACAATAGCCAAACTATGGAAAAGAACCTAGAATGGATAAAGAAGATGTAGTATAGATAGATATATAATGGAATACTATGCAGCCATTAAAAAAATTGAAATCTTGCCATTTGTAACAATGTGGATGGAAATAGAGGGTATTAGGTAAGTGAAATAAGTCAACTGGAGAAACACAGTTATCATATGCTTTCTCTGATATGAGGAATTTGAGGTAGGGCGGGGGATCGTTGGGGGTAGGGAGGGAAGGAATGAAACAAGATGGGATGGAGAGGGAGATAAACCATGAGAGACTCTTAATCTCACGAAAGAAACTGAGGGTGCTGGGGTGGTGGGGTGGTAGGGACAGGATGGCTGGGTTATGGACATGGGGGTGGTATGTGCTATGGTGAGTGTTGTGAAATGTGTCAGTCTGATCTGATGATTCACAGACCTGTACCTGTGGGGCAAAAAATACATTCTATGTTAATTAAAAAAAAAAAAGTGATATGCAATATATAATTAGGTATAATGCGTGGCACTTGGTAGGCAAATGATCACCTTGATCATTATTAAATTGTATGTTTCCTGACATTTACGACCATTCTCTTTTTACTGTATCAAACTGGGGTTCAGAAAATTTATGTGACTTCAGACCAAATTTATGTGTTCAGAAATTTATGTGACTTCAAGGAAATAAAATATTGCAATGCAAGAAAAGCTTTCACGTTAGAGAATAATTGAAGTCAATAAGTCAAGGAAAGGAATGGTAATTTAAAGCAGAAAATGAGGGGTGCCTGGATGGCTCAGTCAGTTAAGTTCAGTTAAGTTCAGGTCATGATCTCAAGGTCCTGGGATGGAGCCCTGTGCTGGGCTCCTTGCTCAGTGGACAGTCTGCTTTTCTTCCTCTCTTCATCCCTCTTCCCTACTCGTGCTCTCTCTCTCTTAAATAAGTAAAATATTTTTAAAAAATCAGAAAAAGAAGGTTTTGAAGATAAATGGTAGCAGAATAGGACAACATGATTCACTGGAAAAAGTGAAGGTCATTAAAGGCAGAAAACAAATAATGAAAGTAAGGAAAAAATATATTCACTGATGAAAGCAGAAATTAGGAAGAGTAAGAAATAAGGTCATTTAAGTAAATAGAGGTAGAAGGGAAATAAGTCAGTGTGGATTATTGTAAAGCATATAATCAGTTGGGCAACCTATAAATGTTATAAAGAGTCTGGCTAGATTTTGTACTAATTAGAAGTAGTAACGCTTTATAAAATGAATCCAGTACAGAGCTCTGCTTGCTGAACAACTGAATAAATACAACAATGGCTGAGAAACCTGAAAAAGGAACAAGCATAGCTTGGCAATAGCTGAAGTCTGGGATAGCATGGATATGTATTTCTGATGTTCTTTCCCAGGTGGGAAGGATATGAAAGGCTATCAGCGATATAGAGAAAAATTAAACTAGGAAGCATCGAAGAGCCCATAGGATGCACAGTGAAGTTTAAGTGTCCTCAGAAAAAAGTGGCCACCAGAATGTAAGCAGGAGTAGTCTAGCTGCTGAAAAGCAAAGGGCTGTACAACAGAGGACCATTGCTTATTTGTCTAATGATAATTTCTGCAGAATGACTAAAATGAAAATAGGTTTTACATGGTTTTAAGCAACAGTTGGTAGGTAAAAAATAAGAAAGCAACAAAGAATTTGTAATGAATAGGTATGACACTAGATGAAAGGTCAAATAAGGCCATTTTTTTGCAATGGGTAAGCTTTAAAGGCAATGCAGACTTTAATACAGAAACAATGAAAGTTACTGAATGTTATCTATCATACTCCAGAGATTGTTAAGTTAGCTCCTTTGCCTCACCACCAGCCCAGGTTGATTCTGATGTTTTTGGCATATAGTATTTTCAAAACAAGAAGATTTCACATAAAATTTTAGATTTCTATCTTTTCTTTAAAAATCAAGGCTCTGACACCCTATGTCCACACACCTACATGGCAACAAACTGTGGAAGCTAACTAGGAATGTGCACTCAAGTTCACCACCCCTCCACTCATCAAGTCACACCAAATTTAGTCAGGTAGAGGTCCATGAGCTTTGAAGATGCATGTACTGCTTTATAAAGGATCTCGCTGACATCATCTCTATGATGTGAAAATCCTGTGATGTAGTCAGGGATGAGCATATTTTTAATACTCTATTTTCAAAGTAGACTCAAGAGAGAATTCCCCCAAGTTAAACTTCTAGTAAGTTGTAGAATTGAGATTCTAATCCAGTCTTACGATTCTGAAGATAATTTCCCCTTTTGATGACCCTACGTCTCAACATGATGGGAAGGTGCATAACTTGAAGTGAAGTCACAGTCACAATTTGATTAAAAACAACAAAATCGCTTAAAGTCCCTTGTGATAAAATCTAAATCTCTTTAGAATCTAAAATCAAAATTTATGGGTTAGACATATACCCATATACACAAAGACTGTATCTGTGCCTACATCTATTTCCATACCTATATATACTCATATATATATATAAAAAATTTAGCTTTAAAAGTGAAAAAGATATACTTTCACTTTATGAAAATATATTATGTTACTAATATTACTCTGCAAGTGGAAACAAAATTTAAAAATCCCAACTTTACAAAAATGTGAGGAATCATAAAAACTCACCCAATAAATTAATGCCATCATTTACAATGAGCTGTCCATGACGCAAGTAGTTCAAAATGGGTTCAAAGTACTCAGGACTTCGGTCAATTAAGAAAGCTCCTCTATGATCTTGCTTATTTCCCCAGACACCTGTGTCACCATTATAGTGAAGAGTACCCCCCCATGAACAAGAAACAAAGTTAGAAATTTAGGAAGAAAAACTGTGTAACATACTAGTAAGTTTTCACTCGTGTAAAAATTATTGGTATCATTAAAAAGTACAGAAGGACAGAGTTAAGCCAATACAGCTATAAAGAGGTCTCACAAAATGTGAAAACAATGTGTTGCACTCACCTTTGTCTTTAAACATGTGCGCCAGCATACTGTCAGGTTCTTTATTCACTAAAGTGCTCCTAAGAATTCAGGGAAAAAAATTGATTTCTCCATTTGTCTTTATAAACAAACAGATAAGTCAAGAGTATACTTGATCCCAGCTGCTCTCTCAAAAAGATGCATGCTATAACCTGGTAGGAGTGATGCTGGGAAAAAAAATGTGCAATAAGTTGCCACTTGTCAAAATCCTTTCTAATCTGGCATTTCCTTTGATTCAAATAGTTTTAGGTTCCTTTAACTTAAATACTAATTTATCCTTCTAGCAAGCTATTATATCACAATATTCTTGACCTAAACTTGCCTTGTTCTTACCCCTTTAACATACGCAGTTGTAGTTGCTACAAATTTCAATACTGTTCATTTTTACTTGTGTCACATGTTTATTACCTGACATCTAAAAAACCTGTTCTAAAACCCTAAAATACTTGATACCTAAAAAGCATGTTCATGCCTTTCATGCTTTCTTTGGAAGGACCTGTGAATCATTCTCCTACGCTTTAAAAAAACTTTCTAAAAAATGGTTTAAGATCACAAGGTACTACAGTCTTTTCTAAGGAAATCATCAAAACTGAAGGAAAGAACAAATACTACATAGTGTCCTCAAACACACACCTGTGCACACATTCACATGCACCTACCGTGTAGTTGTAAAGTACCGCCCTCCAACATTTAAGGTTAGCCAGTCTGTGTGAGATCCTGACAACCCTTCAGGTAGTTTAGAATCTGTCTGAGGATCTAGAAATGACATGTAGAAAACAATAAAAAAGGTATGATTGAGTTAATGGGGAAGATGGCAATAAGCTTCAACTTTGACAGTAAAAACATACCTAAAAGCTTAACAGAGCTACTAGCGATGCATTGATAGCATTTAAGACAAAACTGATAAGGTAATCCCACAGATACAAGAGCACCACAGTATTAGCGTCTTTGAAGGAAGAAGCTGACAGAAACAACACGTTAGGTGATGAACCTAAGAATTTCAAAGTAATCCATACTCACTTCAAAGTTTGGCAAATCTATTTGAGAATAGCAGACTGAAAGTGGAAGGGGTATGTTCAATCTATGGGTGGATGAAGCAAGTAGTTTGCAGTAAGATCTGAGGAGGCTATAAATGAACCTCAAAACCCACCAGCCAAAACTCCCTTCTAGGACAAAGCCCAATACACCAAGGATAAGACGCTGGAAAAAGAACCCAAGCTGAACAGAACAAAGACAGAGACAAAAGAGAAGGGAGTCCAAATAAAAGTTAAAAAGGTTTAAAACAGCCAGAATACATCAGAAGGTGACTTACATATTTTTTAATATGTCACACAAATAATAGAAAAGTGAACTTCAGAGCCATGAAATTAGAAAACCTTCCCTAAGTTAGCTTTCCCTTAAGTTAAAGAAAACAATTTCACGCTAAATGGGCAACAGAAAATCTCATACAAAAATTTTCAAAGAATAAGAATTACATCTCTATAGACAATGAAAATGTGCCAGAAAGAAATGCCCCCAAAATAGATAAAAACTATTACCAAATATTCCAAACATGCTAAAAGTAGTAAATAGTATAAAATATGAAAAGAACATAACCCAGAATTACAAAATTCACCAATGAAGTGAGAGAACTCAGAGGAGAGAATGAGAACTATGATGAAAACCTAATTCGGGGCACCTGGGTGGTTAAGTGGGTTAAAGCCTCTGCCTACGGATCAGGTCATGATCCCAGGGTCCTGGGATCGAGCCCTGCATCAGGCTCTCTGCTCAGCAGGGAGCCTGCTTCCCTTCCTCTCTCTCTGCCTGTCTCTCTGCCTACTTGTGATCTGTCAAATAAGTAAATAAAATCTTAAAAAAAAAAAAGAAAAAAAAAACCCCAAACCTAATTCAGAAATGAAACTACACTAGAAGCAGCACAGGAGAGAATAAACAGGTAATACCTTAAAGGAAAGAAAAGATGAAAAAGAGAAAAACTTTTAAAATAATAAGAAATGAAGGAAGAGATGAAAAGGAGTGCAGAGAAAATTTCCGATATAGAAGACAGGTGTAGAATATCCAACATACAAACAATAGGAGTACTGAAAGAAAATTAAAGCAGGGAGACAAAATAAATGCATAATTTAGAATTCAAGGAAACTTTTCTGAAATCAAAAGAAGATTTGAAAGTACATATTGACAAGGTCCACCACTTATCAGACAGAGAGAATCAGCTCAGAATACTCAGAAAAAGTCTACCAAAATTACTGTTCTTTAAAGAAAGAGAATAATCCTTTGAGTGACCTAGGAAAAATAATCATTATTAATAATATTTTTTGGACACGAACATTTTATGCCAGAATAAGACAGAGTACAACATATTTAAGATATCTGAAGAAAGAAAATATGAACCAAGGGTTTTTTTTTTAACAGCTTAGTTGAGAGATAACTGATACACAATAAAACATACATCATTAAAGTTTTCAATTTGTTCAGTTTTGACATATGATTTTATATCTAGTCAAAGTGATTGTCAAAAATAGAAGCCACAAACTGTTATTAACATGTGAGATGTCAGAGAACATTGTTCTTCTTGGAAGTTCTTTGTAAAGAATCTATTAGAGTTTCAGACAACCACTGGAGGCATCAACATAAGGATTGGGGGTGAGCATTAAATACATTTGAAAGAGTAAAGCTAAGTGACAGTTTTAAGAGAGAGTATAGTCTATAATGGCTATGTAAGCTGATAATGTAGAAACAATAAAATTATTTTTAATGAAGGAAAGAAAGGAATGAGCATTTGCAAAAAAATGTTTAACTGTCTTTAGGATTCATATTGGTACTGAAACTATTGGAATTGATACTGACACTTTTATGTGTGTTTTGTGTGGGATGAAATGAGTACTTATGTGACATAATTCTATCATTGCCTACAGTCCCCCAAGCCAGAATTATTGATATGGATATAAGGAGACATAGGTGTAAGACAGAAAAGGTTAAATAAAAATCTTAACAATCCTGATTATAAACCAAAGTGTGAGTGAGTATGAACCCAGGAGAAATTCTACCTCTTATAATGCCATATATTATATAAACTTTCTTATCATATGTTACACATATATTGCATTTCTAGCTATGTATTTTCAACTCTGTCTACCAAAAAACCTAGTAAAAATAATGAACCCAGTGGCAAAGAGCCTGTCTGACACCCAGACTGTGTTTTGAAATGACATTTCCTACTAAAAGACATTAAGGCTTATTGTAAAACATATTGATCTGGGTCTGCAACAGAAGTATAAGATGAATGCCTTGTTATTCCAGATAGTAAGGAAGCTATAAAGGACCAATAGGGTTTTAATAAAAGGAGTTGAAGAGGTTTCCACCAGTCAAATGTAAAACAATGTAAGCATCCATAAACGCAAAGCATGAAAACATACCAAATATTTTTAAATCCAGAAGTTCATAATGGTAAGACAAAAACATTATTTGATTACTTTTTGTTTGTATGTGTACAATGAACCAATTAAGTGACCACTGCCTGCTAAATACTTTGTTAAGCTAATGGATAAAAGATGTGGAAAAATTTGTGCTCATCGTCTTAAGATAAAGACAGAGAAGAGAATGTACTTACTTCTAATTTGGCAACTGCCTGTGTGATGATCCTAAGAATTCCCTCTGCTCACCAAATACAATTACTGTCATGGCTTACACAAATCATTAAATATTCAGGGTCAGATTGTATGGACCTAAATATATCAAATACTCATTAAAGAACAGTGATGTTATTTAAGCCTTAGGCTCTTTTTCTTGAGATGCACAATTGTATAAGCTTTCTTCCAAATCAAAAAGTAGCCTATGTGTTTGTGTATGTGGTTGATATTAAGTCATTTTGACTGATTTGATATGGCCACTGTGAATGACTGTCAAATGCTAACTTATGCAAGCAGTGCACACTCAAAATTCTATAACCTAACACTTACAGGAATTGGGACAATTACTCTCAAGGAGAACATATCAGAAAAAAGTTGTATTTTCACAATCAAAATGACCTTATCATGTCATTTTTGATGAACCTATGCAATTTCAGTGCAGTTTAAAGGCATGTAAAAGATGAGGTATCCACACTAAAATATGATAATATAATTCAAATTAAAACTTTACTTCAACACACACCCAATTTAGAATAAAAAAAGGTATGAAGATCTGAATGCTGCCATGAGATCCTTTTCAATTAAGCTTAGTAAGTGCATGTAAAATATTTGCCATCTTTTTCATTTTGGCAGATAAAATTGGCTTGTAAGGAAGTCACTTACCAATAAATGGTTCTCCTTCACACACAAACAAAACATCATCATCCCTGGGAAAATCAAAATTTAAAAGCAACCATCAAAATCCAGAAATCACATTAATTATCAGTTGACTAGAGGACCTATACCTTAGAATTATGCAGAAGACAGGTTTTGCTATCAGTCTATATTGCAAAGAAACTAAGTTTCAGTGCTTTGCTTAACTTCTTGATTTAAGGGTCTTTAAATTTAAAGACCTTGATTTAATAGGGTCCTGCACATGGAAGAACTTTTAAAATGGTAAAAACAAAACAAAACCCACTATGCAAATCCTGTGAACTCACAGCTTTCTTATCAACTGGAGAACATATTCTCATGCTCAAGGGATATGATTAAAGGCACTGCCAACTCTTCTTTTTTTACTTTAATTCTATAACCCTAAATAAATTATTGGGTTTTTCTTCTAAATCATCAGCTGCTCTGTGCTCTGGAAATGAAAATACATTTTTATGTTACATCTAGGAAGAATAAAATTGCAATCAGAACTCTGCTATAAAAACTCATTAACACCCACCACACACCCAAAGGTAAAATGATTGCATATAATCCAAAATTCTAGATTATCAGTGCATATTCTCCTCCCCTACCTCAAAATATCTATTTGCACAAATAAATGATTAGAG
The DNA here is from genome assembly GCF_030435805.1 of Mustela lutreola. Classification (NCBI taxonomy): domain Eukaryota; kingdom Metazoa; phylum Chordata; class Mammalia; order Carnivora; family Mustelidae; genus Mustela; species Mustela lutreola. Next base: position 161,290,484 of record NC_081290.1, on the reverse strand, counting down.
ATTATACTGTGAGCCACCAGTTCTTAATCAAGTAGATATTTTCTAGTTCAGAAGGCTTCAGTTCTGACCTTCTATGTTGCAGAAATTTTTATTTCCTATAAGGCATCATAGGAATACACTAAATGTTTCTTAGAGGCAGCATCTGGGTTAAGGAGAAATTTAGCTTGATGCAAATCATCCAACAATGAGACTCAATTATCTATCAAAACAGAAAGAAGCTGGGAGACAGATGTTGAAAAATTTAGAAATTCTAATTGATTTGGATTTTAAAGCTCTATCTTTTAAGTCTACAATCTCTTCTACTTAATCACTATGCCAATTAACTTAAGACTAGTATGAACATCTGTTTTCTTCTCATTAACAAAAATCAACTGCTAAACGGTGTGACCCAGGTAAGACATTGAACTTCTCAGATGTTTAGTTTCCTCATTTATAAAATGAAGAGATTAGAAGCGATTACCTTCAAAAGCAGTATATTATGTTGAAAGGTCATTCTGACCGGAGTTTATTTTTATTTTTTTTTTTTTTTACGCAGGCGCCTGCGGGTGGTCAGCGCGCGCCTGCGGGTGGTCACCAGCTCCTGCTAGCTGAGCACTCTGACCGGAGTTTAAATGAAAACTAAACTTTGAATTAGCTTTGTATTTTTGTACCGTAATTCAGTGCATCATTATCTTCATACCATCATTTTGAAAAATCCCATGTCTTGCCAATTAAATGGAAGTGACTTGGGCAGAGTCAGTACTTAGCATTCCTTCCTATTTTCTTTCTCAAGTCTCTTCTTGCTTCAAAATTCTATGATCCTACGAGGATGGAATGAGGTAAACTAATCTGTTTTAAGGAGACATATCTGCCTGGGATATTTAAAAACAAAAACAAAACCGAACCAAAAAAAAAAAAAAATCACTATGGTGGTGATCACTGGTGAGTTAACCCTACTTAAAGCTCTACTTTATTTAGCAAGTTTTTACCAAAGTAGGTCCTTGTAAGGTTTATGAAATTCAAAGCATTCTTAGGAAATGAACTAAACAATAAGCAGGAGCATATAAAATTAAAGAGATCAATCAGATTTCTAACATTAAAAAAATGCATGTCTTCAGAGTCAAAAGTTCTAGGCATCTGAATTTTGAAACATGCTAACTGGGTATTAGCCAAACCCAAATTATAAGCCAGTGGGAAAAGAAGTAGAAAAGATGTGGTGAGGGGTGCCTGGGTGGCTAAGATGGGTAGGTGTCCCTTTGGCTCAGATCATGATCTCCAGGTCCTGGGACTGAACCCCACATCAGGTTCCAGGCTGCCTCAGTGGGGAGCCTGCTTCTCTTCTCTCTCTCTCTGCCTCTCCTGCTGTTTGTGTACTCTCTCTCTCAAATGAATAAATAAAAATTTTTTTTTAAATGTGGTAAAATTAACAACTAGAAAACACTGGGCAAATTGGTCATTTGACAAATTGATTTTTGATGAACTGTGTAAATTAGTCATTTAGCAAACTGGCCTGATTTGCTGTGAGGATTATTTGTGTAACAAGTAGAGAAGGATCAACATTTTAAATTTATCTTACAAAAACACAGGTTCAGAGGCAATCAAGTCATGAGTTAATGTAAGTACATCAATTCTGTAATACCAAAATAAATTTTGACACCCCTCCTGAATTGCATATCCTATTAGATCCACCTCTAGCAACAGAAAGAAAAAAATTCCATGTATGAAATATGCAGAAAGACTATCAGAATACTGGAATGTACTGAGGATCTTCTACCATATAGTATTAGTCTAAATTACTTAAATTCTAAAGAGCAAATTTTAGGCAATCATTTGCCAAAATTCTGTATTCTTACCAGTAATTAAACTACTGCCTAAGGGAAACAGCAGAGCACCAAGATGCTGAGGGAACACTGTAGACAGCTTATAAGAAGGTGAAGGTTACCTGATCAAAGCAATATCATCGATCAGTCCACCTTTCCCATTATACACACTGGTGGCTTTTATGCCGAGTTTACTGCTGGCCACAGAAAGCAAATCAGATAAAGTTCCATACACAGCGACCACCTGTGAACACACCAGATTAATTTGGACAACTTATATAATGAATTTCATTATTTACAAATTATAAACCACCATACTATAAACAGGACTAAAAATCAGACTATCAATAAAAGGAGATCTTGAGAGGTTCATATATCTAATATTGCTGAGATCCAAAATTAGAGTGTAAGAAATCATCTCTGCATGAAAATAGTCTACTATCTTATGTATGTTAAATAACACTCTAGTTCTGAAGACAGACCCACACCTGCATGTAGATTCTGACATCCTCTAGCTGTCAACATGAGACAAATTAACTTCTTCATGCTTCTGTTGCTTTAACCAAAAGGGAATAAAAGTCACACCGACATCAGATCATGAGGATGAAATGAGTTACTGCATGGTATGAGCTTAGCAAAGTGCCTGAGACCTCTGTAATGTTGCTTTTATGTTATTCCTTTGTTATAGGAATGGTTTATTTTAAAAATAGGAATATTTACTGTTTATGATAACATTCACTACATCAATCACCATGTGAAAGGTAACAACTTCCCACTTCATTTAATTCTTCAGTAACTACTGATATTATAAAAGCCAGATTTTAGCTAATTCTAAATACAGCCAACAGCTGGGACACAGTGAATTGTTCTCTTCTCCTTTACATCAGGCACAGTCTGATAGATGTAGGAGCAATGCAAATGCATAGGTGGGGAGGCTGAGAATCTCTACATGTAGTTAAGTTGTTTTTTGCTCCAATATAATTTTAACTATGGGCTCCCAGTGGCTGATTTGTATAGCATTACCATTATCAGTTAGGATCACTGAAAATTAAGAATAAAACATAGATGAGGGGCTGAACATGAAGAATGAACAGCCAATCAACTTCCCCAGGATACTAGATCAAAGTGCCTTATGAAATAAGAAACAAGGCTGATCCTTTGTTTACCAGTGACTGGAGTTTAGGAGACCCTGAATTTTCAGTTAAATAAATGCAATGAATAGCAGGGTATAGAGGGAATTGTTTGCTAATAAGGAAGTGTGCAATCTTCATGGCAGAGTACTCAGATTCCCAACTGTCTTCTCTTGGTTAATAAAGATGAAAGGACAGATAACTATAGCAAGCTGGTGAATTCTAGGGAAGAGTTGTAGGCAAGCACAATTTTAATGGGATGTAGGTGGATTAAAAGTCATACACAATCCAACTGTCCTTAACAGATGACTGGATAAACAAAATGCGGTAAATACACACAATGGAATATTATCCAGCTATTCAAAGGAATGAAATTCTGATATATGCTACAATATAGATGAATCCTGAAGCCATATGCTAACTAAGCCAGACACATAAAAGGGCAAATATTATGTGATCCCACTTATATGACATAGGCAAATTCATAGAGGCAGAAAGTAGAATAAAGATTACCAGGGGAGAGGGTGAATTGGAAAGTCATTGTTTGTATGTAGTTTCTACTAGGTATGATAAAAAAGTTCTGGAAGTAGGGGTGAATGTACTTAATGCCAATGAACTATATGCTTAAAAATGGCTAAAATGGTAACTTTTATGTTATGTATATCTTGCCATGGTTTCGAAAAAAATAATGGAAAGCACTTGGCAGTGTCTCAACACAGCAGACATGCCATACATAACTGAAACCTGAATAAAATGTGTCTCCTTTATTTCCTATCATTTTTTCGCCTCTGTAATAGAGCCTGGAATTCTGTTACTGCAGATACATGTTCCTGGGAGAAAAGGAAGAGAAAAAACATAAGGCATTACGTGCAGCAAACCCATCTGGGCAGAGAAAGGGTGTGGAGAGAAAACTGAAAAGAATCAAAAGCATAGAAGCCCAAGAGACTGACCAAAGCAAATGTAGGATCGACTTTTACAGCCTGGAAACTGCCAGGGGAGAGTAAGAAAATCCTTTCCAATTTCAGCATTCTTTTCATAGTTGCCATTATGTAAGAAGTTTTTAATTGACCTTTGCTTCTTATATATCTTTACATGGCTTTAGTTGATTTGACATTATCCTCTCCTTGCTAGATAGAACATCAACTTTCTCCCCCAACATTTCTTTTCACTCCTCTCCCTCAACCAGCCCTATCACAAAATGGAGGAAAATTTAATGTATTGATGTTATGCAACTCACACTTTCCTCTAAATGAAATAATCAAAAGGCTAGCAATTAGAGAAAGTAGTAGTGAAATTATTGCAAGAAATCTCACAGTTCTGTAGATTTGAAAACTGCTCTCAAGTTGGGCTACCACTCTTATTTTTCATTTGGAGGGCATTTTTGGCATTTGTTTTTTAATTAGATCACTTTAGCTTTACTTTCTTAAGCATACTAACAAATAAGATGGCATTATATTGTAAACATATATTCGAAATCTGTCTTTCATATGAACCAATCAGAATATCTAATTTAAAAATATATAAGTACCGACATAAAAATGTGATAGGCTTGGAAAACATTTTAAGTTGATAAGAAAGTCTCCAATAGACTGGCTCATGTACCTTTCCTTATGTAACAGCTTTGTTGGGGAGAAAGCAGCAATGAAAATCCTGTATATCATAGATATGAGCTTTGTTATACACTAAGCTTATTTTAGTCCTCAGAGAGGCCAAGCATTTATAAAATGATCATGCTAAGAATGGTTATTTGCTTTCTGTGTGGTATGCTCCCCAGGGTGGACCTGGAGTTCCCAAGTTACTGGGATTATCCACTTTAATAAATAAGGCACTATACTTAGAATGGAAACATTCTATGGAGTAAATTGAGAAGTGCTTCTAGTTAAGTTAATGATCACCATATTATGCTACTATTTAACTTAATCCTTTCTAAATTTCAGACCCCAAGACAAGTGAAAGCCATATACCAACTGGGAAAGCCAATGTTATACTGTGTCTAGGAGGGCATATCAGTTTAGTGAGTTTTAATTTGCCTTTAAACACCATTTTCAAATTGTAACCTATGTTATTCAAATTTAAAAATTACATAAAATGTACATAAAGCATTTTTCTTTATGCTCATATTATCTATTAACTAATATACTATCAAAAAATACTTATTCAATTTATGCAGGCTGATTTATTCAACCAAACCATCAATCACAATTACCAAACACAGAATTCAATTTACTCTACCTACACTTTTAGTTCCATACTAAAATGGGGGGGGGCGGTTTTTATTTAAATTTCAGTTAGTTAACAGTTTAACATTAGTTTCAGGTGTTTGACAGAGTGATTCAATACTTGCATACAACACCTGGTGCTTATCATAAGTGTACTCCTTCATCCCCATCCCCTGTTTCACACATCCCCCCAATCCTGCCTCCCCTCTGATAACCATCAGTTTGTTCTCTATAGTTAAGTTTGTTTCTTGGTTTGCTTCTCTTTTTCCCCTTTCCTCTTTGTCTTGTTTCTTAAATTCCACATATTTTAAAGTTATTTTGTTCCTAAAAAAGAGAACATAACCTTAGGTCAAGAAGGCAAATATTAAAATATTAAATATTAAAAAGTATTGAGAATATTAAGCATTGAGGAGGATGTGGATCAGTGGGAAGGTTTATGCAATGCTGGTGGGATATAAAATTATTGCAATAACTCTGAAAAACAATTTGGCATTTAAAAAAATTAAGCATTCATATACCTAACACCCAACACAGTTGACTCTTGAACAATGCAGGGTTTTGGGGCACCAACTCCCCCTCTCCTGTGTAGAGGATGTGTAAAATCCACATAGAACTTCTGACTCTTCGAACACTTTACTAATAGCCGACTATTGACCAGAAGTCATACCAATAACATAGTCAATTAACACATAATGTTTAAGTTATGTTACTCTATTTTTATATCAAAGTGTGCTAGAGAAAATATATTCATAGTACTATACGTTATTTATAAAAAAAAAAATCTACACATAAGTGGACCTGTGCAGTTCAAATGCATATTGTTGAAGGGTCAACTGTTAGTACAACTTATATTCACAGAGCATTGGTTCTCAAAAATGTGTTCCCTAGGGGTGCCTGGGTGGCTTAGTAGGCTAAGCAGCTGCCATCACCTTGGGTCATGGTCCTGGAGTACTGGGATCTAGGATGGAGCCCCAACAGAGCAAAGGATAGGAGAGTGGAGCCAGATTCTTCCTCTGCCCTTCCCCCTGCTCATGTTTTCTCTCTTTCTCTCAAATAAATAAAATCTTAAAAAAAAAAAAAAAAGGGTGGTCCCTAATTGGTAGCATTAGACTCACCTTAAAAATATGTTAGAAATTCAAATTCTTAGCCCCACCCTAGATCTACTGAATCTGAAGCACTGAGGATGGAACCCAGCAATGTGTTTTCTCCATTCTTCAACGAATCCCAATGCATGCTAAAGTTTGCCATCCACTGCCCTAGAAAAATGCTGGCATGTGTGCACCAGGATACCTACACAGGAATATTCATGGCAACACTGTTAATTTAATAGCAAAATATAAAGAAAAGAACAACCCAAATGTCCACTGACAGGAGGATGGATAAAATGGGATAGTGCTTGTAATCAATGGACTATTATAAACCACAAAAATAACTAATCTATGTGTAACATTATGGATATAATCTTAGAAATATTATTGAATGAAAATATATTGAAATGAAAAATATAAGTCCAAAGATATTACATATGACATCTATTTAGGATATGTCCCAAAGATGACAAATATACAGTTCAGTTATATATAGCTATACAGATCAGTTATATCTATTAAAGATGTATATAGCAAATTTAAAAATATATATATAACTATCTATAACTGAACTACTAAAGACACAGAGCAAAGGGAAATACAGCATTCATGAAATTAGCTGACTTCACAGAGAAGCAGGGGGATAGGAAAGTGAATAAGCACATTAAGTTTTGGTAATATATTTTTTCTTATGTTGTGTGGCAGGTTTACTGATATTTGGTATGTTATTTTCCTCTTAAGTATTATGCATATTAATATTCTTTATATGTATCAAATGTATTTTTTAAATGTTTTAAAGCTGAAGAGCAAAGTTCTTAATGTTTAGATCTCAATAGGCAAAGATCACATAGATTTCATCTTTCTTCAACTTAATATAATGGATTTAAATCTGGATACTTTATATTAACAACATTTCTGACCTAATATCAAAGCCAGAAGAAAACACATGTCCTGGATAAAGAGTGTAAACATCAGTATAGAAGACCTATCTCACATCCCATTATGTCTGCAGTGAGCTGGCATGGTTCCTTGTACAAGATGGTACTCAGTAAGTTCTGGCTGAAAAAATAAGATATAAAAAGGTCTGTGACTTGCACAGCCTATTACTAAATATTCTGAAGTTAAAGCAACTCTTGTTCAAAATTTACAGAAATTTTGAGCTGACATTAGTTATTCAGAAGCCACTTACAACATTCAGATGTCTGAGTCCTCATTTCAAATTCCTTAATGCTATTTACAGAGAATATTAAAAAGAGAAAAATGGGAATTCTGAGGCATATGGAGAAAGGATGAGAGGATACACTGATCCTTTTGGAGCAACTAAAAAAAAAAACAAATTTGAAGATCCCAATTTTTTAGAAGTATGGCCTTCAAACATTTTTGATTATGTACCCCATCAGTAAAACATTTTTGGGCATGTGCTCAAACATTTGTATTGTATATTGATTTACTTATATATAAAGTTTATGCCACGGTCAGAAAAAACACATGATTTCCCAAATGAGGATCTTTATCGACTTTCAATATGCTGCTGGCTGGTAAGTATCCCCTAAATATCATTAAATTTAGGGAAATCATGCCAAAATGTAAAATTGATTTTTAACACTGAAAACAAACAAGAAAGGAAAAGAAAAACATCTTATTGTCTTCATATACTGGAAAATATTTTTAAACATCTTGCTAATTAGGGTGACCTCATCTCATCATCAGCTTAAGTTTCAAAGAACAATATACACTTAGGGAGTGGCTTACAGTTAAAAACAGCTACTAATTAGGACTTTAAATAGTCTTCTTAAAATTCAGCCCTTGTGGGGGTGCCTGGGTGGTCTAGTCAGTTGAGCATTCAACTCTTGGTTTTGGATTAGGTCATGATCTCAGGATCATGGGACTTAGCCCTAATTCGTGCTCTGGCACTCCGTGGGGGGTCTGCTTGAAAGATTCTCTCCCTCTGCCTCTCCCCCCACTCGCACACGTGCATGAGCGCCCTCACATAAATAGGTAAATCTTTAAAAAACAAAACAAAACAAAACAAAACAAAACAAAAACCAACCCTGACACTTTGGACTTCTTAGGTTCAGAGATTTTTTTTTTTTTTTTTCTTTTCCAAATCTCATGGTTTATATTTGGAGAAGTGGTAGCTCTGCCATCTTCTCATTGCTTACTTGTGTTCAGGTAAGTCTTCAGTCTGCAGCTTTGAAGGAATCTTTTAAAGTCACTTGGCATTTTGGTGAAGGTTAATTTAGTTAAAACTGGATAATGCAGGGCGCCTGGGTGGCTCAGTGGGTTAAAGCCCCTGCATTCAGCTCAGGTCATGATCCCAGGGTCCTGGGATTGAGCCCCACATCAGGCTCTCTGCTTGGTGGGGAGCCTGCTTTCCTTCCTCTCTCTGCCTGCCTCTCTGCCTGCTTGTGATCTCTGTCTGTCAAATAGATAAATAAAATCTTAAAAAACAAACAAAAAAACCTGGATAATGCAATCTTAACCTGCACTGTATGCTTCAGTTTATCACAATACACCAATATGAACCAACTGGGGAAGAAGTTTTCACATATGAACGCACTTCCTTCTCTCAGTAGACTTGAGACCACCTGACACATTCAGTAATGGAAAACATGTGTCTTTACGGATTAAAAAATCAAGTTTTCATATAATTATATATTTCCAGGTAAAAATATAAATAAAAAGTGTAATATTTCTTCTTAAACTCCCCTGGCTCCTCTTGCACACCCTCTGTGGTGTACCACCTCACTCTGGTAAGCACTGTGTTAGAGCACGCACAGCCCTCTCTACAACTACAACATCAAAGCATGTACTAGTGACACTTAATGTTCATTCAGTATATAGAAGAGTCACGGTAAACATATGATGTAGTTCCCTGCAGTAACTCTGCCTCTCCAAGCCCAGGCTTTAGGGCCCCGTCTGGCAACCACAGAAGCAGCTTTATAGGAGGGAAACTTATTTGAAAAAACAGACACTGATCTTTTAGTTTAGAACAGGAAGCAAAAATAGAAGGTAGGTTAATAAGGAGAGACTGAAAGTGACAGATACTCCAGCTGCTGGATGGGAACTCAAACTCTAATAGTAGTGCTCTGTTTCAGCATGTCTTTCATGAACATCGTGCCATGATCATGCCAATCCTGGCTAACTCTAGTCACCTTATTTACATAAACATGCAAGCTGTTAACGTATTCTGTGCTCTTTTGTCAAATAAGAGTAATTACAGTTTTTTTGTTTTTTTTTTTTAATCAGCTGGAGAGAGAGGAAACACTTAGAACTTTGGCAAAGAATATGTTTTCTAATTGAGTAATAAGGATTATAGTATGATCTGTTTTTAATATTGAATCATACTAGTTTCTTTCTCCAGTCTGGGTCTTTATGATCTTCACAACATAAATATATTTATCTTTATTTACTTGAGATGTGGTTTTTTTTTCAATGTTTTGAGACTTCCTTCAAAATATTTTTTAAAAATTTAAAAATTTAAACCCCCAAACCTAATCTGGTCAAAACGAGATAGCTTTAAAATATATATGGTAAGATTAACATACCGATCTTTGAAAGAACAAAATCCAATGGTTTCAGAGGAGAATTAGAGCACAGTTAAATATTTATGACTGAGTCTAAACATCTTGTCTTTCAGAGAGAAACAAAAAGATGCTAGATAAAAAGGTCAACCAAAGGTCTGTTTTTGAGAACATATTACAGTTGTTTGGCTAAACTAATTTTTTCTTCCAGTAACAATGTAAGTTTTAGATTATTAGTAGCTAACAGACAAACAGGTTTAGAAAGTTAATGGTCAGAAATAGTATGAGCCCTGTGAAGAATATTTTGAAGTAATATTTATGAAAACTCAAGAACTTGAATATATGCCAGTTGTTTTTATACATTAAATCTCTAAAATCAGAATTACACAAAATTATAGTCAACAAACTATACGTGGTTCAAATTTTTGGAGCAGATTTATTTAAAATTTCAGAGTAGTTCGAAAACCATTTTTTATACCGGGGCACAATTACACTATTTAAAAACGTACTGTTTCCAAAACATGCAAGAAACGAAGTATTGTATTCTGGCAAATAATATAGGGAGGTCAATTTACCTTTACCTTAGACTCTAAGGCATAGTTACTTCTAGATGTCATTTAGCCACATCATAAATGTCTGCCTTGAACAGTCAAATTTTCCAAAGAAGCCGAACAAGTTCCATGGGTGGGGCAAGAGGCTTGAGAAGGAACAGGATTCATTTTGGCTTGCTCCAGCCTTGGAAAAAAACATTTGGTACCACACCCTCAACAAAGGCCTAACACAGCAACTAGTAATCAAATCAACCCATTTTGGTCCACTGTGACAGTCTTCTAAGGAACTAAGTAAAATAAAACAAGGCAAAATAAAAAAGTGAGTACGTAAGTTTGGCGGCGGCGGGGCTTGGGGCGCCTACAAGATAGAGAGGTAGGAACCATCACGCAATGTCCTTAATTTTCAATCTTCTATTCGCCCTAGGACAGAAGGATACTTGACTTAGCCACCGACAGACAATTTTATTCTTTCTACCTGATCAACCTTCCGAGTCTGCCTTAGTTAACCACCACTTTCTGGAGCAGACCATTAGTCAGCACCAAGGTGGCAACGCGCGCCCTTCTACAGCCAGGGTGGGGGGCAGCAGGGTCTTCGGGGAGGAGGTGGAAAGAGGAACACCAGCACCAAGCGCTCAGGTGATAGCGGCCCTCCCCTCGCCGTCCGAGTCCTCCGCTTTCCAGGACCCACACCTGGACGAGGGAACGATAAAGCACAAGCTGACCTGCGCTGGCCCCCAGGGCGGCGGGGGAGCCGAAGGGCAGGCTCCGGCCAGGAATCCCGCGGGTTGGGAGGAGGCCGCGGGAACCCGACGTTCACCTCCCGGACGCCCTCCACCCCGGCGCACGCCCACCTCCCAGCCCCTCTCCCCAACTTCAGCCCTCTGCCCTGCCAGCCCGTTCCGCGCTCCGCTGCCCTCTCCCCCCACAGGCGGCCAGCCTCCTACCGACCTCCTTACCTTTCCATTCTTGGGGCTGCCGTTAAGGAACAGGGTCACCCGCCTCATCGCGCTGCCCCCACTGGGTCCTGAGTGAGTCGCCACCCTCCCACCTGGCTCTCCTCCCACCTTTTTCTTCTCCCGCCCTACCCCTCCCTCCACCCACTCGGACTCTCCTCCCTTCGCCACCTTCCTTTTCTTACAGAGACACACTCGCACGCACTCTCGGGCCCACACCCCAGGGTTGGCCGGTCCTCCCTTCCCACCCCGCCCCTGGGCTCCTCAGTCAGCCTGGGACCCTTCCCCCACCTCTCCCAGACTGACTCTAAGCTCCACCAATCAACCGGCAGCGCCGGCCAGAACTCAGCCAATTATCGCCCTGCACTGGGTGGGCTCATACTAACCCAGCCCAGGTGGAGGGAGGGAAGAGAGGTTGCAGTCTTGCAGACGGGAAGGGTTATCAGCCAATCAGCACAACCTGGAGCCGAACGGCGGCTCTAGGCGTTACTGAGCAGGCGCAAACCCCATACCAGGTAGAGCTCATCTGCATGGGGAGGCGGGGTTGGAAGGAAAGAGGTGGAGCGCTAACGGGGACCCATACAAGTCAGCGCCTCCGCCCACTCTCTCAAACCACGGACTAAACGGCCGCTGTCCGGACTGGATGATTGGGCAAGAGCCCGCCCGTCGTTCCGCCAGGATTGGCCCAGTGATTCTTTTCGAAGTTTGCAGCATCCAATTGCAAAGCGAGGGCGGAGCTAAGGCGCTAACCGAAGGGTTCTTCCGCGAGATTCTCACGGAAAGTAGTCCCCCCTGGATACAGATTAGCAGCCCCTCTTTCTGGTTGGCGCGTCACCCGCAGCTAGTGGTGGCTTCTCTCGAGCTCATCAAGCCACTCCTGGTCCTGGGAGGACTAGATACAGGCCCGGGAGAGTTCGGGGTGCGCGTGGACACGTGTGGACAGCCGCGGCGTAGAGATTCCTGGAGTAACGCCGACGCCAGGGAGGCGGGGCCGGCGATTTGAATCTAGCGGCGGGTGGCGGGCAGCGGCCGGCGGAGGAGAAGGTAGGGATCGCGGACGGCTGGGTCGGAGTTCCTCGGGCGGGACGAGGCAGCTCCCGGCGGCCGGCTTGGCTGCCGACAGTTGCCTTCTCGAGCGAACCGTCAGCCCCTGCACGACACTCGGGCGGTGGAACGTTGCAAATACACCCAGTGGGAGGAGAGCCCAGCTGCGGGAGTGAGAGGTAGGGCAGGGGCCCTGGTCCTGCAGAGCTGCTTCTGGGCCGTGCTTCTCAAAAGCGTGTTCTCACTTATCCTGCTCCACGGAGATGGTGGTCCTCCTGAGACCCGAGCCGGACCCCCCGCGTGCTTTCTAAAATGCAGGTTTCCTGGAGCCCCGCCAGACCTACTTAATAGAATTTCTGGGAATCCGCAAAGCTGTGTTTGTAACAGGGTACCCAGATGATTCAGATGTTCGCCAACGTTGAAAAGCCTTGGCTTCTAGTGGGAGGTCTGCTTTGTTGCATTCCCCAACAGCAGTTTCCTGCATTTGTCTTTTTGAAAAGCCCTCAAAATACCCGCTTGGCCTCTATTTTCATGCCTGTATAGATTGTGTATAGATTAGAATTCAGTCTTGAATGAGAATCTTGATCAAATCTTTAATCTCGGAAATGGCTTTTTTTTTTTTTTTTTTTAAAGATGGATAGCAACCCCAAAGACAGCGAGCGTCTTGAAACCAAGGAGCCTGCTCTTCGTGATGATGGTATGTAGTGATCTGTTGCCTCCTTGTAAAATGTGAGGTTTAGGTGTTTGATTTCATAATGATGTTTGGCCCTCACAACATGTTGTCTGTTTCAGAAAATTCCTCTTTCATTTTGGGAAATGGGAATCTTGTAACTCCTCAGAAGCATGAACCTGAAGTGACTCCTAATGGTTGCACACTGGATACTTTCAAGTCACCTTTGGACTTTTCCACAGTAACAGTAGAGCAATTGGGAATTACACCTGAAAGCTTTGTAAAGAACTCTTCAGGTAAAAGAAGTTTATTGCAGTGCTTTTGAAGTTTAAAAATAACTAACGCAGTTTTTTTTTTTTTTTTTTTAAAACATTATTACCACATCTGAGGGTAAGACCAGGGTTAGATTTTTTTTTTTTTTTTTTAAAGATTTTATTTATTTATTTGACAGAGAGAGATCACAAGCAGGCAGAGAGGCAGGCAGAGAAAGAGGAGGAAGCAGGCTCCCTGCTGAGCAGAGAGCCGGATGCGGGGCTCGATCCCAGGACCCCGGGATCACGACCTGAGCCGAAGGCAGCGGCTTAACCCACTGAGCCACCCAGGCGCCCCAACTAACGCAGTTTTGTGCATCTAATCTACCCTCTCCCATTACTTTGACTCTACAAATGTTTTGTTAGGGAGATTTCTGTGAATATGCACGGTGCAACTAGCATAGCAGAATATTCGGTTCCCAGGGCAAGCAGCATAATGTTCAACAATGTGCCCTGTGCTCAGACTGGGAAAGAATACACATGTGAATCATTTTTTGACCTGACTCCTCTAAGTAGTAATAAATTTTATGCTTACATATGGCAAAAATAGAAGAAAGTTGAAGAGCTATTAAGAAAGATTGGGTATGCCTCTTTCAAAATCACAAGCAAAGTTGACTCGGACGAATCTGCAAGGAGTAGAAATGAAATTCATCTGTGAAGTCTGATTTAGCTAAGAGAGGAAATAAACGTGAAACTGGGATTAGATTGGAGAAGAGTATTTAGAAGTAGAAGGTGAAGGAAGGCTGAAAAGTCAGAGGGCACTAGACTGAATAATGCATGATGTAGACAAGACACAGTGATGTGCCATTCTGTTTCCATTCTCAAGAACATTATCTATAAGCCTTTAAAGGAAAAACTGGATTCATTTTGTGCTCTTTAGCATGTGGCCCGAATGCAGCATAGTGTGTGGAAGGTGGATTGGTTTCTCAGAGAAAAATGATTTTGAAAATTGAGAACATGGGAGTGCACGTGCCAAAGTGGAGAGAGCTTTCTTTTCAGTTCTTGGGGATAAGACAGACTAATTCCGAAAAAAGAGAAGTTATTAGTCCAAAGCTAGACATTACCCATTCCTGTGTGCAGGAAATATAAAACAAAAATGAGAACTATTAAAATATGTGTTCATGTGCTCATTCCACAACTCTCTGATCAGCGTTTTCTATGTGCCAGGCACTTCCAGAAGCATGGAATAAATCAATAAACAAAGATCCCTATCCATCTGATGATGTGTGAATAACTTCCTCTATAATTCTCTGTTTAGATTTCCGTAATAGGTGCTTCTCATGTTCTCTTTTAGGTTGGTATATTACAGGGAATTCAGTACATGATTACTCATGATAGCCTTGTTTTGTTCCAATGTAAAAGACAGTTTTCGTTATAGGAAAGTCCTCATCCTACCTTAAAAAATCCAGACGACGTTCTACAATCGGTGCTCGGGGCTCTCCTGAAACAAACCATCTTATTCGTTTCATTGCTCAGCAGCGGAGTTTAAAGAAGGCAGAGAAGTCTCCTTTGACACCGAATTCCCCTTTTCTGGTATGGTATTCTTCTAACTTCTGTCATGAATTCTCTTACGAAGCTTTCATATGGTGTTTCTACCTTCTTGTGCATCTCATCTGTTTTTGGATCTGGGGAGGTAATGTTTTATACTCGTCTTTACGGCGAGTGTTCAGTTTTCATTGATAGTGATGTTGAGCATGGCTATGTTAAAAATCAGGAAATCCTGGATAGAAATGGTTTTCTAGAGGAGCTATTTTATTTTGCAGGGTTTTTTGTTTTGTTTTGTTTTTGCCAGTTGATGTTTTTCTCTACAATGAAGTGAGGTGGTGTTTTGTTTTGTTTTTTAAGATTCTATTTATTTATTTGACAGAGATCACAAGTAGGCAGAGAGGCAGGCAGAGAGAGAGGAGGAAGCAGGCTCCCCGCTGAGCAGAGAGCCCGATGCAGGCTCCATCCCACGACCCTGGGATCATGACCTGAGCCGAAAGCAGAGGCTTAACTCACTGAGCCACCCAGGTGCCCCGAGGTAGTGTTTTTCAACCTTTTTCTTTTAATATTTATTCTTGAAGCATCTTCATTTTTTTTGACTCCTGCATGTTGGAATGTAGGAGTAAGAGTTCCCCCAGGACAAAATATATTTGGGATAACCTGACGAAAAGGAAAAAATTACTTGTCTTCTGATGAGGAAGGATATAGCTATTTTTGCGGATTTTTATAAGAATAATCCATGTTCCTAAAAAGTCAATAGTGTACAACTGTGTCTATGAAAGACACAGTTAATGCTTCCCCTTCTTGAAGGACAGCTATTTATATTGTCTCTTTTGGTACTGGCCTTCCTATTTTATTTATTTATTTAAAAGATTTTATTTATTTATTTGACAGAGAGAAATCACAAGTAGACGGAGAGGCAGGCAGAGAGAGAGAGAGGGAAGCAGGGTCCCTGCTGAGCAGAGAGCCTGATGCGGGACTCAATCCCAGGATCCTGAGATCATGAACTGAGCCAAAGGCAGCGGCTTAACCCACTGAGCCACCCAGGCGACCCAGGCCTTCCTATTTTAAAATGTACTTTATTGTCACTTATTTATTTTTCAGTTTTAGACACTGTGCACAAGGCTACATAGTACAGTCGTTCTCAGAGATTATCTGACCATCCCGGGGAGCTCTGTGTCCCATTCAAGAGGTCTGTGAGGTTAAAACAGGTTTTTGTAATAGCACCGAGGTGTTTTCCTTTTCCCACTATGTTGTTTGCATTCACAGCACAGAAGCAATGGTAGGTAAGATTGAAGGCACCAAGCTATCATTTTATTCCACACTCCTAAGCCTTCACAGGGAATGATAATGCCAGATTCACTTAATATCCCTGATAATGATGCAGTGAACATTGTAAATTTTATTCTCTACCCTTGTGTTATGTGTGATTAAAATGGGAAGTATGCTTCAGGCACTTCCAAATTACATACAGAAGTATGATGGATGTTCTGGAAAAAAAAAAAAAAAAAAAAATCATGTGTGTAATTGTTTTGAGCCATAATCTGAACTCTGGCCCCTTTTTTCATGGAGCATCATTTTTACTTGAAAGACTGACAGTCATCATGCTTAGTCAGACTTGGAAATGTGAATAACGTTTTTTCAGAAATGAACAGTGAACCTGCCACTTCAAGGAAAAATGGAAATGTTTCTTAAAACATGTTGCTTAAAAAACTCGAGTTTTCAGGAGAAAATTAGAATTTGGAAAAATTCTGCTTAGCACCATGAGTTTGAGAACTTCCCACTAGCTAAACTTTCCTGATAAGATCAGTGGAGATATTAATGAATGTGATTTTCTTTAATACTACACAATAAAAGGTGTCAACATTTGGAAGATCTGCAAAAGTAAGTGAACCAGTATTTCCCTAATGACCAGTGCATGCAAAATATACCCTCAAATTGCAAGCCCACAGAATATGAAGGTTCATTGATAGAATTTCATATTTGACATTGCAACTGACTTTTAGGAAATCTTTGGGTTTTATGTTCCATGAAAGGAAGAGTAGCCACAATTCTGGAAAGCCTGTTAAAACACTCTTGATAGCTATAGTGCACATGAACTAAGAGCCTTTGGTGTTCTCAATAATTTTTAAGAGTGTAAACACTTTCTGAGAACTGCTGTTAGGGTAGGTATGAACATGGACTGTGGAGCTATTTGCTGAGGTTTGATTCTTGGCTTTATTGTTAATTAATTGTGCTTTTGGCAAGTCACTTAATTTTTCTTTTCTTTCTTTCCTTTCCCTCCCTTTCTTCCTCCCTTTATCTTCCTTCCTTCCTTCCTTCCTTTCTTTATCTTTACACCTGTTATAGGGCTCAAATTTACAACCTCGAGATCAAGAGTTGGTTGCTTTACAGGCTGAGCCAGCCAGCACTTCAAGTTACCTCTTTGTCTCTGTTTTCTCACATATAAAATGGGGGTGAAAATAATAGCAAGGTTTTCAATGAGGATGATTAAATTAGTAGAGGTGAAGTACTTAGATCTGTGCCTGGAACATGGTGTGCTTTGGATTTACTATCATTGTAGTTATTTCTGTGAAAAAATGAGGATTTTGCTCTTATACCTCCTAGCCATAGCTATCCTAACACTATCCCCTTCCCCATCCTTCCAATACAATTATAATTTTTGTTTGAATTAAGACTTCGTGTGCATTATTTAACCATGCAGATATTTTTCACAAACTGCTGTTTGGTATGCTATGTTCCATTTCTTTTCTTACACAAGTTTTATTTTTCCTCTAGTGAGTAAGTACTTTTTATTACCTTTTGGTTTAGTCTTTTATCACATAATTTCTTCCCCAAACTTTGACAGTTATCTGTTAACCTTAAGGATCTGCAGGTTCTTTT
The DNA here is from genome assembly GCF_030435805.1 of Mustela lutreola. Taxonomy (NCBI): domain Eukaryota; kingdom Metazoa; phylum Chordata; class Mammalia; order Carnivora; family Mustelidae; genus Mustela; species Mustela lutreola. Next base: position 161,272,827 of record NC_081290.1, on the reverse strand, counting down.
CTTTTTCCTTGGTGTTCTCTGTCTTCTGTTGGCATGGTTGCCATCTGGGTCTGTTGGTCAGCTGTCACTTTGTGACTTGCTTTCACCATCCCTGGTGATTTTCTTTTCTTCCTCTGTTTGGATTTTCTGTTTCCTTGTCCACATATCTTTCTTCTTGTTTTACTAGCTCATTTTTCTGGAGCTTCTGCATATCTGATGACGTTTACTCTACTAGCACATTTGGATTATAGTTTGTCTTACTATAGAATCTAGGTTGCACATATTTCCCATCAAAATTTGAAGGCATTGCTCCATGGTATTTTAGTTTACAGAAATGAAGAATCCTATTCATTCATTCATTCATTCATTCAACACCCATTTTGATTCCCTATCTTTTGTATGGCCTATTTTTTTCATTTTAAGCTCTGTTCTTATATTAAATAAAGAACATTGTGGCCTGTTAGGGACATTATATTTTCCTGGATGTTTTCGTCCTCCCCTTGCACGATCTCTTTGCCTTCAGGTTCCATTTTGCTACCTGATTAGTTCAGACTCTGACTCATGCTCAGATCTTTCTTCAGATATCTAGTGATCCTTGACACTCTGTTCATTTTTAAAAGTGAGACTCTTTAAAAACTTGACTGAGAGGTCAGGGAGCATGGTCCAGTTTTGTTAGCCAGTGGACTTCTGTGTAGACATGGCCACTTTTTCACTGGAGGGAACTCCCAAGTATCAGAATCCTGTGGTACTTTTCTTTTGGCAGATCTTTTTTCCTCTGGAAGGAATTCCTGGGGTATAAACCTGAACCCCCCGACTCTGGAAATTAAGTGTCGAAAATGCCTGCAAGTCAGAAGTTCACCAAAAAGTCCTGGATGGCCTCTGTTTTCAGTGCAGATCGTCCTCTCCTTAGCTGTTTGTGGAGTCTTAAATCATGGAATCCTGAATCTCTGAATCTCTGTGTTCCCTCCAGACTGTAAAGGTCTTTTTTTCTTTATGAAGAGATCCGTGGGTTCAAGTGCTACTGGTAGAGTTTCAGTGTTCCTTTTGTGAGTTCTGCCCTTGACCCTAGTTTTCAGAAATACCTGATACATTAGATAGCTGAGCCTTCCTGGGGTCTACTGCAGGTCTGCTCATTTCCTGTTTTCAGAATGCGTAAAAAGTCCCTGTCAGTTTCAGCTTTCTCTGGCCTAAGTTCCTTTTTTGTTGACATTCCATATGTGCTGTTGATAATTATGGGTTTTTTTGTATCCATATAAATATATATATGTGTGTGTACAAATGTATATATGAAAACACCCCATACCCATGACATGTGATTATATGTATTAAAGGAATTCCTTGAATAAATAGCTCTAGTATCTAGCATTGTTAAGAGTAAGGGCTTTCCATGTGAGCAGTTTTTATGGACAATCAGTGCTGTCCTTTGACCTTTCGAGATTTGCCTCTATAGTAAATACCCTTGATGTTGCTTCCTGTTCTCAACCTATCTCTTCTTCCCTTGCTCAACAAATTAATTCACTGCATAAATAATATTAGTTCACATATTCTAATTTACTGAAGTTTCCACAAATATACTGGTAGGACTTGTTTTTTTCTTTCTGTAAATTATAAGGGCCTCTATACTTACATATTTCATCTTTTTTCTCCACCTTCTCTTGCTTTATTTTTTGAAGATTTTATTTATTTGAGAGAGAAAGAGAGTCAGAGCACAAGAGCAGGGGGAGGGAGAAGTAGACTCCTTGGGTTTCGATTCCAGGACCCTGGGATCATGGTGTGAGCCAAAGGCAGATGCTTAACTGACTAAGCCACCCAGGCACCCTGACCTTCTTCTGTTTTAGAAAGAAAATACTTTAGAGGAAAAGTTAAAGGGCAGTGGCTCTCCATCTTTCCTCCACTACCCTTGCTTTCATTCTTGAATATTTCAATAAGCACATGGTTTATCATCCACCATCCTAGCTCCAATGATCTTTTTTACCTCAGGCATCTGCTTATGTGCTCACTCGGCTACTGTTGCACCTTTGAGATCTTCTTTCAGCCCACCTCAGTCTTACCCAGATTTCATCTTTCCAGTTTACTTCACAGTTCTCTCATCCTGTCGAAGCCTCCAGACTATTGATCTCACCACACCTGTACTATCTACTGCTCACGTTATGTCTTCTCTCACCCTTACACAGTCTAGATCTATGTTCTAACCCTCTGAAGTTTTCTTGCAAACACATTTTTTTAAGTTTTTAAAACTTATATAAATAAAAATATTATGTATGCACATTGTTTAAGGAAACAGTACTTTAGGATTTATTTATAAGAACTACGGTGTGCAGCTGCCTTTTTTCCATGTTTGCTTTCCCGGGGCTCTCATTTTCAACTTCTGTAGCTGTTGCTTTGGTAGTGGTTTTCATAGCTCTTAATTTTCCTTGCAATTCCTTTTTTAAAAAAATTGAATTCTAATTGAAATACAACATTAGTTTCAGGTGTACAATGTACTGATTCAAAATTTTATACACAGTTGAGCCTTGAACAGCATGGGGATTAGGGGCACTAACCCCCACGCTGTCGAAAATCTTAACTACTAGTAGCCTACTATTGACCAGAAGCCTTACTGATAACAGTCGATTAACACATATTTTGTATATTATATGCACTGTGTACCATAAAATATACAATAAGCTAGAGAAAAGAAAATGTTATTAAGAAAATGAGAACATACACTAACAGAATGGTATTCATTGGAAAAAAAGCATCCATATTTAAGTGGATACTTGAAGTTCAAACCCTTGTTGTTCAGGGTTCAACTGTGTTCCGAATTGATCACTGCAATAAGTCTGATCGTATCCATCGTACAGTTACAAATTTTTATTTGTGTGATAAGAACTTCTAAGATCTATTCTTATCAGCTTTCAAATTTAGAATATAGTAGTATTAATTAGAGTCACCATGTTCCACCTTACTTCCCTATGACTCATTTTATAACTGGAAGTTTGTACCTTTTGACTCCTTTTACCCATTTTGTCGACTCCTGCCTTTGGCAACACCACTCTCCTCTGTAACTATGAACTCCTTTTTTTCTTTCTTTTTAAACTTTGAGCTTCCACATGTAAGTGTGACATGGCAGTATTTGTCTTTCTTTGACTTATTTCTGTTAGCGTAATGCTCTCAGGGTTTGTCCATCCATGTTGTCAAAAATGGCAAGATTTCCTTCTTTTTTTCTGACTGAAAAATATGCTATTGTGTATATATACCATATCTTCTTTGCCCATCCATTCACTGATGGGCACTTAGGTTGTTTTTATATCTTGGCTATTGCAAATAATGATAGAGTGAACATGGGGGTAGATACTTCCTTTCAAGTTAGTGTTTTCATTTTCATTGGGTAAATACTCAAGTAGAATTACTGAATCTTATGGTCATTTTACTTCTATTTATTTATTTTAAAGATTTTTATTTATTTATTTGACAGAGATCACAAATAGGCAGAGAGGCAGGCAGAGAGAAAGAGAGGAGGAAGCAGGCTCCCTACTGAGCTCGATCCCAGGACCCTGGGATCATGACCTGAGCTGAAGGCAGAGGCTTTAACCCACTGAGCCACACAGGTGCCCCTACTTTTGTTTTTTTTTTTTTTTTTTTTTTTTGAGAGACCTCCATACTGTTTTCCATAGTGGCTGCACCAATTCACATTCCCAGCAACAGTGTACAGGGATTTCCTTCATATCCTTGCCAACACTTATGGCTTATTTTTTTAATAGCCATTCTGATAGATGGGAGGTGATATCTCATTGGGTTTTGGTTTGCGTTTCCCTGATGATGCGTGATGTTGAGCATCTTTTCACATGTCTGTTAACCATCTGTGTCTTTGGAAAAATGTCTGTTCTGATCTGCCAATTTTTAAATTGGATTGCTTGCTTTTTTTGCTATTGAGTTACATGAGTTTTGGGTTTTTGTTTTTTGTGTGTGTGTTAAGATTTTGTTTATTCACTTGACAGCACAAGCAGGGGGAGCAGCATGCAGAGGGAAAGGGAAAAGCGGTCTCCCTGCTGAGCAAGGAACCCAACGGGGGGCTGGATCCCAGCACCTGGGGTCATGACCTGAGCCTGAAGGCAGATGCCCAGTCAACTGAGTCACCTAAGTGCCCCAAATTACAGGAGTTCTTTGTATATTATATCAACCCTTTTGTCAGATATGTTATTTGCACATATTTTCTTCCATCCAGTAGGTTGCCTTTTTGTTTTGTTGATGGTTTCCTTTGCTGTGCAGAAGCTTTTTAGTTTGATATAGTAAATAACATTTATTTTCGCTTTTGTTGCCTTTGGTTTTGGTGTTAAAACCAAAAACCCTGGCGCCTGGGTGGCTCAGTGGGTTAAGCCGCTGCCTTCGGCTCAGGTCATGATCTCAGGGTCCTGGGATCGAGTCCCGCATCGGGCTCTCTGCTCAGCAGAGAGCCTACTTCCTCCTCTCTCTCTGCCTGCCTCTCTGTCTACTTGTGATCTCTCTCTGTTAAATAAATACATAAAATCTTTAAAACAAACAGACAAACAAACAAACAAAAAAAACCCTTGCCAAGACTGGTGTCAAGTTGCTCACCACCAATTTTTATGAATTCATGTCTTTCAACAGTTTGAGTTAGTTGTTGTGTAGGTGTAAAACTGTGGTTTAGTTTCATGGCTTTGAATGTGGCTGTCCAGTTTTCTGCATGACATTTTTGAAGAGACTGTCCTTTCCCCATTGGATGTTCTTGGCTCTTGGTAAATGCCACTGGAATTTTGTTGGTAATTGCATTGAATCTGTAGATTGCTTTGAACAGTATGACATTTTAATGATACTCTTCCAATCCGTGGGCACAGAGTATCCGTCCATATATTTACATCTTCAGTTTCTTTCATCAGTTTCTTATGGTTTTCCTTGCATAGGTCTTTTACTTCCTTGATTAAATTTATTTCTAGCTGTTTAATTCTTTTTGATGTAATTGTTTTTTTTTTAAATTTTGGTTTCCACTAGTTCATTAGTAGTGTATAGAAACACAACAGACTTTTGTATGATGGTTTTGTATCCTGCAACTTTACTGAAATCATTTATTCTAATGGCTTTTTTTAAGATTTTATTTATTTATTTGATAGAGAGAGATCACAAGTAGGCAGAGCAGCAGAGAGAGGGAGGGAAACAGGCAGGCTCCCCGCTGAGCAGAGAGCCCGATGTGGGGCTTGATCCCAGGACCCCGAGATCATGACCTGAGCTGAAGGCAGAGGCTTAACCCATTGAGCCACCCAGGCACCTCTATTCTAATGGTTTTTTAGTGGAGTCTTTAGTTTTCTATATTTATTATGCCATCTGCAAATTGTGACAGTTTTACCTGTTTCTTTCCAATTTGGATGCTTTTTACTTTTTGTCTAGTTGCTACTATTTAATCTTTCAGTATAAAGACTATTAACTTCCCTCTGTGGATGGTAGAGAATTAGCCCTTCTCTCTTCCTTATGCTTTCTATCCTACATACACATGTGTACTTCCCATTCTCCACAACTTCCTAATAGTTGGGTTATATAAGTACTCAGGTTTTATATTACTATGACCACACAGGTCATACTGAGCTTGTTTTTCTTCTGCAATTATGTTATCCTCCTTTTCATTTGGTTCATTTTCCATTAGTACAAACAAATCTTAGCATCTCTTTAACTCCTCGTAGACCTCTAGGCATCCCATTTCTGTGCCTCTTCATCACCGCAAAACTTGGTGAGTCTGTCTTGCCCCACTTCCCTTCTCTCATCCTCTCTGTGGCTGCTAGCCACGCCAACTGGGCTTTTGTTTCTACCACTCTATCAGCAAGACTCTTGTCACCATTGATCCCTGGCCAAGACAAAGATTAAATCTAAGCATGCATTTTAGCCTTTCCTCAGCTTTTGAAGTCTTCAACCACTCCCCCCTTTACACACCTTCTGCACTTGGTTTATAGGATTCCATACTGACCTAATTTTCCTTCTATGTCATAGGTCATTCCCTCTGTTTCATGTGCTAATTCCACCCCTGCTTCCAGTTTTTCCTTAGAAATGCTTGAGTGCCCTAGGGCTCCCCTCTGTCCCCTTTCGGTTGCTTTCCTTAGGCTACCTAACCCCTTCCCATGGCTTCTATCAGCAGCTGTAGACTGACTGCAAAATGTCTGACTTTGGCCCAGAGCTTCATAGAACACTAGACTGTGTTAGATATCCAGTTGCCTATTCAACATCTTCACTTGGGTGTTTTTATAAGCATTTGGCCATAGCCAAACTGTACATTTCTTCTCCCTACCAGCTTCTCCAGCCCATTTCCCAGTTGTAGGACATGGCACCATCATCCAGCTGTTCAGGCCAACTACCTATTAATGTTCCTTGGTTTCTTTCTTCCACATCCAGCACATCACTACCTATCAGAACCCTTTTAAGTCTGCATGTCCCACAGCTCCACTGCTACAACAACCCTCATATGTTTCCTGCCTAGGTTACCAAATGCACTTCCTAACTGCTCTCCTCAATTCCCTCCTTCCCTAATCCACCCAGCATCCCCTAGAGCAGTCAGAGAGAGATGAAATCAGATCATTCCTTCTGCTGCTTAAAACCTTCCACTGGCTTTCTGTTATGCCTTGAATTAAACCCAGACCCCTTCTTTGAAGCTTGCAGCGCCCTTCCTGATCTGAGCCTTGCCCACCATTAGCCTCATATCCCCATCTCCTTCTGTTTCCTGGGCATGATGGGTTTTTTTTTTTCCCTGCTGCATCCTGTTTTTTTCATCCAAGCTTTTGTTACTACAGAATGCCTTTCTCCTCCACTGCCACTTTCTCACTGTTACTTTTTAAAAAATTTTTTAAAATTTCATTTAATTTAATATTTAATTTATTTTTTTTGCACTTTAATATTTAATTTAATTTTTTTGCACTTTTTTGCAGTGATCCATAATTCGTGGTTTCCTTACTGTTTTGGTTCCAGCTTGGCTATTGCTTTTGATAGGATGCTCTTCTGACTCAAGCCAGAGCAGCACTTTTAACTTCATCACGTTCCTTTTTCATCTTCTCACTAGCACTTCCTGTACCTGAAACTACATTAATATGTTTTCAGAATTTCTGTCCAAAGTGTGATTTTCCCCCCCACTCTATGTCCTAGCCCTTAGAACAATATCTGGTACGTGGAAGGAATGTTGTTGACTAACAAAGGTCATAAGACAAAAGAATAAAGCAATGCATTTTGAATGTTTTGTTTCCCTTATATATTCCCATTCTCCATCAGGAAATAGAGAAAAACAATTCTAACTAGGGAACTTGCATTTGTGGTAGGCAGCATTTCAGAGCTTTAATCGATCCCTACCGTGTTCAAATGGGAGGACCCAAAAGAAGCCCATTGGAGGTAAATTGTATGACTTTGGGATAACCTGTTTCTTTTCTCCGTATCTCATAGAGAAGAGTTGGCCACCAGCTTTTTATGAATGTTGTGTGTTATGTCATAAAGGTTTACATCATCAACCATATTTGGATTTAAAATATTGTTATTATGTAACAGTTCGCTTTTTGAATGTATTTAACTGGGAATAGAATCAAGTGTGTGAACAGATCCACCATCAAACATGGCTTCAAACTTTTAACTGATTTTCCTCCAGATGATATCATAAAGGGAGGTAATTTTTTACTTTTATCTGTTGGTATAATTTTTAAATTGTTATTAGCTCCAAATTACTGGAAATATTAGACTAAATAGTAACGGGGGGGGGACTGGATAAAGAACTTAATAATTTTTGGGTAACAGAACTCTTTAATTGTATGTTACTCGCATGTATCTGGCACTTATCTCCCTGCCAGTGTCCATGAAATTGATGACTCCTTGGCTAACCCTGTTAGCAGAGTTTCCAGAGTGCTCTTGTGCTTAAACCATCTATTTGGCTTTGTAGTTTTAGCATACGACAGCTTTTAGTGCTGAGGAAGTAAGGTCCTATGAAATAAGGAAAATTTAACTGGGGAGAGGGTAAGTGTGAAGGTGGGTCTCTGAACTGCTCCGGGAACTGCGTCTTGTCCTGGCCTCCTGGGGAAGGGGTGTGTATGGATGGAAATAGGCAGTCAGATTAGCTTGGATTGACCTGGGTATTTTGAGACCCTCGTGTGTCATGCAGATGGTTTTCAGTGGATTATTTTATGTATGTATGTATGTGAAAAAAAAAATTATATATATATATATATATATATACACACACACACACACACACACACATATGGTGAAATTTCTAAAGTGGCAGGTTCTTCTTTCTTACCCGTCTCTGGATTCAGTGCTTTCTTGAGTTCTCCATGTAATTGCTTACTTAGACCTCTCAAACATTTTTGTGCTCAACTTCTTTCCCTTTCCTAATCTGATTCGTCGAGATTGTCTCAGGTTACGAACTCAAAGTTAGGAACTCTAAAAGAGAGACCTTAAGCTCTGCAGGAAGAATCCTTTTAGAGTTTTTAGTCCCCAGATAACTGGGGATGTATTTTGCACAGGTGCTTTTTTTAAAGCTGTTCCCCACCTACTCCAGATTTCTGTCATGTGTGTGGCCTGACTAATAACAGTATTGAGCCAGGTTGTATGCCTAGACATAACCACACAGCTGTTCTCTGGGCTCGGGTTGAAAACCGAGGGAGGAGCAGAGGAGAAACCAGGGTGATGGCAGCAGTTTGAAATATTCAAAGTGAAAATACGTGATTCAAGGGAGAAGAGGCTCTGCCACACTCATTACCTCTGATCTTCAAAAAGCCTTTATGTATTTAGTCTTGGATACAATGGTTATAGGCCTAGAATAGAGATGCTCCGTTTGATTTCTTTATAATACCCTCCATGTCTGTATTTTAACAGGGCAGTCCTGTACCGTATCGAAATGTTAATTCTTTAAGGGAGCGAATGTCTGCCTTCCAGTCAGCTTTTCACTGCATAAAGGAGAATGAAAACATGATCGACCATCCTGAATTCTCAGAGGCTGAAGGAGAATTCAAGACAACAGGCTCATGTAAGTAAAAAGAATTCAGTGAGTTTGGACTTCTGTGTTTATTCAGAGACGCCTGTGAGGTATAAAAAAGATTTAGTTCCACAGTGTGAAGGCAGTCTTTTCTGAGCAGAGCTGTATTTTTAAATGGAGCCTAACATTTAAAATTTGGGAAATTTCACACAAAAATTTGGATTTCTGGTTTGTCTCGAAAAAAACCTGATTTTTCACTCATTCCCGAGCCTATAATTCCACATGGCCACAGTGGAGTTTTGTGTGTTAACATGGCAGAGCTGGTTGGCTTGTTTTATCTTTAGAATGAGGGAAATTTGAACATTTAAACCTTGATTTTTGGAAGTTGATTATTAAGCTTGGCAAGCATTTCTATGAATACCAAACACTCAGCCCTGATGTTATAAACAGATATATCTAATCTGGCATCTTAATAGCCTGTTCTCTTCTTTACCATAACTCACTTTTTCCTATCACTTCTGAGTTTGCAATCAAAAGGCATTTGAAATGCCAGAATTGAACAAAGTTTTGACATTACCATAATCATCATAACCATTCCTCGGTGCTTTGCACGCTGAGGTTCCACGTGATTTTGTTTTGGTTTCTTGAACCAACTTCAGGTGCATTTCAACACCTCCTCACGCACAGAGCACTGTTACTCAAGTCCCATTCATCTACCTCCCCAGTGTGTGACCCACTCTGATGTACTCGTTTGTATTTGTAGTTTGTAACTTACCTATTTTTCACTCCTGACCTGTATTTTAAAATATTTTACTGGCATGATTGCTCTAGTTCTGCAGATGACCAAATTCACTTTTTGTGGCTGGGAAGAACTGAGGCACATTTTGGCTATATGTTTCATAAAACCATACACAGTCAAAGCAGAACCAGTATTAGAACATAACCACATCCTTTAAAGTGTTCAGAAGAGGGGCCCCTGGCTGACTTAGTTAAGCATCTGTCTTAGGCTCAGGTCGTGATCTTGGGCTCCTGAGATGGAGTCCTGTTTCGGGCTCCCTGCTGAGTAGGGATCCTGCTTCTCCCTCTCTTGCCCCTCCACCTGCTCACATGTGTTCTTAAATCTTAAATCTTAAAAAAAAAAAAGTTAAAAAAGAAGGTTTCCTTGTATATTTTAAAATAGTGAGATACTATATCAGAAATAGAAATACATATTAGTGTATCTTTGTACATTTTTAAAGTCTAGAAAAAAATTTTAATAATAGTATCCTTTTAATAGTGATATTCTCTTATCTTTCAGCTAGATTTCTTCTGAATAGAAAAATGTACTTTTAATTGATAAAATATTTAGATTCAAGCACTACATTTTACTGAAATTATTATGTGCAAAATTTAAGAGTGGTATAGTAAAAGAAAATATTTTTGCCTGTATATAGCCAAAAAGGAACATCTTGGTGGATGTCAAGAGTCTGAGTTCCCCGCAAACTTATCATCCAAGCGTCGAAGGATATCCTCTCAGAGTGGCTTTGATGAAAATCTCACGGATGCGGTTCATCTCCAGATATTCCATAGTGCCCCTTCTCCTGATACAGGCAAAATGTGTGCTGTTGAAGCTGCATCTGCAGATTTTTCCGAGGTAATTCACTGACCAGAGTCCTAGGAAAATGAAGCTTTGGTTTTTCTGGCTGGACACTTTTAACATTGTCAGAACCCTTTTCCAGCTAGGGTACCTTGTTTTTTCATATTGTAGCTGAGTTTTCAATTATGTTGTGTGTGTATGAATCTCCTACTTGTTAAATTTTTTTATTGTTAGCTTATTGGTTAGACAAGTTTTGATGAATATGTTGCTTTTGGTTACAAAAAAACATTTAATGAAAATATTAAGCCCTGTGGTCTTCTGCTTGCCAGCTATCGTTCTAGATACTGATGGTACAGCTGTGAGAAAATCATGGTCCTCCCCTCGAGCAGCTTTTAGTCTGCTGGAGGAAGCAGAAACAGGAGCACATTATTTACACAATTGGCAAATGTGCTGAAGATTCTCTCTGGGCTGTGCTGCTCAGGTCTGAGAAGTCTTGCACTTGGCTTTTCTGCCTCTACATGCTTTATGACTGGTTAGGAAACAGGGTGCTGTTTAGCAATTTCTCCTTCGCTCTGCTCACTTCTTTCAAATAGGTGTAGGGATTTTTGTTGTTTATGACTACCTAAAGCCTGTCAAGATTATCAAAAGATCTTAAGCTCCATGAATTAAATACTACTATTGAGGAATCTTGACCTTCACTCACATGTAAACAGGAAGCTGGTTCTCTCATTATTGGCTTTCTGTGCTTTACTTCTGGTGTGACATAGCTGGTTCCCATATCTTTAGTTAGAGCAGACACCTGACACCATTAGATCTGAAACTTTTTATCTGTAACTTCTCTGTCGCAAAGACTCAGAGCATATTCTGTTGATCTGATTTGGACTGGCATAATAAATGTTTGATAGTAAGATTCTTCAGGGCCAAGTAGGTTTCATTTGTAGCTTACAGTCACTTAAAATTTCTGCTCCCTCTCTTTTTTTCTAGTTGATAGGAAATTATCAGCCGGGAAAACCAATAGTTTTTCATCAGCACTTTGGGCATACATCATGATTTAGAAATGGTGTCCACATTAATAGGAATGTATTTTCTATCCTAGCCGTTAATGTTTTTCCTAGCTATTGATACCTTTTAAAATAATTATGTAACATTTTTTATTATTTTTTTTTTAAGATTTCTTTATTTAAGAGAGAGGGGGTGGGAGAGAGCACAAGTGGGAGGGGTAGAGATGGGGAAAGAAATCTCAAGCAGACTCCACGCTTAGCATTGGAGCCCAGTGTGAGGCTCCATCTCATGACCCTGAGATCATCACCTGAGCCAAAGCCAAGAGTTGGATGCTTACCCGACTGTGCCACCCAGACACCCCCATTCTTCATTACTTTTGAGAATTTCCTCTTTAAAATTAATCATTATAGTTTTCTAGACTTCTAATAGGCAATGAAACGTGCCCTCCAGACTTCCTAGGGAGCTGAAATTTGTTCAGTAGGATGTTTAGGCTGCAGTTACAGTGTTTTTAGCTCCATCCCTGTATGCTTTCCTAACAGCTAGGTAGTGACTGGTTTAAGATCAGATTTCTAGGTAATCTGTAATATTTTAATCTTTATAAAGATCTCAATACTCAAGTAAGTAATAAGACTTAATATTTCTTTAATTTTATCCCCCTGCCAAGAAATCTTTTGAATCTGGTTTAACACGGTCTGGATATTTAGTTGGAGAGTCTGTTTCACTTTCCAAGCTCACAGAGGCTTCAAGTGGTAAGTATTTAATCTTTCGTAGTACCTGTGCCATTTCACCTATTGAAATATGTGTTCAGTAGACATTTGTGGTTGGTTTACTAATCTTTGGGGAAACTGAGGCAGCACCCTACATTTTAGGAGCTCTCGGTCTAGTAGAAATGTTTCAGAATTCTTGTATGAGAGAGGACTTTTTTTTTTTCCTTAAACTGCTGCTGGTAAGAGTGAGATATTTCCAAGTTGACAGAATCTGTTATTTAAAAAAAAAACAAAACAGCATGTCTTGGGGGACCTGGGTGGCTCAGTGGGTTAAAGCTTCTACCTTCAGTTCAGGTCATGATCCCAGGCTCCTGGGATTGAGCCCCCACATTGGGCTCTCTGCTCAGTAGGGAGCCTGCTTCCCTCTCTCTCTGCCTACTTGTATCTGTTTGTCAAATAAATAAAATCTTAAAAAAACAAAGCAAAACAGGATGTCTGAACATATAACATGTATTTTGTAAGAGAAAACACTTCCATGTGTGTTGTTTTGTTTGGTTTGGTTTTTGGTTTGGTTTTGCGTTTTTTGTTTTTTGAGGATTTTTTTGGTTTTTAAGTGTGGAAAGGGACCAATGTTCAAAACTTTCCCCAAATCAGTATGCTGGTATTGTGTGAAAGTCACCAGTAAGGTATTAGGCTTACTATCAGCCTACCTGTGTCTTTATCTTTAAAGTAAAACTTAAAGACATAGAGTTAGGTCTTGCATTTTTATCCATTCCAAGAGCCTGTGCCTTTCCATGGGGCACTTGGTCCATTAGCCTTTCAAGTCATTATTGATATGGTTTGATTTATAAATCTACCATTTTTTTCATGCATTTTCTGTTCCGATTTTTGTTCCTCTGTTTCCCTTCTCTCTTTTAGAGGTTTATTTGAAATATTCTTTTTGGAAAGCCAGTTATCCATTACCTTTTTTTTTTTTTTAAATATTTGTTTAAAAAATTTTTTTAAAGTAAGCTCTCATCCTCAAGTGGGGCTCAAACTCATGTCCCCAAAATCAAGAGTTGTGTGTTCTACTGACTGAGCCAGCTAGAACCCCCTACCCATTTACCTTTCAAACTATACCTCATTGTATCATTTTAAGGTTACCTTAGGGATTGCAAAATACATTCTTAACCTTTCAGTCTACTTAGAGTTAATGTTGTACAACTTCATGTAAAAGACAGTGTAGTATAATAATTTATAAAGTATATATTTATATTCATTATCTAAATGAATATTTACTGAATGAATAAATAATAATAAATAGATGACCAAATACACGGTTTTCAGATAGATTTGGTCTTCCTCCACAGTTCCTGAAAATACACCTATAAAGGTGACGTGATATCTTACTACTATTAATGAAAGTGCCTTTGGGACCCTACCCAGTGGTGGGGAGCTGGTTGCCAAGAGGACCAACTATGTGATTGGAGGGTGGAATTTTAAGCCCCACTTCTGACTTCTGATGAGGGGATTGGGGCTGGAGATTGAATCAGCCAATGGCGTTACCATTCATGGCCATGAAATGAAGCCTCCATAAAAACTCAGAAACACAGGGTTCAGAGAGCATCCTGGTTGGTGAACAAACACATGGTAATGTGGGTAGCGTGTTACTTCTAAGAGAGGTCATGAAAGCTCTCTACCTCTTCCCCAGATCTCTCTTTTGTTCCATCATCTGGCTGTTGATTGATATCCTTTCTCATTTCTTCTAATGAACTGGCAAACACAGTGGTTCCCTGAGTTTTGTGAGCTGCTCTGGCAAATTAAAAGAACATTAAGAGAACCTCTTGATTGATAGCCACTCAGTCAGAAGTTTAGGTAGCAATCTGGACTTGTGACTGGTGTCTGAAATCTAAGGAGGAGGTTGTTGGAACCTCCAGTCTATAGCATGTCAGAGGCACCAGTGACAGCCCAGGACTTGGGACTGGCTTTTTTTTTTTTTTTTTTTTTTTTAATTATCTGTTTATTTGAGAGAGAGTGAGAAAGAGCACACAAACAGGGTGAAAGGCAGAGAAAGAGAGAAGCAGACTCCCTGCTGAGCAGGGAGCCTGATGTGGGGCTCAATCCCAGGACCCAGCTGACTGAGTCACCCAGGTGCCCGAGACTGGCATCTTAAATGAGTGAGGGATGCTCTTGTTGGACTGAGCCCTTGACCTATGGAACCTGATCAATCTCTGGGTAGGGTCAGACTTGGATTGAGTTCTTGGACCTCCTGCTGATGTCTAAGAATTGCTTGGGGGCATTGTGTGTGGGAGAATCCCCTTCCCCCAAGCTGGAATTGGGTCCTGGAACCAAAAAAGAGTTGGTGTTAGGGGAAATAGATCCAGACAGTTTGTAAAGTTTCTATTTCCTCTCTGCCCACCCATGTCTTTTATGGTCCTTTACACTATTGATAACCTCTATATTACTTTTATATTCATTTTAAATCCTACACTGTTTTTGCTTTACACATTATGTTTCGTGCAGTATTTTTTCTTTTATATCAACATACATACACTTAAATAATTAGATATAATTTAAAGTTGAACTGGGCTTCATGTATTTGTATTTGCTAAATCTGACAGCCCTACTATGAATGACTGAGATAAAGTTCCCTGGTGCCCCTTCGTTGTCCCTGGATGCTTCTGTCATGGAGAGAATGAAATATGTCCAAAGCAAATGGGCTGGGCCACTCACCATCACATGTTCATGCCCCTCTGAACAAGCGTCTGTTCCCTCCCCCTCCCTTCCTGTTCCAGTAGATCCTCTGTGCTCTGACCCAAAGCCCGTCCCTTGAGGGTGATCCCTTGCCACTTGGAGGACCTCCTGCCTGAGGTGTTCCCTCTGTTCTGAGTTGTTCACTTCTCCCATTAACATACAGTGTGCTGTATTATCTCCCTTCTTAAACTGACCCTTGTCCCGGGATTTCCTTCAGCCAAAACCACATTTCCTTGCTTCCTCTATAGCAAAGCTCCCTTTAAGAGCAGGTGGAGCTCTGTCTCCTCGCCTCCCATTCTCACTTGCACCAGCTCCTAACAGGCCTTGGTCACCTCTTCATTGCTATCCCTTTAGGCATTCTCACCAGACCCTCTCCCCAGGGCCCCAGCACGGCAGGCAGAGCTGCCATTGCCCTCCCTAGAGGAACCATTTCTTCACTGGGCATCGGGACGCCGTTTTCTCTGGTCTTCCTTGTTTTACTGACCATTCCTTATTTGTCTGTTTATTTTCTTCTCTTACATCCTTTAACCTTGAAGCATTTGAGTGCCCTGGCTTTAGTGCTCAGGCTTTTTCTCTCTGCATTCACTCGCTAGGTGATTGTGGACGTTCCCACAACACTAAATGCTACTTGTATGCTGTTGACTTCAGAATTTAAATACCCGTCCTTGGCCTCTTCCCTGAACTCTGAAGTGCTCAACTGCCTTTTCTGGTCTCCACAGGGATGTTTAATAAACATCTCAGACTTAGGAATTAATACTCAAGAAGATCTTGACTATTTTTCCTTCCCCAGTCTGCTCATCTCTGGGTTGTTTTTTGTTGTTTTATTTCATCTCAATAAACCATCCTACCATTCACCCAGCTGCTTGAGTCAAAAGCATTGGAGTAACTCTTGCCACCTCCCTTTTAAAAGTTAAACTTCCGGGCATAACGAGGTGGCTCAGTTGGTTGTGTCCGGCTCTTGACTTTGGCTCAGGTCATGATCTCAGGGTCCTGGGATTGAGCCCATGTTGGGCTCCATACTCAGCAGGGAGTCTGCTTGAGATTCTCTCACTCCCTCTCCTGCTAGCCCTCTTCCCACCTCTCTCCCTCAAATAAATAAATCTTTAAAAAAAAAAAAAAAAAGAAAAGTTCAATTTCAGTCCCATTAACAAATGCTGTTGGTTGTTCTATCTTGACAATATAGCAGGTGTCTAACCAATTCCCACCCCCTAACTGTTATCATTGTGGTCCGGGCTCCCACCTTCTCATGCCTGGATTGTTTCGTGTGTCCTCTTATGTGATTGCTCTGCTTCCATTCTTGCCAGCCCCCCCTCTTTGGAGTCTTCTACATGGCGTCCAGGGTGTCCTTTTAAAATGCTAGCTATGCTATGTCACTCCCCTTCTCAAAATCTTTCATTGACCTCCCACCCTACTTAGAATGGGACTCAGTCCATACCGGACCTAGTCCTTAGCCTTCTCTTGGAGCTTCTTAGCTCTCTTCTCCTTTTCACGCTGTTCCAGCCACACTGGTCTTGTTCTACCTCTATGTGTCCAGTACATTCTCATCTCAGTTCTCTGCACTTGGTTTCATGCATGTAAGGTTCTTCCTTAGATACATGCATAGCTCACTTCCTCACTTCATTCAGATGCCTGCTTGATCCCTGAACACCTCCAAACAGCAACTTCCCCCTCCCACCTTATCCTGCCATATCCCTTTAATTTTGATATTATTTCCTTTAAAGGAATACATTACTACTTGTTACCTATACATTTTGTAACTTTTTATTTTGAGGTGACTTAGAGTCACAAGCAATTGTACAAAATCATATCTAAAAGGATTTAGTGTTGTCCCCCCGACCCCCCCAAATTCCCCAGGTGGTAGCATCTTGGGTAGTGGTCATACAATATCCCAAGCAGGAAACTGACACTGATACAAGCCACTGACTCTTTCTCAGATTTCCCCAGTTTTACATGCACTCATTTGTGTATATAGTTAGTTCCGTGTACTTTTATCCCCTGTAGACTTATATGACCATGTTGCAGACAAGCTAGAGAACAGCTCCAGCATAGGGGTCCCTCTTGCTATGTTCACCTTTAATAGGTGTAGCTCCCTCTTTCCTTCTACCACTCCCGGGTTTTATATTGTCTGTGTGTACCCCAGAGTATGGGAGATTTGTCTGTTTTTATTGATCATTGTCTTTCTGGCACCTAGAAAAGAGCACCTGTCACATCATAAGTGCCCAATATATATTTGTTAAGCGTCGATCATAAGGAAAGGCTCTCTTGTGAGAAAAAAATATGCAGGAGGAAGCCTTGCCTTGTTTGAGAGCACACACAACATGCAAAATTTTTTTTTTAATCATCTCTCTCCTCACAGCCCATCTTCTCCCTCGCACCACCCTTGCATCCTCAAATGCCTCTGACTCCAGCAATGAAATTGGTCCTCCTTCATTGTTCAGCTCAGGTTAGTTTTCTGGTGCAAAGCGCAGCGGTCATGAGTGGAGGCCTGGGCACTCTTCTAGGATTCATGGCAGCCAAAACTCCTTGCTTACCTTTACCCTCAGGAGTTAGATTTGAATTGAAAACTATGGCCAGCGCCACGTGTCTTCTTTATATATTCAAGTGAAATTCCAGATGTTCTGCCCTAAGGTGGATATTTGGGGTTGGACTTCTTCTAATGTGTTTGTTAGTCTCTTTGCAAATGCACGGTATTTTTGGTGTAGAACACTTGATTCAGATGTCTTCCACCTCTCTTGTTTACATGTTCCTTTGAAGGAGTCATGGTTGCCGAGTGTATAGAGGGCAAAAGATCAAGGGATGCTGTTCCACTTGACAATTTGATGGAAGTGAGCACAGACACCACTCCTGAAGTCAGGTCCCTGGTTACTTCACAGTGTACGAGGGACGTTTCATCCTCTGAGACCTTTGTACTTCGTTCTGTGCTAAAGAAAACCTCTGTTAAGCTGTTTCCAGAGGGCCTGCAGGTAAGTTTAGAGCTCCTTTTCCTAAAGCAAATTGAATAAATATGCATTTGGGCTTGAAGCAATTTTTGTGAATTGTTGTATATGTCATACTGGTTTCAAATGTTTTCCCCTCCTTTCCTTACTTAGAGCACTGTGCAGAGTTCATTCCTTTCTTCTTTCCTCTTTCTAAACTCAGCATAGAATATAACTTGACAATTTGATATATGTAGACTTTATTGTATGAGAGTTTCATAATTATTAATGTGTGTTAGTTATTTCCGCCTAAAATATTTGGTCTCAGAGATAGCTTATTCACAGGCCTGTATGTTTCTCTAAACTCAGCTTGGATGAATGAAGAGTAGGTTGATGGGAACTAGCTGGCATTTATTGAGTCTTTTAAAATTGTATTTATTTATTTTTTTTGAGAGCGTGCATGCACACAAGTTGTGGCAGGGAGGGATACAGGGAGACACGAGGAGAGAATCTTAAGCAGACTCCACGCTCAGCAGAGCCTGATGCAGGATTTCATTTCATGACCCTGAGATCATAACCTGAGTCGGATGCCTAACGGACTCAGCCACCCAGGCGCCCCTTATTGAGTATGTCTATGGACAATTCTGGCATAGATCATGGACATGCAGTCCTAGTACTCTAAGGAGAATATTAGCCCCATTTGAAGTAAATTTAGGCTTGAGGTTATTAAACGAACCCAGATAAATCTGATATAGAAATCCATGGCAGGCTATAAACTCTGAGAGGTGGAGAGAATGGGCTCTGGAGTCCCAAGTGCCTGGTTTCAGATCCTCACTCTGAAGTTCAAGAGCTGCTGGGCCAATTATGTCACCTTTTTATACCTTGGCTTCCTTCTAGTTCACAACTAGTCTTGTGAACGGACAACACTAGTAACTACCTTACAAGGTGATTTGAGCATTAACTTCAATAATAATATGAAATTAGCACCAGTGCCTGGCAAATGAGAAGTTATTTTGTTTTCAGTCCACAGGCATTTAAATATATAACCAGGCCTACACATCTGTTTCTAAAGCCAAAAGGAGGTAGCCATCTTCTATTGACATGAATAGTTATGGTCACCGGTTATCTTAAACATTTTAACAGTTTTTCCGATCAAAGAGCTGATGTGGGTTTCTATGCAAAACTGCTTATTCATATCTTGTATTCGTTTTATCTTCTCCTCAAACAGACTTAACATCTTCATGATCCATATAACCCTTACTGATTAACAGCATTACATAGCCAACAACAAGTCCTACCACGAAAATTTTATGAAGATTTTTATGATCAATGATCTTTTCACTGAGCTCTCTAAAGTTTGTAGGTGTATACAGTTTGAGTCGTGAGCTAATTTTTGTGGTTGTTTTAATTAACGATAGCCTCAAAGTTCTCAAGAATTTTGTTTTCTGCATTCACTTATTTCATAAATAAAGGCATTTCCCTGATCAGGAAGATGAAATGGACTTGAGAGATAGTTGCTCAAGGAGGCTTGTTGGGGGCAGGACAGATGCTGAGAGAAGGTGCTGTTCCTGAAATGGGGGCAGTGGAGTCAATGAACAGCCCTAGAGAACAGGAGTTTGTCCAGGGTGTAGGAAGCAGGTGATGAATTGGAGGTGACTCATGGAGCCCACAGCCCTGGCTCCCACCTGCGTCACTTGGGGCCCTATGTTGAGTGGGACCGTGTCTGGTGCTTCAGGACTTGGACTGACCCTCCCTCCCCAGCTTGCCAACTCTCTCAAGCTTTTGGGGAAGTATACAGGGACAGATGTTACCTTTTTGCCTTGTTCCAAACTCAAGAACTTAGAAAAGGTGTGGTTCCCATATTTAAAAGACAAAACACCCCATTATGCCATTTACCTTTTTGTTTTCTTATTTTCATGCAATTCTCATACCTGTAGATAGTTCTTTTATCTGACACCAACTGTGGTATAACTCTAGCCACTCACATTTTCCTGATCTTCATTTGCCAGATTAAAAATGATGGAATGAATTCAGCCCTTTTTATGGATTTCTGTTCTTTAATCTTGACCTAAAATACTGTTTACTAAAGTAATGTTTAGGGCATCTAGTTTTTCTTTGTTGCTCATATCAGTAAGCCAGAACAATTATGAAAGTAAATGTAATCTGCAACACTGCATAGTATCTCTCTGGGCAGACAGTTCAGAGTGGCCCTTCTTACCGAAGTGCATATGCATTTATATATGTAAAATTATTCATTTATGTTTATTTTGTTTAGGAACACTGTGACAATCTCTGTGATGACGGGACTCATCCAGGCTTAATCTCAAGTCTTGCAAACTATTGCAAAGAACAAAAAGCAGGTAAGAAATTCACATTTATTTTGAAGCTTCATGGTATCCTTTTCTTGTGAAATATTAGATCTACTATGTGGTAGTTTCAATGATCTGCTAAATGCCTTGATGCTTCTCACATTATATGGGAAGGAAGGACAGTTGCCTGGAATCTCTTTGGAGAGACAATTACTCTGTCCATTTCATCTGCCCCTTTGTACTTAATGGTACTACTTGTAAAGAAAATTGATATTTCAATTTTCTAAACTTCTGAGATACTCATGCAACATTTACTTTAAAATCTATTTTCATATTTTAGAACTACTTTGTAACCTTTTCCATTTTGAATTTCTTTTTTCTACAAACTATTTTCTATTAAATGGGTAAGAGCTGAATCTAATCATGTTAAAAGATTCTAGGATATGCATTTTTAGATAAGAAATATAGCCTAATATTTTTTAATCTACCCATTTATTATCTACAGAAGGTCAAGAAAATTGCAAAGTGCCAGCTTCTCTAAATATCAGGAAGAGGAAAAGAGTTACTTTTGGAGAGGATCTAAGCCCTGAGGTGTTTGATGAGTCTTTGCCAGCAAATACTCCATTGCGTAAAGGAGGAACGCCTGTCCGCAAAAGGGATTTAAGTGGTGTCAGTCCTCTGCTACTTGAGCAATCACCAGTTCCTGTGCAGCTACAGTTATCACAACCAAATTTTGATGACAAGGGGGAGAATCTTGTAAGTGTGAAAAATGTGAAACAAACTTGTTTTTATTTCCATCAGGCCTCACCTGTTTTGTGTGAATAATAATTATGCTTTGAAATCACGAAATGGACTAAACGATGTGTCATGGTATAAATTAATGCATTTTTCTAGGTAGGTTCCCTCCCCCGCAACCCTGTGCCTATCATGACAGGTGTATGGGGGATTAGCCGTGTTCTCATACTTGCATGACACCTTGTGCACTGCATATTTCATGACCCTAAATACAGTTGACTGTAGGATGTACCATCATTTTATCTATCACTAAGATAAGGGCCAGAACTGAATCTGTCATACACCGTGAATTGTAGGATATACTCAGATTTCAGAGGTAGAAAGATTTGAGAGAGCAACAACCTTAGAACTGATACAGTGTAAATACAAACTTTTTTCCTCTAAGATGATTTTCTGTAGGAGAATTACTGGATGAAAAATGGATTTTTTTTAACCTTTTTGATATATATTGCTGAGCATTCAGAAAGTGTAGTATAAAGGTTTTATTTTACCACACTTTGTAAACCTGGGTATTGACAGCACTTTTTAAAAATATCTCAATAAGAGAAAAAGATGACTTGAAAACTTTTAGTTTACTAATGAGGTTTGAACCTTTTTCCTAGGTTTATAAGCCTTTGGATTTCTTCTCTAGAGAATTGTCTATTAATCTTTACCCATTTTTATATTGGGGCCATCATTCATTCTCTCCCTTGCCTGTTATATTTTGAAATAAAAATATTCCATGTTCAGCCAAGATGGAGTTGGAGGGACCTAACTGACATTTTTGTAAGAAACAACTAAAAAAAAAAAATCTCCAGAAAACATACAAAACAGTGGTTCTCAGACATTGAACATCAGGAAGCACAGGATAGTAATCACCAAGAGAAGAGGAACAAATGGGACAAACTGCATAGGAACCCCAGCTTACTGCCTGGACTATACTTCCCAGGCCACAGCACAGGAAGGTTTTACCTTGGTAGAGCCTGGCAATCTCCATGAATTGAGAAAATGGAGCTGGGGTCTGGGAAAGCAAAGAAGGCTAGAGCTCATGGCAAAGGACCAGAGAGGAGAGAGCTGCAGAGATAGCTCTGGAGATCTGCAAAGGGTTCACTTGAGCCTGTAGCTGAGTACTGGTCAATGTGTGATTGTGAATAAACTGCCTGATTTCAGGGAAAGGACTATCCACATGGGGCAGAGGAGACAATCCCTAGAGCTTACAGATGGGCAGGAACTATTCCCACCAACATGAGTGGTTGAAGAAACCTTGTAATTCAGAGGGCATCAGATACTCGGGAGAGTATTGCCTCACTAGCAGGACATAATTAGACTAAAAGCCTAGCAGAGCTCAAAAGCAAACTTCGAAAGGACACAGCTTTCCTCCAAGCGACTTTACTGTGTTGTATAACCTAACTCAACAGAAAACTATTCAGTGTCAAATAACATTAAATTCAAAATGTCTGACATTTCAATTAAAAACTAATAGATGTGTAAGAAAAGATGCCCCCAGTGGGTAGAAAAACCAGTCAATAAAAGTAGACCCAGAGGGCGCCTGGGTGGCTCAGTTGGTTGAGCAACTGCCTTCAGCTCAGGTCATGATCCCGGACTTCCAGGATCGAGTCCTGCATCCGGCTCCCAGCTCCTTGGGGAGTCTGCTTTTCCCTCTGACCTTCTCCTCTCATGCTCTCTCTCACTCATTCTTTCTCAAATAAATAAAATCTTAAAAAAAAAAAAAAATAGACCCAGAAATTACACATATGGTAGAATTTGTAGACAAGGCATTTAAAAAGTTACTTTAACTATCTTTCATATGTTCAAGGTAGTGGAGCAAAGTTTGAACTTGTTAAGAACATGAAAGATACAGAAAAGATTTAACTTGAACTCTGGAGGTTATAGTCGCTGAAAATTAGAAGCTTCGGGAAGAAAAATATGTTGAATGAGATTAATAACACATTAGAGACTGCAAAAGAAAAGATTTGCAAACTTAAAGATGTAGCAATAGAAACTATTCTTGAAAGAGTGAAAACAACTGAACAAAAATAAGCAGTTGATGAGCCTGGGACAACTTAAGGTGACATAATATGCATATACTTAGAGTCCCCAAAGGAGAGAAGAGATCAGAATAGAAAAAATATTTGAAACATAATGGCTGAGTTTTCCGATTTGATAAAATTTAAAGCTCACAAATCCTCAAGTTCAAATTCCCAGCATAAGAAATATGAAATAATATGCAAAGACACATCATTACTTAGAAACCATGATATATGGCCTGGTACGACCTAGAACAAAAAGACCCATGACCCTAAAGAACAACAAACATGAAAGGCAGTCGAACTCTCATTAAAACTGCAAGCCAAAGGACAATGCAGCAGCATTTACTTGGAGGAAATACCAAAACAGTAACAACAAAACATATCAACCTAGAATTCTATATCCAGTGAAACCATCTTTCAAAACAAAGGTGAAGGACAGGCTTTTTTAGACATCTGGAAGCTGAGAGGATTCATTGCCATAGTGGGTTAGCATTAGAAGAAATGTTAAAGGAAATTTTTTAGTCGAAAGCAAAATGGCTCCTGATGGAAATCTAACAAAGAAATGAAGACCACTGAAGCTGCTAACCCATGTGGGCAAATGTAACAGACTTTTTTTTTTCATTATTAAACTCTATAAAAGATTCTTTAAAGCAAGGATAATGATAGCATATTGTTTGGTTTATAACATGTCAGTAAGAAATACAACAAAAATAATATGGCATGAAGGCTGGGAGGTGCTCTTATGCTTTACATAAAGCGGTTTGAGTTAAACATGTATGCTGTAAACACTAAAGTAGCTTAGAGGGAAATAATTAAAGCCTGTATTTCAGCATAAGAGACATCTCAAATTAATGATTCCAACTTCTACTTTAAGAAGCTAATAAAAGCAAATTAAAGCCAAAGTGAACAGAAGGAATTAAGATAAATGCAGAAATCAATGAAGTAAAAAACAAAAATAGAGAAAAAAATCATTGAAGTAAAAAGATTATGCTTTGGAAGATATTAGTACACTTCTAATCAGACTATTCAGAGAAAAAAATGAGAAATACTCAAATTACAATATAAGGAATAAAATGTGACTTGACCGCATTTTCTAACAGGTTTTAGAAGGGTGATACAGATAAGATAATATGGAAGTATTATGAAAAACTTAATGCCAATAAATTCAACAACATAAGCAAACTATTCCTTGAATAACAACCATTCCTTGAAAAACAACCAAATCTCACACTAGAAGAAATAAATGACCTCATTAGCTCTATATCAACTGAAGAAATTGAAGTTGTAGTTAAAACCTTCCCACAAAGAAAAAACTGCATGTCCAGATGATTTTGCTAATGAATTCTACCAAACACTTAAGGAATTCTTAATTTTATGTACACCCTTTCAAGCCAAGGAGGTAGAAGTAATGTTCAGTTCAATGTCAGCATTAACCTGCTACCATAATCAGACATTGTAAGAAAACTATCACCTCATGAACATAATACATAAAAAGGTACTATATCAACACCAACTGAGATTTAACCCAGAGATGGCAAGTTGGTTTACTATCTGAAAAACAGTCTATATTTTACCATATTAACAAACTAAGGAAACCATATGTCATTTCTGATAAGTACTCTGAGCAAACTGGTGATTATAGAAAATTTCTTCAAACTGACAAGTTTTATTTATGAAAAATCAATAGCTACCATGATAATGTTGATTATGTGGGAAAGAAAAGATTTGATATCTGCATTTGTATTGCCATTTTCCCTGAAGTCCCCCTGAGTAATACTGAAATGTTAGGTTGTGTTTATTAATGGAATATCCTATTTACTTTAATTAGTACATGTGATTTTTAAGTAAACCACAGAGTAGCTTATTAGTGCATCATTTAATATTTTATTTGTTGGACTGTAGTTAGTAAACAGTTTCATTAAAGATTGGTAAATTATTGTAAAATATTTTTATATTCAGTATGTTTATTTTGCTCTGATTTTTTTTTCTTAATCTTTTATTGATTTCCCATCTGTATGCTTACTCAAGTTCCATCTACAAAAATGCCCAAAAGAAAAAAAAAATTTTTTTTTTTTTTTGGGCACATTACATGTCCACTGACTTTAAGGATGTCTAATTTCTACTCTTGTTTTTCTTTGTTTAGGAAAACATAGAACCTCTTCAGGTATCATTGGCAGTTCTGAGTCCTGTTAATAAGTCTTCAATCTCTGAGACTCTCTCAGGTAGTAACTGTTTTTATCTTAAAATCAGACAAGTGTCATTTTCATTATGAAACTAAAACTTAACTTCCTTTTTAAAAAATTTTATTGTAACAATGCATACTTACTTTAAAAAACCATATAGTATAGAAAGCTTACAAGAAGTCTCTTGGGGCACCTGGGTGGCTCAGTCAGTTACATATCCAACTCTTTTATTTCAGGTCAGGTCATGATCTCAAGGTGGTTGAGATTGAACCCCGTGCAGGGCCCCAAGATCAACAGGGAGTTGGAGCCTGCTTGAAATCTCTCCCTCTCCTATCCCTTCCCTGCTTGCGTGCTTTCTCTCTAAAATTAATAAATAAATATTAAAAAAAAAAAAAAAAGTAGTCTCTTGCCCATCCAGGCCCCATACCTTGTAATCACCCACAGTTAACTTCCGTAGATGGTGGGCCCTGTTTTTCAAGTCCCTGCAGGCAATGGAGTTCTCCTTTCAACTCCTCTCCTCTCAACTCCTCTCAACATGTCAGTAGTAAGCTCCTTGTGACAATTGACAGAACTGAATGATGTGGATCACAAGGATCATTTTCCAGGGTCCAGAATTGTTTACCAACATTAAGTTGGCCTGTTGGGCACTTGCACTTTTTAAGTCCCTGGCTTCTTTATGATCGTGACAAGGCAAGACAGGACTTGGGTGACAAATGTCATGGGAACCGTTATTCAGGTCTTTTTCCGGAAAGAAATCCCTTAGTGGCTTCTCATTGGCTGGAAGACACAAACCAGATTCACTGGTACAGAATCTAAGACCTGGAGTGTGAAGTTAGAGCTAAACCTGGAAGCATAGTCTGTTCCAAAGCCCATGCTTTTTTACATATTATACTACTTTTCATATACAACATTAAAAGTGATCAAATGAAATAGTTACCTGAATTTTGTAAGTTAAAAAAATTATTTTCATAATCATCTTAATGCCCTTTATGCAATTTCATTGTAATTCATTGAAATGTAGCTTGGAATTAATGGACATGAGTGAAAATTTGGCATTTTATTATAATCTGAATTCGTGTGTTATCTTAGGGCTAAATGGCATGCATTCTCCATGTAAAGTGGTAAAAGTGTTTGGGTATTCATTAAACTCTAAATCTTAAAACATGTTTTGGATCTCAGAATTTATCTTTGGTAATTAATTATTTATGTTTAGATATTATATTATGCTAAAAGCAAAGGTGCATATCCAAAACAATGTCCAGTATAACTGAAAAATGATGACTCTTACAACTTTTTGTTAGCTACCCTTATTTTGCTTGTCTTCTTCATCAGGCACTGATACTTTCAGCTCTGAAAAAAACCATGAGAAAATAGCCTCCCATAAAGTTGGTAGAGTAACACGGGCCTCTAACAGAAGTAGTGTAAGTATTTGTATTTGGCACAATGTATTTGTTTTTAAATCTTGCTATAAATTTTTTTTTGTTTTTATAATCACGTGGTTATAGGTAAAATCTTGATTTGATTAATATCATTGAGAGCTCATACCTTACCTACATAACATATAACCCATGGTAATGTTCTTTTTTCTGATTTCATTTTAGTTCTGTTAGAAGAAAAATACAGTAATATTACAATGTAGTAATACAGTGCTTTCAAAGTTTGTGTTAATGTAGAAGGTAATCTGTTTGGAACATTTGTTTGGGGTCTATGTGGTTTTATGAATTTTATTGAGGTTCACAGTGGAGAAGAGTAGTGTGTAATTAACAGACCCAGAAAATGACAATTACAACTTTTCATAAAATATTTCATTTTTTTTCCAGGTTTTTTAACACTGGGTTTTAACTATTTCATAGGAGCATAACTCCCACTGAATGCATGTCTTTTCCTATTTCATTAAATTAGATAAAATTGGATTTTTGTTTAAATTTATAAATATATAGTATACCATGATGGGCCTTTTAGCTGAAGTTGTTGGGTGATAAACCCAGAATTCACATTTAGATAAGCTAAGTACATGTTCCTACCCCACCATCCCCCATAACTCCACAGCACTTAGCTGCTAAATTGTAGATGCTTATAAATATTTGAAGAAATAACTAATTTTACACTTTTTTTTTCTTTTTTAAAAAAATGGACAAAGTGCATATGCTTCTGGGTATACGTTTGATAAGATCAGAAATTGGTAATTACTCTTCTCCCATTTGGGTTTAAGATGGTTAAAATACTTGCAGTGGAACTTGTGAATTAAAAGGAAGTGGGATAGAAAATGTAGAAACAGTGTGGGAAGGAAAATAAATGTGAGAAACATATCTTAAAATGCACTTGCTTGTGTTTTGTGATATCCCTCCTTTAAATTTTCTTTATAGCAATTGATCACTTTTGCAGAAGAGAATGTTTGCAACTTATTTAATACAGAAGCTCAGCCTTGTAAAGAAAAGAAAATTAATAGGAGGAAATCTCAGGAAAGGAAGTCCACAGGAAGAGTACTTTCTAAAAAGAATCAGGTAAGTGTGTGTTTAAAGATACAGTAAGAGAAGAATTAATTGGTACATGTCTTTGTTATATGATTAGGAATGCACGGAAACAAAATTTTTCTAGTTAACATCAGACCAAGAGTATTAAAATCATCATAGAATAGAAAGGGCCAGAGGCAATTTGTGTGTGTGTGTGTGTATTTATATATGTGTGTGTGTATGTATATATAAAATTTATAATATATGTAATCCGCTATAATTACCCGAGGACCATTTTTGTATTTTGTATTTTCTTCATTGTATTATGTACATTTTCAACACAGTAAAACTCAGAACTCAAGTGTTAAATTGATTCTTACCTTTGAATCTCATCTAATCTCACCCTATGAAATCACCCTAATTTCTTAGACAAAGATGAGTGTGCCATCTGCCCTTGTGTGCTTTCATTTCTGCCAGGGCTGGATCTCTTCCCGTATTTAAGGGAGAATTTAGAAACTGGCTCTTCATCTTCCTCGATACTTCAAGGCCTGTGCTGGCTCAGGGGACTTTACGATCTCTTTATGGATGGCTGATCTAGCACCTTAACTTAGTCACTGGACCTCGGCCACTTCAGTGATCCAGGCCTTCCTCTGCCTTTCCCCACAGCTTGTTGGTACCTAAGACCTTCCTGCTTTTAATAGTACACACTACTTTGTCCCATTTGCTGACCCCAGCGGCCTCTCCTGCCACGTTCTCACTCCCTTACATACCTCTTCTGATGTGAACAGTCTTCTGGCTCCTCCGTGTACCCTCTGGCATTCAGATATCCCGTTATTTCCTACGTTTCCTTGTTCATACTGCCTGAGCTATTTCACCAACTCTTGTCAGTAACGTGCATTTTCCATCCCTTGCCTTCCACTTCTAGTCTGGATTGGTCTCCCACCACCCTCCTGCCATCTAATGTTGGTCCTGGAGAGACACACATCAGTGATCCTATGGCAGTCATAGCTGCAGATACTCTGTGAAGTCTCCTCTCACTTTCCACCTCTTGATTGGAATTATTTTCCTAAGGTGTTGAGAAACTAGTGACAATCGAGAGCAGCCTTTGATTTGAGGTCTCATGCTTTGTTAAGTGGCACCTCAGCAGCATTTGACATAACAGAACATCCCTTTATAGTCTCTGTTACGGGTTGATTTCCTTCCATCCACCCTTAGTTTGTATTACCTGGAGCTCCTCTTTGCCGTTCTAAATTGTATATTTTCTGGGTGGTGTCATTGGCAGCATGGTTGATGCGTCCCAAATCTGTCTGATCTATAAACATGATAAATGGCCTACTAGACTTCTCTTCTTAAACCATCCTACAAGCCCCTCAGATACCAACTTTTCCAAAACTAAGCTCATCAGTCTTACCCCAACACCCCCCCAAAACAGTTAGTAAACTTCCATCGTGTTCCATGAAACAAAAACTGACTTAAACATGGCCCAAACATCTGCAGGCCAGCAAAGCCGAAAAAAATGAAAGTTTTCCTGGTTCAATCCCTCTTTTAGATCACACTCCTTTGAAATATCCCCTTGCTGAAAAAAAAATACACATAAATTTAAAAATATGCATACATCTTTATTTTTTACATTAGAAATTGGTTTTTTCAGACTAAAGAAAAACTGCTACAAAGAATGTACATGTACTTTTTGACGTAAAATCGATAGCCAGAAAGTTCAAGGAGGATTGAGCATTAAGGTTTGTTCCAACCCCTCCCAGGACACATTGGAGTTAAAATAATTGATTTAATAAAAAGACTAGCCTCAGAATAGCAATGAGAAGAGGAAGGAAGGGACGAAGGATGTTAAGCAACAGGACAGCCTTCAGTGCATCTCTGGAAGATAAAGCAGACGAGGGCACATTGACAGATGAAAGGTGTAGATTCACAGCCCAGAATGTACTTGGAGGGAGTGAGAGAGGCATTGGGAACCAGCCAGCACATCGCACGATCCCAGGAATCTGTGGGCGGTATTGGCAGATCCGGTAGAAGGTGAGAGTGGGAAGTGGTAATGGAAAACAGAAAGACCGAAGGTTTGTATGCGAGACAGTTCACACCAGTTGGCACCCCTCGTCCTGTCCCATCAGGTTCTCCCATCTCAGAACAGATGATGTCATGTAGGTGAAAGCCCTCATTCTGGGCATTTGGAAAGGCCCATAGTCTTGACAGCTTGCTCTTGCCCTCAAGCAATGCCTATGGTTGAGACTCTCCATTCTGCCCTGCCCGACCCTGCACAGAGCTGCCATTAGGATTTCCCTGCAGGAAACAGAGTTGCTGGAAAACAGGGAACTCTCTGACCAATTTATCCAGACTTTTCTTATGTAAAATCAGACAACTCAGTACAAACCAGAGATGAGAGATCTATATTTCAAAGTTGTAAAACTGGGGCGCCTGGGTGGCTCAGTGGGTTAAAGCCTCTGCCTTGGGCTCAGGTCATGTTCCCGGGGTCCTGGGATCAAGCCCCGCATCTGGCTCTAAGCTCAGCAGGGAGCCTGCTTCCTCCTCTCTCTGCCTGCTTCTCTGCCTACTTGTGATCTCTTTCTGTGTGTCAAATAAATAAATAAAAAATCTTAAAAAAAAAAAAAAAAGTTGAAAAATTGACCCCAGAAAGAAAGATTATTCTGGGAATGGAAGGAAACTTTATTTTAAAAAGACCTGACATACTCGGATTTAAGAAAATATTATCTGCATAAAACTAAGAAGATGATGCTATAAAAAAGGAGCAGAGGGAGAAATATTCATAAATACATAAAATTTAGTCATTGGACTAGAAAAAAAAGGAGTATCCCAGAAGGTAGAGCAAAAGAGAAACAGACTAGTAGTAAGATATGAAAGCTGAATCTAGGAGACTATGTAGGTATCTGAGAACAAGAAGATAGAATGAGAGAAACTGTCCAAAGAAGGGGTTTCCAATAGTGGAAGAAAAGAGTCTTCAGGGTATAAGGGTCTACTGAATGCCTAGTACAATTTAAAAAAAAAAAAAAAAAAGGCCAGGACTTCAGCCTGTCATTATGAAATTGAACAATAAGGATAACAAGAAAAGTGGACTTTTCCTCCCAGGAAACAAGAATCTGAGAGTATCAAGTTTAGCAGCAGTCTGAATGGTAAAAGGTAATTGAACAGGACCTTTAAAGTTTTGAACAAAACTTGATGTCAGCCCAATAATCTGTACCCAGTCAAATCCAGTTAGGTGTAAAAGAAAAAAATAAAGACATTTAGACACTTCAAGGACTCTGAAAGTTTTTCTTTGGGCATTACTAAAGGAGATACTCTAGCAAAACTGAGGAAGTAAGCTTAAGGATTCAGGACACACAGTGGATCCTAATAATACAGGAGAGCGATGCAAGGGAAATCTCCAAACGTGGTTGTTCAGCCAGCGCAGAAGAGCAGCAGTTCCAATTTGAGCAGGAGGAAAGGGTGCTCCAGGGAGAAGGTCTGGATAGAAAAACAAAAAGACCTATGATTGAGAAAGTGGAAGGCATGTCATATAAGAAGAAAAAGAAAGGTAATTATATGCCTATACCATTTCAAATAAAAGTCCGTGTATAAAAGTTCTGGAGTAAACATGAAGCAATAGTTAGTGAGATTTCAAGCAATAAAGGAGTGTAAGGAAAAGTATGTTTTCTAGTGCCGAGAGTCATCTACAGGGGCCGCCAGAGGAAAGGAAGCCAAGATTTGTCCTTGGCAGTCCTAATGTAAATGCTGTTTTCAACTAAGGGCAAAGCTTTTTAAGAACCCGATTGTTGTGCAAGATGATCTGAATTAGCTGAATCGGAAGGTGAGAAGTGGGTAGAGAATATGTCAGTGAGAGTGTTAGCATTCAGTCTAAGAGGAAATGTGCAAATTCCGAAGTCAGACTGCCTGCGTTCTAAATTCTGGCTTGACCGCCTCCTACCAGTGGAATGGCAGGCAAGATTCTTGATTTCTCTATTGGTTTTTTTTTAAAAATTTTTAATTTTTAATTTATTTATTTGACAGACAGAGCTCAGAAGTAGGCAGAGAGGCAGGCAGAGAGACGGGGCGGGGGGAGGGGGTGAAGCAGGCTCCCTGCTGAGCAGAGAGCCCGATTTGGGGCTCGATCCCAGGATCCTGGGATCATGACCCGAACCGAAGGCAGAGGCTTTAACCCACTGAGCCACCCAAGCGCCCCTCTCTTGGTTTTAAAATAAAGGTAATGTACTTAATTTATAAGCTTGTTGCGTGCATTAAATGAGTTAGTGCTTGTAAAATGCTTAGAATGATGCCTGGCGATAGCAAGTATTACAGCTGTCCTTACAACTGTCTTACGGATTAGGGGTTCAAGATCTATTTTGAAAGCTAATGAAACAAATTTACCTTTTGACCCAGCAATCTCATGTTTGGGAATCTGTCTCTGATCCAATGACGAAAGTGCAAAAAGGTATATGAACAAAGTTATTTTTTGCAGTACCCTTTGTAATGGAAAAACCAAAAAACCAAAATGTCCATCAGTATGAGACTGGTTGGATAAACTAGGGTGTACTGACAAAGTATTTTACAGCTGTAAAGTAGAGTGAAGAGAATATCCAATGTGATGCCAGGATGTATTTACAGTTAAGTGAAAAAAAAAGTAGGTGTAAATAACATATATAGTAGGCTTCTTGGTACTGAATTGTGATGCTGCCCCCACCCTGTCGCCAAAATACTTCTCTGTTTGAAACCCTAACCTCCAGTACCTCAGAATGTGACTTGATTTAGAGATAGGGCCTTTGATGAGGTGACTGATTTAACATGAGGCCTTTGGGATGATCTCTAATTCAGTCTTAATTGTGTACTTATAAGAGCAAGTTTGGACATAAAAGGACACCCTAAGTGAGCACACACCCAGGGAGAAGACCACATAAAGAGGCAGCAGGAAGGCAGCCATCTAAACACCAAAGAGGGAGGCCTCAGAGGAGACCAACCCTGCCAGTGCCTTGGTCTTGAACTTCCAGCCCCCAAACTGTGAGACAAGAGATTAAGACTGTGTAAGCCACCTAGTCTGTGGTGTTTTGTTATGACAGCCAATATGACAAACGAATATACTACGTTTTACCTAAGAAAATAGGGAACATTAAACATGTGTGAATATGTGTATATATTCATACACACACATAAATCTTTTCATAAAAGTGGGAGAAAAAGCCAAAGACAGTATGTATAAAGAGTCCTTTGAGAGAGGAGCGCAATCTAGAATAAAGAAAATAAAGGTTTTTGTGTTTTTTTTTTTTTTTTTTTTTTTACTGTCAGGGATCCAGACTTCATCATTAGACAAAAAATAAAAATTAAAATTCAGAATCTTGTTAGGCTAAATTTGAATTAGAAACATCAGTATGGACTCATGTTTTTTTTTCCTTTAAAAAAGACCTCCTAGCTCTGTCAAGGTTTAGAAGCAGTGAGCAACCCTGGTACCTAGGTTGCCATTTCTGAATACCATTTTCGACTAAAAGTGATCAAGGTTCCGGAGTGAAATGGCTGTTTTCAGATTTATGAACAGCGCATGTAGGAAATGAGCCTGGGTCTGTACCAGTGTGCAGTGAGGGAAGCTTTAAGAAACGACTGGGGCCACGGAGAAGTTCCTCAAACCATTTCAAAGGGGCTCCACTCACCAAAGGTAGGACAGTGTGACTGTCAGAAGTAACAGTGGCTGAGCATCTGGGTGGCTTGGTCGGTTAAGTGTCTGCCTTTGGCTCAGGTAATGACCTCAGGTTCCCAGGGTCATGCCCTGCATGGACCTCCCTGCTCAGTGGGGAGCCCACTTCTCCATCTCACTCTGCCCCTTCCCATGCTTGTGTTCCCTCTCACTGTCTCTCTAATAAATAAAACCTTTAAGGAAAAAAAATTGTAGTGGATTAAAACAGACTTCAAATGTGAAAAAAATACTTCAGTTTATCATAGTTAAAAAATCTTAAAGGTCACCTTAGGAGCTCACCAGCTTGTTTTTGTGAAAACTGGAAAATACAGGAGTTTTATTTCTGGGAAGCAAATAGTTGATGAGGGAGTTACTTATAGGAGAATTTCTACTAATAAATAAAAAAAAAACTTTCATGAAAGTTGTTGGTCATGAGGTAGTAGGCTGATGGGGGAGTCAGAATGGATGGATTGCAGTGGACACCTGAGCCCCCCGGTCAATCACAGTGTCACAGGGGAGAGAACATGGTCCTTCCAATGCAATGAAGAAGTCTACAGGCATCCATGAAATAATCTTTCAAAAAAAAAAAAAATCAAAGCTGAATCTAATCAAGCCTACATCTAATGACCAGTTTTAGGAAGTGTGGGGGAGAGAGGAAAATAAAGACCCCCTGATTGCAGTCAACCAAATCCAGAACTTGGCTAATTCTCCGAGACAAGTTCCTCAGTTTACTCATCAAATGGTGAGGGAAGAAAGAACCATAGATTACAAGATCTGCCAACCGAATGGAATGTGTAAGGACCTTATTGGGATCCTGATTTTGAACAGTTGTAAAAAACATTGATGGGCCAATTGGAGAAACTAGACCTCTGAGGAAATATAGGGAGAATTGCTGTTTTTGTTCTTTGTGTCTAGGCTGTTTATTTTGAGATCATTTTAGATACATGGCTGTTGTAACAAGAATTATGGAGATTTCCCAAGTACCCTCTATCCAGTTTCCCCCAGTGAAAATTTAGAAAATATGACATAGAAAAAGACCTGCAGTCAAAATAAACGGATATCCTCTTGCCTTCGTAACCCTGCCTACTTCCCATGCCTCTCCCCACCTTAAATTAATGTGTTCTCCATTTCTTTCATTTTGTCATTTCTGAAATGTTATAAAAATGTAATCACACTCTATGTAACTTCTTGGAACTGGCTTTTCTCAAGTCATTACATTGTATACCTTAAACTTAAATTTTATCTGTCAATTATATCTCAATAAAGCTGGGGGAAATGACATTACAAAAGGTAAACATCAATAATAAAGTTCAATGCCAAGTAATAAAAGGTTTCATCTTATTATGGAATTAAAAAAAGGAGCTTTATCTCCTGGGGATGCTGCAGGGATTTTCACACAAAATGGGCTAATGCCTGGGATTTGCTTTAAAATAATCCGAGGGAAGGGGATTATAAATGAATCCAGATTTCTATATGTTAGTAATTGTTGAAGCTAGAGGATGGGTACCTGGGGTTCAATATACTATTCTACCTGCTGTGCTTAAATTTTCCATAAGAAAACTAAAAATACAATACTATGAGCCTCTTCTTTAGAGAGCTGTAACTAGCTATAAGAACTAAAAATGGAACCAAGAAGTAAACAGGACAAGGAAGTACGTGCTTTTCATCATAAAACTTTTCCTGTACAATTTGATTTGTTGTCATGTACATGAATTATTTTTAAATAATTTTGAAGCAACTCACTGGAAGCAGCTTAAGTATTATTTATGCAAATAAAAGATAAGGATTTATATCTGTTTCACGATCTCCTTCACTGAGAAGAAATACTGGTGATTCTGGAATGAATGGAATCACTTTGGGGATAATACCTTCAGTTGTCCATCTGCTTTAAGTCATAAACCAACCTTACATTTGTAGATCTGTGGCTTCCCTAGGATCCCAGTCATATGCAGCTGGCTTTGTTACAGTATAAGCAAGGCTTTTTTGTATTGGAGCAGACTTAAATTTTGATAAAGTTCCAGCGTTTGCAGATGAAACCTTCTAATGGAGAAGCAGTACTAGACGTATGTTCATGAGAGTATGAGTGCTTTACTCTTTCCTCTTATCTTCTGGTGGTGTACTTCTGCTGGTCCATAACAATGAAAAAGCATTATTAGCTTTTCATCGTGGGTAACAAATTTTATGAAGTTTAGCTAGATCTCTCCTTTCACATTTATTCATTTGTTCTTGTTTGTTGAGAATCATTATGTGCTGGCACTGTTGTAGGTTCTGGAGATGTTTCATATAAACAAAGATGTCCAAAATCCTACTAAAAGGCTATTTTCTGTACCTATGAATTAGAGGCTATTCTAGAAGTTATAACCTGATAACAGTGACTGTCACATATTAACGTGCAGTGCCTGTGTCACGCAGTAAGACTGATCACAATTTGGTATTAAAAAATATTTAAAAATTTTCCCTGTATCTGTTCTCATAGTGCTAGGAAGGAATGTGAGAGAACGAGAAGAGCTGACACAGATCTTTTGTGTACGGCCCAAGCCTAATTTTTAACCATTTCACTTATGTTAACTAACTTCATACTCAATGCAGGGATCTGTGATGTGTGCTGGTGTGGTTCCCATTTTGCAGGGAGGAGGTGGAGGTACAGAGAGGTGAGGTGACTTACCTAAGATGGGAAGGCATTTAGGTGGCAGAGGCGGGCATCTGGCACCAGAGATGGAATCTCATCTGTGGAGCCCAAGTTAAGATTTTTCTCTTGGTTTCCACATCCATTGACCAAGCTGTTGTTTCCCCAACTGTTCCATGGAATGTCAACAGATGTTCCATTAAAAAAATATATATATATATTTTTTTTTTCATGGAAAAATAGTTAACTCAGCATATTCCTAATGTGTATGGAGATTATTTATACTGAGGACTTCTCAGAGAATGTAATGTTAATGTATATTATAAATCACCAAGAGGAACATTTATCTTGTACAGTTCTAAAATTATTTTTCCATGGAATGTTTTATTTTCTTTTGTTTTTACAGGATATCTATAGATATCTCAAGGAACATACAGTTCTGTGCCATTTTTGTACTCTTGAATACATCAGCCACTCTTTCACATCATTAGTTTCTATGCTTTCACCCAAATCAAATGTGAAATCAAATGTTGTAACTCCCTGAATCACTGTGCAGTGAACCTTCATTGTTTTCAGGCTCATAACCTTTGCATACGAGGGCCTTGCTTGCTTTATGGAGCCCCCTGTAGGCCAGGTAGCCATCTCAGTCCATATCGTCTGTCATGGTTTATATATTTATATATGTATATAGTTTATATATATAAATATTTATATATTTATATGTTTCTGTTAAGACTGGGAGCCCCCTAAAAATCATATTCGGTTTGGTTTTTTCCACCTTACCATTTAATACCTATACATAGTGATCTCTCAATGAATGTTTGAATGGATTCCATTTTTTGGCAGCTTTATCTGCTAAAAACATATTCTTTATGTTGACCTAAAGTCCATTTCTCTCCAGTATTAACACGTTGAGTGTATTTCTTTTTGTTCATAACAATACAATGTTTGAGTTTCCCCGAAGTTCTTTCTAGGTGAAACTTCTTTTTTTAACAGTGAACATTAGTTCTCAGTTGCTAACATGGCAGTCAAAACTGAATTTAATACTGCATTCCAGATATTATTAGAACAGTTTTAATTTTTATAGAAGCCCACATGTTTTTCATCAGTTATTACCAGGCCATTGTTTGTCATCTTCTGTTTGTGCTCATTAACCCATCTTATTTTGACTTACTTGTTTTAGTCTTGATGAAATCATCTGTTGTTGGAAGCACCTCACCTAGCTTTGTGTTATCTTTAACATTTATGTACACAACTGTCATTTCTTCTTCCACACCTCTGAGCAGAAGACAATATCCCATGGCTTCCAGTAGATAGCTCATTCAAGGTTAATCACGAGTGATCCTAACTATCCTACTTTCAAATATCTCATGTCTTAAGCCTGTCAAATCTATAGCATCTATCTTTCATTTACCCAGAATTTACTTTGGCAAATATTTTGTGGAAATGTAGACCATTGCTTATCAGATCACTTGTAAATTGAGTTCTGCTTCACATTGTATTTGACTTGTGTAAGCTACCCAGCCCTCCACGCCTAACTCAGAATTTCTAAAAGTTTAAATGGCATAACTGGTCCTTTTCAGTAAGAATTTTTTTGTTGTTGTTGTTAAGAATTAATTAGAGGGTCAAAATTATATATGGTGTAACATCTTTCCCGATTACGGCATTTTAATACATTTTACAGGGTTTAAAAAGTTTCAGGAAGAAGAAAGCAAAGGGAAAGAAGAGCGTTCAGAAGTCTTTATATGGGGAAAGAGACCTTGCTTCAAAGAAGCCGCTGCTCAGTCCTATTCCGGAACTGCCTGAGCTTTCTGAGATCATGCCTCCCACTCCAGGCCCCGGAAGACTGTGTTCAGGTATTCTGCTCTTTTCCTATTGATGTTTTATCCCCTCCACCACTTTATTGCTGTTGCACCTTCTTTTCCCTTTTTCCTTGTCACTGTTAAAGAGTGATTATAGGGGGGGCGCCTGGGTGGCTCAGTGGGTTAAAGCCTCTGCCTTTGGCTCAGGTCATGATCTCAGGGTCCTGGGATCAGGCCCCACATTTGTGAGTTCTCTGCTCAGCAGGGAGCCTGCTTCCCCTTCTCTCTCTGCCTGCCACTCTGCCTACTTGTGATCTCTCTCTGTCAAATAAACAAATAAAATCTTAAAAAAAAAAAAAAGCAATTGTAAACTGTAAAAACTGTAAAAATAGCAACCATCCCTCATATTAACGGGAGAATTTTAAGTTAAAGAAGCAGTAGTTCATAACTTTAACCCTCTTCAGAATTTGATGGGAGCTCTGGATCCTCTCCCCAGAGAAACTTAAGACACAAGGTAGTTTGTATAATTTTAGGGGAAATAACTTCTTTCCATCCTTTTTCTTCGTAAAGCATTTTATGTTTTTTATAGCATTCTGTTATAATGAATTCTGTATCGTGTTTTGGTCCATCATGAAGAGTAAACATGGTGATGGCTCAGTAATAGATCTTTTATAATCAAGGACAAAAGTATTTTTAAAGTTTGCCCTATGATGTTTCAGTAGAGTTGGCACTGCTAAAACATCTACTAGAAATAACATTTATAAATTGAACTTGATTACCTTGAAACAGTTTTCTTGAGAAGC
The DNA here is from genome assembly GCF_030435805.1 of Mustela lutreola. NCBI lineage: Eukaryota > Metazoa > Chordata > Mammalia > Carnivora > Mustelidae > Mustela > Mustela lutreola. The sequence goes on along the minus strand of NC_081290.1, from coordinate 161,234,332 downwards.
AAAGATTAAATCAGCTGACATCCTTGGTTAGATAAAAATTGGAGTTGCTTCTATTTTATAATGCCTGAGTTTTAAAATTAACCAAATCATGCTGAAATTAATAAGAGTATGTTTTCATACATTTGGTGTGTTAATTTTGTATAGAATAGTTTTAAAAACAGCCGTCTTTGTCTGTCATCACGTGAGTAGAACCCGCATTCCATTTGCAAAATATCTGTAGAATTTATAATAGATCCAAGGATGAATAGGCATATGCCATCCTAGACTGTTGGCTTCTGCCTACTTCTCAACTTCCGGAAAGCACAGAGTTTAAACAAACACAGCTAGCCCGTCATCACAAACACGCTGCTCCTGCCCCAGCCCATTTATGTGCCTGTCTTGGGACAGGGAGCTGACCAGCCCACCTCTTTATAATCTTGGCCTAATGCTGCTTATCCTTGAAGCTTTAGCTCTGCTGGCCGCCTTTCCAGAAGTCTTTGTTCGCATTATACCTTTATTTACCATCAAGTTTGTAATGTTCCCTCTATCTCCCTTCCCTGCAAATTGCAGTCCCCTTGAGACTGAAAACTAAGTGATCTCATTATATCTCCAGTTCCTGACTGGAGTTTTTCCAAAGATGTTTAAACAATAACTGTTAGTATATGTTTTCCATCTTGCATCTTACTTAGAGAATTTCTTTTTAAAAATACCTGAAGTATTTTTTTATATATATATAAATGTATGTATATCTATATATCTGTATATAAAAGGGTATCATCCCTTATAAGGGTTTATTTTTTTTTTTAAGATTTTATTTATTTATTTGACAGGCAGAGATCACAAGTAGGCAGAGAGGCAGGCAGAGAGAGAGGAAGAAGCAGGCTCCCTGCCGAGCAGAGAGCCCGATGTGGGGCTCCATCCCCGGACCCTGGGATCATGACCCGAGCCAAAGGCAGCGGCTTTAACCCACTGAGCCACCCAGGCGCCCCCCTTATAAGGGTTTAAAGCAAAGTCTTCCCTCCCTCCTTTTCCATTTTCCCCTGTCCCTTTCTACCTCTCTTCTCCCTCCATCCCTGTCCCCTACCTTTCTTCTTTAGCATGCCACTTTCATGAAAAATACATTAAATATCGGTTTTTAAAGTTGTATAAAAAGCCCAACTGACACATTAGTTAGTTGCCACTGATGGGCCCTATGTTAATCTCTGCCTTACGTGACCTGACTTGAAGTAATCAAATCATGAAATACTGCTTTTTAGATTTGTGGCTCAGCTGATGTTTTGTATATCTTACAGTTCTGATTTTGTTTAAAACATTTTTTATTCTTATGTAACTGTGCCAGTTAAAAACCTTACTCTCTGAGATAGCAAGAGAGATGGCATCCAATAGAACTGAGGTTTAGAACGCTGAAAGCCTGAATTTGTTTAGGTTGTGTTACATAGCCTAATTTTTTTTAAAAGATGTATTTATTTGAGAGAGAGCATGCATGTGTGCACGTATGCACATGGGAGCTGGTGGGGGCGGGCAGAGGGAGAGGAAGAGAACCTCCAGCAGACTCTCTGCTGAGCTCAGAGCCCAACCTGGGGCTCTGTCTTACAACCCTGAGCTCATGACCTAGGCTGAAATCAAGAGCTGGAGACTTAACCGAGCCCACCCAGGCACCCCATTTTTTAAAAATAAAAATTATTTTAAGATGTATTTATTTAAGGCTGTGCTACATAGCTTTAAAACGTTGATAATGTTTTGTTCACCTGTGTGATGTGACAGAGTGTATCCTCCACACACAGAGTGTGGAGGATAGCCTCCACATGCAGTATCTTCCAGTTAAGGTGGAAGGGGAAGATTTTTAGAATATTGAAACAAACAGTTCTATTTGAGAATACAGTGCAGTTTAAATCACATTAAAATTTTTAACATAAGACCTAAGCGTCTTGAGAAGTACCCTTTCAGCTAAATTCTCAGATCCCCCAAAATTCCAAGTTTTCTTTTCTCTATTTCAGGGGAAACATAGCTAGAAAAGTTGCCGAAGCAAGGGGGCACCCATTTTCAGCAATTCATTTTTCAGGAAGTGGGGCTGCCTCATACTAATTGACCTTGAGGTGTGGAAACTACAGTAGAATAGAGGAAGCAATTTGAGATACACTTCTCATTTTCATGTTCTGAGGTTATGTACTTTATTCACTCATGTATTAAATTCATATTTTCTTAACCTGTGGCTTGAGGAAGAGCTAAAAAAGAAAGAGCAGGATGACAGATGGGAGCAAGTACGGCATAGCATTTGTAAGTCTTGTGAGTTTTGAAAGCCTAAAACACAGAATATGATATGGCACCTGTTTGATCTGTTGACCTTTCTTTCCATTGGTACTTTTTAGTGAGATTTAAACTTATTTACATGTCCTTAGATGATTTCAACTCCAATGGCGAACTTGAAGAAACAAAGCTTCCTAAAAGAAAGAATCTTTTGCCCCAGAACCCGGAAGATTTGCAGATGAGTCAAGGCTTTAATAAATATGATCTCTCTGCATCATGCAGCCCTTTCACAAAAAGGTCCTTGTCGCTTATCAACGCTACTTTAGAGCAAGATTTAAATAAAAGTGCCATAGCCACTAATGAACAGAAAACTATTCCAAAAGCAGAAATTAAGTTAGAAGGTGAAAACGGACTGAGTGCCGGCTCCGAGAGTGGAAGCGGTCATGTTTCTTGTGCTCATGTGACCGCAGAGCCCCTGGCATCAGACGATGCAGAATCCAGTAACGTCCCGCCACCCTGGGAATTGGCTGCTGCCGGTCAGAATGTGGAGAACCTTTTTCAGACCTTTAAAATTTCAGAAAATGTAAACATAAAGTATGAAAAACAGGATGACTTTTTAATAGCTACTGAAGGAAAACGGCAGGCCATGCCCTTAACATCTGACTTAAAAAATGAGGAGATCTTAAGTGACCATGTAAAAGACAGTAAAAGTCTGAATGCAGCTTTGGGAAGAAGCTCTATAGAAGGTCAAAGTGGCACAGGTGTGAGTGGTGGAGAAAAGAAGCACAGAAGGCGCTCTATGTGTTATTCCGACGGCCAGAGTTTATATTTGGAAAAAACTGGAAATCACAAACCTCCCTACATGGTGAGCAACTCTCTAGAAATTGGTTTAGAAAATTCTGAACTGTATAAAGATTTATCCGCCTCCATAGAGCAAACCTTCCAGAGAACAAATAGCGAAACAAAGGTAAGACGTAGCACAAGGCTACGGAAAGATCTGGAAGATGAAGGGCTTGTGTGGATTTCACTTCCATTTCCTTCCACGTCCTGCACTTCCCAAAACATGAAAAGGAGAACAATATGTACGGTTGACAGCAGAGGATTTGAAAGCTTTTCCCTCTCTCAAGAAACTGCATCTTCTGGACAGAACCAGAGTCTTTCGCTCCCCGTGTCAGGTAAAGAAAATAGGGAGGGCTTTGCTGCCAGGGCTTCCAGCTCATCTAGAAAGAGGAGGAAGAGCCTCTGTACATCTACACTCGCAAATTCAAAAGATACGACTCAGTCAAAGTGCTTCAAAAGAAGAACCTCTCTCAGCCAAAAGGGAGAGACCTCTCTAAAGGACTTCGAAAGAGTGGGACATGTTCAGGAACTAAAGCAGTGACTGGCATTTCCTACAGAACCTGTGGCCGCAGAGAAGGTAACCATCCGTGCTTAAAAGATCCTTTCATTCTGCTTCTCGTCCTTTGTTCAACTTCGGTGTTTTGAAAGTTTCAAATAAAATCATTTGAGTTGAACCTATTTTTAAGTAGAAATAAGTGAATTTCTTCATTCCAAAGGGAAACATTCTATTAAAAATGTTCTTCCCTCCCCAAATAGTACATATTTACTAAAGCTTTCACATTAGTACATGTTCACTGAAGCTTTAGAGTCTCGTCTCCGTTGTAAAAAATAACTGTCTTTTAGAAGTGACTCATTCTGTCTGCATGAGAAGAGTTTAAAAAACAAAATGATGGAATTAATGTAATTTTGTAAAAATTGAAGGTAATAAATACAAGGTTAAACACTGTTAGAAAACGAGAAAAGGGGGGCCCCTGGGTGGCTCAGTGGATTAAGCCGCTGCCTTCGGCTCAGGTCATGATCTCAGGGTCCTGGAATCGAGCCCCGCATCGGGCTCTCTGCTCAGCAGGGAGCCTGCTTCCCCCTCTGTCTCTGCCTGCCTCTCTGCCTACTTGTGATCTCTCTCTCTGTCAAATAAAATAAATAAAATCTTTAAAAAAAAAAGAAAACGAGAAAAGGTGTGTTTTAAAATGCTGCCCCCAAAAAAGGGTTAAAAAATGTTAACAGGAAAGATAGAAATCATAAGACTTGTTGGTTGAAAGTTGAGAAGCTTTAATGATTTACTTTGTCTCAAGTGAAAATTGTATATTAATAGGTTAAAATCAAAACCTAAACATGGCATTTTGGAAAATTCTTTTAATAATCAGAATATTATAAATCTAGCATTATAAAATGAATATATAGTTTATAAATAACTAGGGTGAAAACATTTTGTCCTTCAAACAAGATTCTTACGTGCTTTGTGGGGTGGGAGGTGCAGGACTGGTTTTGGTGAAAAGAGAGCAGTTTAGTTGAATCATCTTCCAGATCATTCCAGTTAGTCACATTTAGGATTTATTCCAAGAAATCCCAAATTAGTAATTTGGGATTTAATTCATGGTTCTCCTTTAAAACATATATATATATATATATTTTAAATCCAGAAACTCATAAGAAAGGGTGCTGGAAAATTCTTTTACTTACCATGAAGGTGGTGGTAGATGGCTGATTTCTTTTTTAACATGGTCTTTTCCAGCCGTTCTATTTCACAACAGCAAGTACTGTCACTTGTTTCGGATTTTCCAGTTACATTTCAGCAGTGTGCTCTTCTATCACTGTTTTGATGACAGCAGTTTGAAAATCTAAATTGCTATATGTCTGGAATTTGTGAATGCACATAAATCATTGTATCATTAAACAATTGTCTTTGAAATCCTTTAAATCATTAAACTCTCTCTCTCCCTGATAGCAGAAACATGTTAACAAATAGAGCTCTCTATAAATAACACAACAGGGAAGAAAGCTCCTGCTGGGCGCCCATTTCCCTCGCCTCAGAGAGAGACTATTTGTTACCTTCTTGGCACCAATAGGTCTGGAAGCCCTGCTGCTAAAGACTAAATGTATTTTACATTAACACTCAAAGTGATCCCCAATTTCTTCTGCTAAAAGGTGGATTGTTTAAAAAATTCTTTTATCTTTACACGTAAATTATTTATGGGCTTTTTTTCCCTCCCCGTTTATAGTTTGGTATGGTTGGCAGATCTCTAACACTGAAAACAGTCAACCCCTCCAACACTCCCCCTGCCCCCCCACTCCCTGCAAAAAACGAAGCATTTTGGTTTTGGTAAATTTAAAAAGAAAAGATTTAAAACTTTCAGAAACATGTGATGTTTAAGAGTTTTTTTTGGTTTTTTTTTTAAAGCTTTTTGTTCTCCTTGTTTAATGTGAAGGCCAAAACTACTGATCATTTTTTTTTCTCCCCTTTTTGCTGTATGATGTATGATCTCAGTTGTATTTGAATTTTAAGAATTTCACATACTTATTTTATTTCTTAAAATGTGCTAATGAGGATGAGGGAAACATTTGATCTGTGGGATTTTTCTTTTTGGCTTGAGTTTTCAAGTGTAAAATTGTTTTCTGGCATCTCCAGTTAAAAATGTAAACCCTTGATGCATTTTGTTGGTTTTAGGGTGTGTGGGTATAAATGTTTTGTTGATATTTGTAAATAACAAATGGGCAGTTTTTCAAAAAAAGAAGAGGTCTGAAAAATCAAAGAAATTTGGACATAATTTTATCCACTGTCTCGTTTGTATCCCAAGATTTGTGAAAAGTTAATTATTTCTGTATTTGATCATGCTTGCTTGTTTTTTAGCTGTTTTTTTCATTAATGGTTGAATCAGAAACTGGGCTTTGGAAGAGTTTGTACTTGCCTTATCTTTTTTACTGCAGTAACCCTTGACATTCTGCCTTAGGAAATCTGTGTTATCTTTTGTTGATCCTGTAGATTCTTGTTTGTTCCAGAAGATGGCAGCATGACATCTGGCTACATTACCTTAAACCCCGGGCAGCTAGTCACTGTTGCTGTGGGTGCTTCTCTTTAACTTTTAGTTTCACTCATTTATATCATCAAAGGCCCTGTATGTCTATCGGAACAAGTAGAAAACGGTACACAATTGAAAACTGTCTTCTTCACCTCATGTGAAGCATCCTGTAGCCACACCTGCCTCTTCCTGAAAGCTTTCTGTGTAAGCACTTAACAACTGGCCTGCGTCTTCCAGACCTTCGCCTGTGTCAACATGCTTTTGAACGGGATCACTGTAATGTGCGGTTCTGCAGCTCAGTTTTTTTATTCAATAAACTACCGTGTTGTTATGGGGAGGCCTCGTGCTCCTTCAGTCTTTTGAATCCCTGCATAGAGTTGTACACTCTGCGCATCTCCTTACTAACAAAAATGCTCGTTGTCTCCACTTCCTTGTGGAGACCCAAGTTGCGCTGGGCTTGTGTGAAAATGTCTGTAAGATAAATTCCCTGAAATTAAAATTAAATAGATATTAAGTTATCCTCCACAGTTCATACCTGATCCAGGTCTTTCATAAAGATTTTGGGATGCATCTCCTTTCCTTCTGCTTGCCACGTTGTCCTCCCTCTGTTTGAATGCCATTTGGCTTCCATTTACTCTCTCTGCCCCAGCTCAACTGGCCCTTGAGCTGTGGAATCGAACTCGGGGCTTAGACTTGGTGCAACAAGGAGGAAAGGATTATTAATGCCCGATTCATGGTTTAGATTGAAAGAACTTAGTTTTTACAGAAGTCGGGTTTATTAAGGTGTAAATAACTCCAGTAAACTGAGTGAAGTTGATCTTTTTAAGAGTACAGTGTAAATTTTGGCAAATTCATCCAGTCGTATGGCTACCGCAGAAGAACATTCCCATCACCCCGGAAGACCTCTGCCCTCTATGTGGACAGTCTCCTCTCCCCCAACCCCAGTCCCTCACAACTGCTTAGCAGATTTCTGTCTTTCTAGTTTTGCCTTTTCTGCAATGTCCTATAAATGGATGTAAGAGTTAATAGCCTTCTGTCTTATTTTGAAATTTAGCAGAATGCTTTAGAAATTTATCCACGTGTCATGTCAGAAGTAGTTGATTCCTGTTTATCACTAAGTAGTAGTATTGTTTTACGGATGTACCAGGTTTCTTTACTCATTCACCAATAGATGGCTATCTGTATTATTTGTTTTTTGACGATTACAAATAAAGCTGCTATGAACATTAACATTTTTTTTTAAGAGATGTTTTCGTTTCTCTTGGGTAAATACCTAGGAGTGGGGATTCCTGGGGTGTAGGGTGGGGATATGTTTAACTTTCTGAGAAACTTCCAGGCTTTTCCATCGTGGCTGCACCATTGAGCATGCTCACCTGCAACGCGTGCAGTTTGCTGTGCACGTTCACCAGCACGCAGCGCCATCTGCCGCCTTCATTGTAGGATTCTGGTCGCTGTGCTGTCGTATCTCACTGCGGTCTTGATGGAGTTTTCCCTAACGACTAATGATGGAGACATATTTTCCTGCGCTTATTTGCCATTCTGGTATCCTCTTTAGTGAAGTGTCTATTCAGATTTTTTGCCCACATTTTCTTTACTTACTGATGTTTTCCTGTTGAGGGAAAGAGTTCGGTGTTTATTTGAATACGGATTCTTTATTGGATGAGTCTTGCAAATATTTTTCCCCGGTCTATGGCTTGTCTCTTTATTTTCTTAGCGTCTTTTTAGTGTAATCTGTTAGCTTATCAATTTTTTTTCTTTAATGTCTTGTGCTTTTGTGTTTTATCTAAGAAATCTTTGCCTAGTTCAAAAGCACAGGGATTTTCTCCTCTGTTTTCTTGTAGAAGTTTTAGAGTTAGCTCTCAGGTATTAGATGCACTTTGAATTAATTTTTGTATATGGTTTAAAGTCAGGGTTTTTTTAATGGAAATTATTCACCATTTGTTGAAAAGATTATGCATTCCTCATTGAATTTCTGTGGCACTTTTGTTGAAATTGATTGACCTTATATGTACAGGTCTATTTCTGGACTTTATTCCATTAATCTGTGTGTGTGTTCTCAAATCAACATCACACCATCTTGATTACCATGGAAAGCTCTTTAATTTTTTTCCCCCATTATCATGGTTCTTTATCACAGTTTATGTTTAAAAGTTTTTTTGTGTGTGAGAGGCCATTAGAAGCATGAGATTGACCAACCAATTCTATCTGTAGCCTACAATTATATCCAGACCTGCATTTCCATTTAGGGCTAAGAATCTATAATAAGCTATCAGAAATATAGGAAGGAAACCAACTTCCGTGAGTCCATACACATTCAGCCCAGTGCTCTTGTAAACTGATTTGCTATAGTTCATGATTCTAAACTGTCACCCTGAGCCACTATAGGATTTAGTCATTGCGAAAGAATTCTTTTTTTGAACACTACCACTAAATCAGCAAGGAAATAAAGTGAGTTGAATTAAGGTTCAAAAGTCTTTGCCAAAAATATTATAAGTCTGATTCATTTCTTCTCATAAATAAGATTTTTACTATAGTTTGGTTTTTGTATTAAAAACTGCCACTACGCTTACTCATAAAGTAGCCTTAGCATTTGAGGATTATTTCTTAAACATGGGAAAAGTTTCCTACAGCAGGTCACCTGAGGTAGGCAGATTGTAGCTTCATTAATATACATGCCAGGGATTAATTTGCAATGTAATCACTGCCTTCAGGATACTCAGTTTTGTGTAAGGGGCAGAATTATAATCCGGGTGATCCTGGTCCTCTCAACCCTGAAGTGGCATCACCTGGAGATCAGGTGAGTTTGGTTGGTTTCTTTCTGGAAAAAGTGATGCTTGAACAAAATACACTAACAGGAGTTTTAGGGGATTGGGGATTCAAAAGACACATTCTATTCCAAACGTAATTGTAATTATTTTGTAACTTTTGCAGTCATTTGCTGTGAGGAGGCAATGTAAGTTGGCTTCATCTCATACTTGTTTTTGTTTTCAGTATTTTTCTTCCCACTAAATTCTGACCTATGAATAAATCTGGATAAAGCACGGATTCGAAACTAGACTAGCAATTGTGAATGCACATAACCAAGTTTTAAAGAAATCTTCCCTCTTGAATGCTAATGAATTCCTATCTTTTGTATTACCAGATTTCTTGGTACTGTGTCAGAGGGTTGACTCAGGGCTTGGAATCCATGATCAAGTGAACAGAATTTGGATGGAATTAAATCACAATAAATAAATAATTATATATTTAAAAAGTTTTTTTTTTAACTTTAAATTTATTTGGAGATTATTTCCTTTTACTTTTCCTTTCTTTTTTTCTTTTTCTTAGATTATTTCATAATCTTAACTTGGCTCTAGAATTGACTAATTACTAATGTACTATGGCCTAACAATTACAAATTTGTCTACTGTTGTGTGTCTACTGATGTGTTCATTTTTGTACCTTCTTTGATGCTTCTCTGTTTTTTATTAAATCACAATACAGACTACAAGTAACATAATAGCTTTAGTGAGAAGAGGAGTAATTACTGCCATTCTCCTGATACATAGTTTTGTCTCACATCTTCTACCAAAATCCTGCTTAGCCTGGGGGTGACCTTAATTTTAAGATTTATTAGGACTCTGGAAAATTTTAGGATATTGAGAAGCATCCTCTGGAGCTGCTATTTGTAGATACTTTAAGCATTATATCAGTTAAATGAAAAGGGAAAATAAATGAGCATATACATTAAAGAAAAATACAAGTTTGCATTTTCTGCGGGATAGGTTGGGGTTTCCAAAATATCCAGTTGTAGAGCAGAGTTGTAGAGCAGCTTTTCTTCAGGCATCCTCCTCATCTGTCCACAGCATACACAGTGTTCGATAAATGGTTTACTTTATGTTCTCTGTACTCAAAATGGCCCGTGGGATTGCAAACAGCTGGCACTTTGGTCTTAGATGTAATTTAAGAAAATTCCAATTATATATATTTGTTGAAGTCCCAACTTCTTAAGTGTATTCGTGAATTGTTAAGCTCTGAAATGTGAAGATAGCTCTTCTGTTTTCTATATCTAATAATTGTTTTATTCTCATGGCTTTATTTACCCACTTAGTATTTACTTTAAGAAAACAATTCTTCCACTTGTTTTTAATGTTAAATGTGGTGATTTGTTAGTGACATTTCTGTTTTTCCTATTTAAAAACAAACTGCATTTCCAGGCTTGTGATATCTGGTAAGCACAAAGTGAATGTCTTTTAAAATTTTTTTTTGGGGGGGGGGGGTCTATTTAGGCATGTCAGATAACTGCTAAATAGCATCAGGTGTTTGCAAAAATTAGTTCTTCCACATATATGGCCCAAAGAATGACATAATTTTTGTTTAGTATAAAATTGGTGTCGAATAGTTGAAACTTCATAGCTAAAGGATTTGCTTGGTTCAAATAAGTTTAGTTCAGACTCCAGGCACATGGATGTAAAGTGTGTGATTTTATGCCTAACATTTGAATACAATGTGTTTGTTTTCTAATTGTTCATAACAGAACAATAATCCAAAACCAACCAGTCTTTTCTTGTTTTAAGTATGGTTTGGGAATGAAGATTTCAGAAGTATTCCCTCAAACCTGAAAAACCTGGTGTTAGTCTTGGGTGATTTCCAGTGACCTTGTGACTCCCTTCTTCCTGCCCCCTGTGTAGATTTGGAACTGGGCAGCCATTTTTGTTTTTGGAAGGGAAAGGAGACAGATATAATGAATGACTTTTATTGTGCAATATTTCAAACTCTCTTGAATGCATTCGAATGGGATGGAAAGTGTTCTGCCCTGTGTCATAGCCAAAACAAACAAAACATATTCCCTAAACCTGGATGTGTGTTTCTCTCAAACTGGCAGTAGTTAGAGCTCAGCTCTCAAACAAGAATTTGGTTTGACAATTTTTAGCCCTTGTTCAGCTGAATATTAGGATAGTTTGCAGCCAAAGCAAATATTGTGGGGAAAAATTAATACACATATTTACAGCTTGCAGGTGGCATTTTTTTTTTCTTAATTCTTTTTTTCTTACTTTTTTTCTAACAAATGTGTGGCGTTTGTCTTAAGTAATTGCATTTGTGGTAATGCTTTTAAATAGACTACTTTTGTTTTTTTGCTATTTTTTAAATGAACTTCCCTCCGATAATAGTAATGCCAAATGTAAATAAATTCTACAGAGGTCCCTGAAGAGTGATAAAAGTTTGAATTTAAGTATTTAAACATTTAGAAAGACCACTAAGAATCTGAGAATTCTAGGAATATCAGACCCAGCAAATATGCAGTAAAACTCCCTTGATGGTAGCCTTCTATGCCCCCTCCCCCCCCCAGAATTCACTCTAGTGAGTATCAATGACTCCTTTATGAGGATGCCTCCAACATTGTTTACGGACTCCAACTACCCCCACTTAGGTTGTTAAGTATTCCCACCCTTTGGATCTGTAGGGAGAAAGTACTCTGCACAATCAAGATAATTCATTCTGTAATGCACCATTGTGCTTCATGACCCTGGCAACATATATTTTTTATTAGAATAATAACTTTAAATTTATGGTCACCCATGACCATGGTTTGTGCCTTAACCAAGAAATACTGGAAACATAAATTTTTGAGCCAGGCAGTCTGCTTCGAAAAATGGTAGCAAAGACTTCATTCAATCCACCTTTTAGGTCTTTACTTTGAAATAGAAAACACAAATGTTCATCAAATGTTTGGTTGAACAATATCAGACATCTGTGCAAATGGACTTAAGCCATCGGTTAATTTCATTGGTCGTTAACTTTTCATACAATGAACACTACAGAGAACGCTGCCCGCAACTTGCATTTCAGTTAGCAAAGTTGCACATTGCTGTGAAGATAGCTAATTACCAAGCCCTGCGAAGTCCAACTGTATTCCCATCAAGCAGCCCGACTGGCATGTTCTGGACATAAATCATTTGAAGGAGTGGGTTTTTAGTGTTGTGTGGTGTGTCTGAATGGTAGGAAATGGAAAGACTCCTGTGTTGGATAAGTGGGTCCATGAGGTCCATGTCTCGGGCTGTCGAGAAGCAAATGTGAATGTAAGATTTAAGATGGAGGATAGGAAGGTGGAATGCAAACTTCTTGGGTAAAAAAAAACCAAAACTCTTTTCTATTTTAAATGTTGCTCTAAATTCTTCAACTTAACTATTCAGACCTAAGTGTGGATGCATAGGGTAATTTCACTAGGTTGTCTAAGAATAATTAGATACCGAATTACCAGTTCTATCGTTTTTCTCAATCCCATGGGAGCTGAAGGGTTTGTGGGATTTTTTTTTCCCCTAAAAATAAGCAAAGTTATTTTTAGATTTAAAAAAATGTACATTTCTCAGTCAAATCGGAATCTCTTAATGTGTACTGTGGCTTCCTTTCCCCTCAGAAACCTTTTCTTTAGGTATGTACCCTGGGCCCAACTGCCTTCTATTCATGACCCTTAATCAAGGCTTTAACTCTTGCACTTTGTGAGGTTTTTTCCCAACCCACACTATAGTAAAACATACAAACACCCTTCTGAGGTATTCTGCTATCTCAAAGTACATAACAAGACATACGATGCTCCCATCTCATGAATAAGATGAACAAGAGGGAAGTGGTTTTCTCTGCCTACAGAGAGAAGAAGCAAGAATAAAGCCTGGAAAGACCAGGGGCCTTCTGAAACTGGGCCCATCGCTTTCCCTTGCTTCAGCTGCCTCCTTCATCTTCCACCTGTGTGCTTAAGGAGGTCAGGCCATTTGGGTACTTGGTGGCTGTTCTTGTAAAAAATTTAGTTGGAGGAGCCCTTGAAGTCAATAGCTGCCATGGGGTTTTGAATCTCATCCAGGATCTCACAAATAATCAAAATTTGCATCTCTCTTCCTAAAAGTAAGTGAATGATGAGTGCTGATTTGCCATTTGTTCTATAATATATTTGGTGAGGGGGAGGTGGGGTGGGGTGGGGTGGGAGAGGAGATTGGGAACAGGAAAGAAGCCAGAAGAAATAGTGTTCAAACCAGAAACCAGGACTGCCTCTGCTTTTAGATGCCAACACTTCCAACAAGCAGCACTCTCAACCGGATTGCTGAAATGTGCCCAGTGCCCCGCTGCTGTCGATTGCTGAAATGTGCCCAGTGCCCCGCTGCTGTCGTGTAAACGTCTGAGGGGATTTATATCCTGTATTTCTCCAGGAGGGGAGAACAATTCTGGGCATATGCCGAACACTTCCGAGGCATGTGTCCTTTTGACATTTCCCTGCCTTCCCAGGGCGGAGGCTCTGCCATCTCCACAAGCTAGGAGCTGTTACCGCCAGGCCAAAGCTGTAACAATATGAAGATGTTTTCCTCAACCTTGTCCCCAGAAAGATACTCTGTTTCCAGAAGACTCTTCTCCCCCTGGGCATTACATCATGAATTGATTCAGTTCTTGGAGGAAAAAATTGGACAAAATATAATAGATTACCTCCTGGGGAAACATACTTAGGTTGTTAAGTATTCCCACCAGAAAACTAAGAAACTGCTTATATATTACTACTCTGTCCACATTTAACCTTTCACCTTATCGCGGCTGAGCAGGGTGCTTTTTTTCTGCAAAGGTTTTTGTTTTAGTGGGGGTCAGAGAGAACATTTCTCCTTTATTTTTTTAAGGAATACAAGTATTCTTTGTTTTTGCCATCACCCGGGCTATGTCAGTTTCACGAACCAGTTTCACCAGCCGCTGCCTCCCCGTGGGCAGCGGAGGACCTGGAGTCGCAGCTGGGGTGCAGGGAGCCGCTAGATGGATTATAATTTTCCTTAAGGATTTTTGGCCCCCCCGAGCGTCGTGGCCCACAGGAAAGATGGCCTCACATGCGGAGCATTCGGGAGACATCACCTGGGTCATGCGGATAGCCCACCCGGCAAGCGGTATCCGTGTTGAAGGAAAGGATGGAAGTTTCCTCTTTTCCTGGGAACCAGTTCTCGGAGAAGGATGTTCATGATTGATGAAGTCGCTCCCATCCAGTAAACAGCGCAGGAAGAAATGTGGGAGCTCTTTTCCCTTCCAAGTTTGAAAGTTGGCGTGCACAAGGGGCGGGGTACAGTTGGCCCTATACGTTTGCTGGCTTCAGATGGGGCTAAGTTGGAACAGGGAGCCGAGTGCATGGAAGAGCAGATGAGCCGGAGGGACCGGATAAAATAGCAAGCCTTTCATCACCCCGTGCCCAGCTGGTGACTGGAAGCCAGTCAGCATCCAGAGCCTGGTTAGCAGATTAGAGGACACCGGAGCGAGCTGGCAGCCTCCACGGGCCGGATCGCTAACGATCAGGTTGGTAGGGCCAGTTTCCTGCTCCGAGGCAGAAGCAGCCGTACCCAGTCGGTGAACCTCAGTTACTGCCTTGTCACATTAGTCTCCAATCAGGGGATTAGTGCAAGCTCCCCAGAGCACTGACATCCATTCGTTCATTCCTTAATCCCAATAAAAGCCCTCCAGTGGCCCCAGCCACGCTCCCGACTGTCCGCCTCAGAGGACTGGGCTCCACTTCTCGGAGGTGCCCCTGAGGAAATAGGAACAGCCCCCGTTTAGGTGAGACGCAGCCAGGGGGGAGACTAGGTAACCCGCACACAGGCAACTTCCTATGAATCTAGAATTACAGTGAACCCTTGAACGACAGGGTCTTGAACTGCGTAAATCCAGTTAGGCATGGATTTTTGGCAAATACGATACCATAAATAAATATATTAGGGTTTTCTCGTTTTCTTTTTCTCTAGAGCTTACTGTGTTATGAGAATACAAGCTATCACCTATATAACATACAGAGAACGTGTCAGTCCACGGTTTATGGTATCTGTAAGGCTTCTGGTCAACAGAAGGCTATTAGTAGTTGAGTTTCTTGAGAGTCAAAAGGTAGTTAACAGTTAAAGTTAGTGGATTTTCAACTAGGGGGGCAGTGGTGGTGCCCCTGACCCCTGCGTTGTTCAAGGGTCAACGGTGAGAAGTTTAAAGAAAAAAAGAAAAGTGCTTAGAACAGTAACAACAAAAGTGTCCACTAGTTACCTTGTCTGTAAAATGGGCAAGTTAGTGGTACCTGTCTCCTTTATGTGGCTGCCATAAAAATCAACTAACACAGATGTGGTGCCCCTGGTTTTCATTATCCTTCAACACTTTTCTGTGACAGAAGCTCATTTCCTTTCTCGGGTGTCTGTCCATACTGTGGTCGCTATAGGGTTTTCCCCACGGACCCTCATTTTACATGGTCTCATTACTATGCCCACATTACAGATAAGGAAGCTGAGACTTTAAGTCATGTGACTTGCTCAAGATCATGTAGCTAGTAAGTGACAGAGCTGGAATTAGGAGTTTGTTGTGCTCTCAAGTCCATTCTCCTTTGAGGAAAATGCTGTAAATAGTCAAGGACGTGAAGGTGAGAATTTTCTCTGTGCTAGACTTGCTCGTGTTATTAGAAATGCCCCTGATGGAAGGCTGTTACCCTCTGCCTCAGGATTACAGACACAAAGGCCCCCTTTGCTCCATTTGGCAGAGTGGGGGGGGCATCTTCCCACTGCTTGTCTTGCTTTCATGTTCTTAGCTACTAGCCTCGTCCTGCATGTCTTCAAAAGGAAATCGGTCCCAGGCCTAAAAGATTTCAGGTACCTGAACTTCAGCCACTGAACCACCTGCTGCACTCCTCACTCCCTAGTTCTGATATCTCTGTATCAAATGGGGGTTAAGGCAGACATGCACAAGAGCAAGGTTTTTGGTTGTGTAATCCTGTACTGAATACCCTGACTTTTGCTAAAATGTTGTATTATCTTACTCAAAACTTCCCCTAGGGTTTTCCTATCTGTGGAAATCAAACATTTTCATCGACTCAAAATATACTCAACTATGGTTTCACAGCAAGTGATCACATGTGCATTTTGGCCAAAAACAAACATTCAAAATGGAGGAAGCTTGCTAGATGTTCTCCCTAGAACTGACAGGAAGACTAGACTCCCTAGTCTGACAGAAGAACAGGTTTCCATGAGCAAGTCTTGTCCACCCTAAATCCAGTTCTGGGAATGGTTCAAGTTAAATAGGTACTTCTCCATCCTTCTGGGCACCTCAGCCCTGTGTAGAAATATATCTGAGTTTTGGGAAGCTGTTACCATTTTTGTCCAGAGACCCAGGAAGTAGGACTGCCATAAGTCCTGTGTTGAGGGCTTGGGGAGGCAAATGCCAAAAGAAATGTTTGGCAAATGATCACTAATTGCCAGTGAGTAGAGCATAAGTTTAGTTGGCATGCTAGCTTTTAGCTGAGAGGCTGGTTAAAGTGAAGGGGTCTCTTCAACTCATTGCTCTAGTTTAGGCAGTGGTACCAAGATATTTCAGTGTGAGAATGGGAGCTCCCTTCTAAAGCAGCTAGTATCCACGTTTGGGGCATGCTACCCTGCTTTCCCCAATAGCTACTGCAAGGGGCACTGGGAACAGACATTTTTAAGACTTTCCTACTGCATGATGATCCCATTTAACCTGTACTTACCATGTGCCATAAACACTGATGCCATAAAACGTCAGTTAGAAACTTTCAAGATCTAGTATTTTTGTGCTTGTAGTTTGGAAGCCTTGAGATATGCAATGTGTAAAACAACTTTAGAAAATTACAGAATGGGGGCGCCTGGGTGGCTCAGTGGGTTAAAGCCTCTGCCTTCGGCTCAGGTCATGATCCCAGGGTCCTGGGATCGAGCCCCACAATGGGCTCTCTGCTCAGCGGGGAGCCTGCTTCCTCCTCTCTCTCTCTCTGCCTGCCTCTCTGCCTACTTGTGATCTCTGTCTGTCAAATAAATAAATAAATAATCTTAAAAAAAAAAAGAAAATTACAGAATGATAGAGATGAAGAACAAAATAGGGACTCCCCCCTGCAACTTCTCGCCTTGTATTTATGGAAACTGATGGCCATGGACTTGGAGCCACTTGCTCACTCCTTACCAAGATAAGGTCTGCCGATTACAGGGCGTGTGTCTTTTCCCTCTGCATGTTGCTTTTGTGGGATATATGATATTCTTTCACCTAACCATGTCCTAGCCTTCTTGAAAGGACCACCAACTGGGCTTTCTGTGTATTGTGTATCGACCACAGCAACAGGCTCGCTGCTGGTCACAGAACAGATGTCATAGATGCTTGTTGAGGGACTGAGGGGCCAGGCTATGTAATGATACACCTGCTTTAGGGGCTGAGACTATTGTTTCTGTTGGAAAAGCATGTAATCCAAATTCATTCTACACCCTTGGGACAGATGTTGAGTGGGGGCAGGGGGAGGCTGGCTAAGCCTCCTGCAATCATCCCAGTATTTCTCAAAGCATGGCCCACTTTAAACAAGTCAGGGAACTTTTTAAAAAGACAGGTGACAACAATCTTACGCCACCTGAAGATCAGTGTTCCTGTTGACCCACTGCTTGTAGCAGCTGCTGGACCCTGAGACACACAGATCTCGAGCTTTTTATGCTCTCTGCTTTCTAATTGTTTTGTAAGCTTTACCTTTGATGTAAGTTGCCAGTGTGACGTCTGTGGGTCAAGAGCAAGGGATTTGGAGTGATACCTGAGTTTGAATCTCAGTGCCCCGGTTACTGTATTATTGGCTGAATTACTTAGCTCTCGGGACCTCTTAGTGGCTACATCTGTAAAATGAGGGTAAAAAATAATATTTTCTCTTGCAATAACTGGGAGGGTTGAATTATGTAGTGATTATGAGTAAAGGTCCCTGTTCAGTGCTTGGCATGTGATTGAATAAGATAACATTAAGTTTCACTTTTTCTAATGTGATTTCAGACTTACAGAGATTTCAGGCTTAAAGAAAAGTTAACAGAAATACTACAAATCACCTTCACTAAGATTCCCCAAAGATTAGTATTTTACTGCATCTGCTTTTTCTCAAGAAAGGCATATTTGTATAGACAGATAAAGAGATCTATGTCTGTATAGATCCCGATCTTTGACTTATAAGGGTTACCTCCCAATAAACTTATCCTAAATTGGAAATCTCCTAAGTCGAAATGCACTTAAGGTGCCGAATCTACCCATCATCAGAGCTCAGCCTAGCCGACCTTAAACGTGATCAAAACACTGACATTGGCCTACAGTTGGGCAAAATCGTCTGACACAAAGCTTGTTTGATAATAATGTGTTGACCTCTCATGTAGTTATTAAATACCATACTGGACGTGACAAGAGAATAGTCATGTAGGTACAGTACGGTGCTAAGTGGATGCGTTGTTCACCCTCATGATGGCGTGACTGACTGGGAGCTACTGTCACTGCCCTACGTTATGAGACAGGATTGTGTCCCTTGTCATAGCTCAGGAAGTGATCCAAATCCCAAATTTGGAGTCTGGCTTCTATTGAATGCGTATCACTTTTGCATTATCGTAAAGTCAAGTCATTGAGTTGAAATGTTCTAAGTTGGGGACCGTAATAACTGCCTATCTCTATATCCATATTTGTCTATCTGTAAATATATTTTTTTTCTGAACCACTTAATAGGATTGCAGATATGATGCCTCTGTACGCCTGAATTCTTCAGTGTAAACATCCTGAAAACATGGGATAGCATGTCATGATGATTATTATTAAGGGGCTCTAATTACAGCGCTGGGAGTACTTCCACAGTTCCGCAGTGTTTCTCTGTCTCTGATTCAGATCAGGAGCCAACCGTCTTTTAATGAGCATGTATTATGTGCCAGCCATAGTCCTGGAGGCTTTGGAAAATATTCCATCGGATTCTCTCAAGAGCGTCAAGAAGCAGATATTATTAACAACATTTTGCAGAACATAGTAACTAAAGAGATGTAAGGAGTTAGTAAATTTCCAGCAGGAACTCAATTAGTGGAAGATGAGGGATTTGAACCCATTTCTGAGTCCTTGAAGCCCTGTGTGCTTTCTAAAACTACACTCATTTTTTTAAAATTTATTTTCAGCATAACAGTATTAAAACTACACTCCTAACAAAAACAGTGTTCTTTGGTCTAGATTGCTGACCACATTCTATTATAAAAATGGAGAAAGTAAGAAAAACTAGGAGCAGCTCTACCGGGGCCCTGAGATCCTCCACGCGCTAATCTTGGCTAACCTGTCACATGCTTCTGTGGCTGGAGCTATTGGGGCTTTGTTTTCACAGTTCTTCCTAATTCTGATGAGCTCTCCAGAACTCTATTTCAAAGTAATTGTAATCCTCTTGTGTAGTTTTGTTGCTGGCTGGAAACCAACACTTTATCTTCAGATACCTCTAGTCAGGTATATTTTTTGAAATGAAAGTTTATTTTCTCAGGGAGTGCTGACGATATTGTTAACATTTTGGTGGTTAGGACTTGAGAAACTGGAGATGTGGTCTGGTGGCGTGCCTTTAGCTCAGGCCAGACTCGAGCAGCAAGCAAGAGCTGTCGATTTGCTCTCCTTCTCAGCTAACTGGAGCTGATTGGTCTGACTCAATGTTCTCATGCCTAAACACGGAGAATAATAACAAGCACAATCCATTGGGGTGACATATCCTTTAGAGATTTTCACTGAGGAATTCTGGGGCCACCCTTTTGGTACCAGGACTAATTTACTTCAAGTAAAATCCTGTGCTTTAATCATCAAGCCCTGGCTTTCAGTCGCATTAAAAAATTCAAATTCAGTGGGAAAAGAATATTGATTCACAGACCAGCCACTTTAATAGAAAATTCCAAGTTGCTTGGGAACCACAAGTTAGCCATTGTTTGGCCAAGACAAGAGACGGTGTCTGGGAATATTTGGGGTCCCTGCTTGCAGAGCTTGGAAACGGGGAAACAGTCCCCTCTGGAGGTGGACAACTCGGGCTCCACAGCCAGACTCATCTGGGTTGGGATTCAGCTCCACTGCCTAGCTGTGCGACCCGGAGCAAGGTAATTTCAGATTCGTCGTCTAAAACAATGGCAGTGTTTTTCGTTCAAGTGATTTTGTGAGACTTAATGTAAGTAAAACACCTTATATATAGATGGTAGCCCTTAAAGATTCTCAAAATGGTGGCTAGTTAGAAAAGCAATAAACTTGAGTGGGGTCAACCCCAATTTTTTCTGTATTCTTTTCCTTCCTCTGCTGCTTCTTTCTCCTTTCCTGTTCTCTCCCCTATCCTTCCCACACTCTCCCCATTCCTCTCCCCTACCCCAGCCCCGTTCTGGATGATCTGAAGGAAGACGTTAATTATTAGAGAACATTCAGTTCTTGGCTTTCTATGTAGAAGAAATCAGTGATTTTGAGGACCCTAAAGAGAATCATTGATTTTTGTAAAGGCTTAATGAAAAGTCAACAATCAAACAAAAGCTTTTTCCCCTCTGAATCATTATATTGTGTTGTTCCTGAACATCTGGGCAGAGGGGAGGGCTGCCTTCTCTGGGGCCTCAAAACACAGCTTCTTGGGCTGTAGCTATGTCTCTGTTTATGCCTCATTTGGAACATAAGCCATCATTCCAGGATTCTCTTTCTGGAGCTGCCACTAACTATGTGGGTGAATTATTTTCCAACTTTGAACTTCAGTTTTTAAAATGGAACAAGCCAGGCGAGACTTACTATAATTGATGGAAGTCGATGAAAATACCACTCAGATTTAATGCTTAATTGTATACTCTTATGTCGTTTCCTGTGTATCCATCTTGTCTTGACAGCCAGCTCTTCAAGCAGGGGGACAGTGTCACACTCCACAGGAAAGAACATAAGGTTTAGAAGGAGGGGCCTCGGGTTCAAGTCCCAGCTCTGTGACCTACCAGCCTGTGTGACCTTGAGTGAGTCTCCATACCCCCACCAACCGTGCTTTCCTCTGCTACAAAATGGGGTTGATGCACCCTTTAAAAACACAAGGTTATTGTGAGGACTAAATAAGGTAATAATTAATATAGCACTTTCTAAACTTAAAAAAGAGGTTCATTATCATTCATTGTATTGCCCACAGAGCCTACCACTAGGCAAATTATGTAAGTTTTTGTTGAATGTCATCTGTTTTAAGAACAAAGGTAAGACTTGGTATTATTGATTTTGAAATCACTGAAGAAGAGTATTGTTGGTATATGATTAAAGCATTTCATTTCCAATGCAAAATTTTAAACACAAAAAATATGCTTTCAAAACCAGTAAAGGCTTTGAGTAATGTTATGTAAATAATATTGATGTTAATATTCTCTAGGTGCCTTAAGATTTATGTGGTAAGAATAAATACCAAAATTAAACCTGAAATGAAATACTAGTGTTCTCAGTGGGATTAATTTTGTGAGGCTCCCTTTGCCTAGTACATCGCTCTTAAATTTGCATAGATAAATTTTAAAAGTTATTTTCTAATTATAAAATAATATTGTAGAAGATAGTAAAGTATAAATGCAAAACCAGTTGTATTACTTAGAGTTCTCCATAGAAACAGAACTAATAGGATATATTTTATATATAGATATATATAAAGAGATTCATTATAAGAAATTGGCTCCTGCAATTATGGAAACAGAGTCCCAAGATCTGCAGTTGGCAAGGCAGAGACCCAGGAGTGCCAGTACTGTAGTTTCACTCTGAACCTGTTTCAGGAAGCAGAAGACCAATGTCCCAGCTGAAAGACAGTCAGACAGACAGGGTTCCTTGTTATTCTATGCAGGTCTTCAACTGATTGGGCGAGGCCCACCCACACTGGGGAGAGCAATCTGCTTTACTCAGTCTAATAATTCAGATATTAGCCTCATCCTAAACCATCCTCACAGACACACCCAAAATAATGTTTGACAAAATATCTGGACAAGCCAAGTTGACACATAAAATTTACCATCATACTAGTATAATAGATTACTGGGAAACGCAGAAGGACAAGAACTGCCTGGATTCCACCACCCAAAGATAACCATTATTAGAGATTTGACATGTTTCATATGTTTCTTTTCACTCTTTTCTGTTTGGTTTGTTTAATGTGCCATGGATCAGTTTTTTAATCACTTGTTCTATGTGACTGGAGGGTTCATAGTGTCTCTTCTTATTTACTTAGAAAAGTATCTAAAATTTCCATGCCTCTGGTTTTACACTTCTAAAACAATTATTTTAGAAAACCTGCCTTGAATATATGACACTGTCATTATAACTAAATTAAATGAGCATGACCCACAACCCTGTGTCTCACCCAAAGGAAAGAGAAGTGACATCCAAGTTAAGGAGGCAGAGGTTGGGGGCAGGGGAGGTATTGGGGATTCCTGAGAGACTCCAGGGAATTCCATCCCCTTTCTCCAAGCCGATGCCTATGTTGGAAATGTTCCCAGATGGTCGGCCTATTGCTTTTCCCCCTGATCCAGCACTGAAGGTGTTAATAGCCCATCTCACCCTCCTTGTGTCTCCAGGCTGAGGTGTGAGCAACTAGGGAACCCCCAATAAATTAAGGACGGCAGCCTTTCTGAGGAGGGAGAGGTGGCTTGTTCAGCATTTTAAGGCTTTTAGTTGGTGTCCTTTATTACTGATTGATTTACTGGATATTTGCGCAGTGGGCAGGGGGATTTGAAATATAACATAAGCGCTTCCTGAGATGTCAGTACTCTAATGTTAGTGGTCTGCATGAGGATGTAATTCATATCTGCAGGTGCTTACTCTAGTATCAAATACTTCAATAACATCATGCCTGTGGAATCCACTACTCCCAAGTGCCCTATTTGTATTCTGATATGCCCACGTCTTTTCCTATGTGTGTTTTCCTTTCTTAAGGAGCTCTCATTTCCTTCAATAGGATATGTTTTATTTCATCCCTTTTCCTGCATTTACTCATATTAATGTCACCGCATTTGCTGGTAATAGCCGAGCCTAGAAATACCCCGCACAGCCACGGAAATGCTAGCCTGTGGTGGGTTATGATGAAGGAATGGCATGGAACCAGTAGAAATAACGGTTTCTTTTGGAGTATTAACAAAATGTTGCCCAGTGAGAGAACACATGAGGGAACGAGTCCAGGGAACATGGGGGCATTCCCTAGAACTGGCAGGGTTGGGGAACCAGGAAGGAGAATTTAGAGTTTGGGATACTTCATTTCCAGTCAGAAAGTTTTGGGTTGATTGATGGAAGCCTGGCACAGTCAAAATATCCCTTGGGGTCTTGTGTTGTTTCCCCCCATCATAGTGCAATAGCTGAATGTTTCCAATTGGCCAACACAGAAGACTTTGAATAACTGAAGCTCCTAGATCTGCTGGGTGGGACCATGGTGATAAAGTGCTGTCTTTGGGCAAGGTCCACTCTCCTTCTCTCTCTCTTTTTTTTTTTTTAAAGACTTTATTTATTTATTTGCCAGAGATACAGGGAGAGAGAGTGAACACAGGCAGACAAAGAGGCAGGCAGAGGCAGAGGGAGAAGCAGGCTCCCTGCCGAGCAAGGAGCCCAATGTGGGACTCGGTCCCAGGACCCTGGGATCATGACCTGAGCCGAAGGCAGCTGCTTAACCGACTGAGCCACCCAGGCGTCCCTCTCCTTCTTTTTTTTATCAGCGCTTCACCTAAGTACTGGGGAGACTGATGCAGGCAGGCAAGCGGTCCTGCTTAGCGGAAGGAGAATCTACTCAGGACCTAAGGTGAATTTGTTTTATCCTCTCCCTAGCCTCCACGTTTTCCATTAATAGGATGGACCTAGCATTTGGTCTGCTATTTATCTCCCAAGAAAGTGTAGAGAGAAAACCATGTTTTTTGGTAATGTTGCAGGATATAGGACATTATAAGCATGTATAAAGGCACCAAGAATTGTGTTCAAAATTACTTGCTTAGAACACAAAATGAATTTTCCTCCAGAATCTATTTTGCATTGTTGGATGCAGATAATTACTACAGTCCTCTAGTATTAATGTGCAGATAGAGTTATAGATGCTTTAGTTCGAATGGTATAGGTTTACTCTTCCCCATGTCTATTAAATTCTTATTTTATCAGCTAATAAAAATGTAGGGTAGAGGGACCATTGTCCCACAGTTAGGAACAGAGACTCTGGAGGGAAGACTTGAGGGTACAGGGGACACTGGCAAAGGCAGTCCTTCATAGGCTTGGGCTGTTATAAGTCAGCAAACTTAATATGTAGTGTGTTGTATATTATCTATAATATATGGATATTGTGATATATATATATATATACATATATATATATATGATATAAGCTATAATATATATAGGTTATATGTGTGTGTATATGTGTGTGTTTCCTGTAACAAGATACAGGATGGAACCCCTGGGGTTTGCTGTGGGTGGCCAGCTTCCCATTTTAGACTGGGGGTTTAGAAATATTTCCTTTTTGCCTGAACTGCTGAGGTGTCTGTAGGGGAAAGACAAAAAACAGATATTGCGAATTTGAGCCCTGCCAAAGAGTTAGTCCTGGGATCTTGGAAACTTTGGGAAAATGTACTTTTAAAAGACGGGATCTTGAAGAATTTTAGGACAAATATTTCTTGGTCACACTAAAACCAGCTTAGTGGGACCTTGGTGTTGCAAAATCAAAGATCTTTTCCTTCTTGGAAAGGATAGTTTTCAAATCAATTAGAGTCTCTAAAAAGCATAAGCTGTTCTGCAGAATAATGTAGACGATTGTCTTTGTGGGTAAGTTGTATCTCCACAGATTATTTTCTTTTTTAGGAAAAAATTTCTCCCCCCATACAGATTTTGATAGTCCTCTCACTAAAAATGACTGTTGGCTCCTGATAAAGGCATTCCTCAGCCGGAAGATCAGGAGCAAACCCCAGACAAGGCTGATAGAGGGACCCTGAGTTGAGACCAAACTGAGTACTTAAGACTCGTGTGAAGGGCCCACGAGAATGTTATTCCAAACAAAATAATCCAGCCCTAAGTAGCTTGCGGATGGTGGAATCCTGGGCTCCACCAGATGGGAGAGATTTGGGGTGAGCTACCTTGAGGTCAGGGGACTGAGTTTTCTCTAAGAGTGAAAATCCCTATGGTCAATCACCCAGCAAGGGGAGAGATCCAGGGGTGGAGAAGGAAAATGGAGGTGATGTTGGGGTACAAAGAAGATGGGACATTGAAGACATGACTTTTCATGGAAAGGAGGGATACTAGAGGCCCTTCTAGCTCCAGTCATAGAGAGGACACAAAAGAAGGTGGAACCTTGGGACAGGTTTCATGCTGGTGGACAAGAGGTAGGAGAGTGGGGGGGATCAAACACCTAATTAGATTCGGGGACAATGGAAGCACCCATTGAGTTTGCCCAGGCAAGGTGCTTTCTGTTGACAGAGTTCATCATAGGGATGTTCTGAGGGTTGCTTTGAATGTGCGAGTCCTGCAAATCTTTTGTTAAATTTATGTGTATTTTATATTATTTGTTATTATAAATGGTATTGTTTTAAACTTCATTTCCAGGGGCGCCTGGGTGGCTCAGTGGATTAAGCCTCTGCCTTCAGCTCAGGTCATGATCCCAGGGTCCTGGTATTGAGCCCCACATTGGGCTGTCTGCTCGGCAGGGAGCCTGCTTCTCCCTCTCTCTCTGCCTGCCTCTGCCTACTTGTGATCTCTGTCTGTCAAATAAATAAATAAAATCTCTAAACTTCATTTTCCAATTGTTCCTTGCTACTACTACTACTACTACTACTACACACACACACACCATATATATATCATTATATATATAATTGATTTTTATATATTAATTTTTCATCCTGAAACCTTGCCAAATTCACTTATTAGTTCTAGTAGTTTTCTTGTATTTGTTCTAATCTTTCTGACTTTGGTTCTTTTAAAATACCTTTTATATCTCAGGGTACCTGAGTGGCACAGTTGGTTGAGTTTCTGACTCTTGGTTTCCACTCAGGTCTGATCTCAGGGTTGTGAGGTTAAATCTTGCATTGGGCTCTGCACTCAGCACAGAGTCTGCTTGTGTTTCTCTTTCCCTCTCTCACACTGTACTCTCGCTCTCTCTCTAAAATAAATAAAATAAATCTTGGGGAAAAAAAACTTCTATGTCTCTATTTAGCTTGTTCTATCTTTCCTCTATCATCTTGAATATATGGTATACAGTTATAAACCTTCTATTGTCTTTTTTATTGTCCTTTTCTATTGACACTACCATCTGTATCATTTCTGGGTCAGTTTCAATTGATTTTTTTTCTTTTCATTATGGATTGTGTATTTCTCCTTTGTATGCCTGGCAACTTTTGTTGGATGCTAGACATTGTGAATTTTGTATTATTTGATATTATTTGGTAATGGATGTTTTTGCATTCTAACAAATAGCCTTGAGCTTTGTTCTGGGATGCTGTTGTTTAAAAACAGTTTGATCTTTTTGTTGTTGTTGGTAAGTAGGTTCTATGCTGGGTTTGGAGCCAAATGCAGGGCTTGAACTCACAACCTTGAGATCAAGACCTAAACTGATATCAAGAGTCAGACTCTTAACTGATTGAGCCACCCAGGTGCCCCAGTTTAATCCTTTTGGGTAAGCCTTTTTAGGTGAGATCAGAGCAGGGTTTATTTAAGATTAATCTGTCTTCAGTTGTGAGGCAAGGCTCTTTTTAGTACTCTGATGCTTCCACTCTGGGTATTTGGAACAGGTACTGATCCTGGCCCTGTGTGTGGTGTGAGCATTATTCTCTCTAATCTTTTAGAGTGGTTCTTTTCTTGGTCTTGGGTAGTTTATTATACACATGTGCTAAGTAATACTCGACTAAGTACTCAATGGGGACTGTCTATGGAGCCCCAGACTTGTCTCTCCATGCAGCACCCTCTCGCATCCCCTGTACTCTGGCCAGTGACCTCTAGCTGCTTCTGCTTCCCCAGACTCCTACTCTGTATCCTCAATTCAGGGAGATGGATGGACTCAGCTTGGATTTCCCCTCCCTATGATGCACACTGGAAACTTTCTCCAGACCATTTAGTTTGGGAAGTCAAGTGGGCTCACCTCATTTCTTTCCCCTCACTCCAGGACTACTGCTCTTTGTTTTCTGATGTCCTAGGTCTTGAGAACCATTGCTTCATATCTACTATCTGATGTTTTAATCGTTTTGGACATCAGGGTAAATCTAGTCCCTGCTGTTCTATTTTAGCCAGAAACAGGAGTGCTCGTCCACCATCTGAAAACCCAAGCCCACAGAACTCCATTGAATTTCTGCTGGTGAAAACTAGTCCTGTGGCTCCACTTGGCTAGAAGAGGGGTGGGGCAATCTAGTTTCTGGCTGAATGATTACTTCCCAGGGACAACTCTGCATTAGGAGGGGAGGCACAAATTTGGGTGACTAACTAACCATCTCTACCACAGTGTTCTTCCCCTTATCTTGGAGATGAGCAAGCTGAGACCTGGTGGAGTGAAAGAAAGCTTTAACCAGGGGAAATTAGGATGTGGTCAGAATGGAGTTGCACTTGTAGCTCCTACAGGCTTGTCTTCTAAACTGTGTTTCTGTGCTGGGGATTCAAAAAGTCATAAAATCAGCCGACCTCATCCACTATCAGAGCCAGGAGGGGCTTTGATTGTGAGAACAAACCTCTCAGTATTCAAAGTGGGATTGCATATGTGGTGAAAGAAATTTTTAAAGCAAAACAGAGTGTCTATGGAGCTTAGCTTTGTTTTCTTTGTTTGACTAAAACCTCAAGTAAGAGAGGAGAATGTAGTGGGAATAATTAGCCACAACGGGTGGTATAAATCCAAGGAGAAAAATAATTCATCAACTTTAAAGCAACTCATTTAAAACTGTGAGTGTAGTTTATTTGACCTGCATTTGGGAGCAAATATTAATGAAGAAGTAAAGGCAGCTTATGGCTTTCTCAGTTCTTTCATTTCCCACTAGATGTCTTTGATAGAAACTAATTATCAATGCTCTTGATTTAATTTGGAAAAAAATTGGATGAAGGTTTTCCTTTAGTCCCAAGTCAGTGTTCACAACCCAGGAGAACTAAAATTAACCCCTGATCCTTCCACAGTAACTGCTTTAGCCAGTGAAGTCCAAGGAGTCCACTTTAGAAGATAAGAAAAATTATGATTATTATTATGGTGATTATTATTTTTTAAATAAAAATTTCTTGTGGGAATGCAGGAAGACTAGAGGAAATTTTCCCAGTGCTTAAGTTGCTTTTATTAAACCACTAAGCAGATACCACAAAACTTCCATTAATTGAAACCCAACTAAATTGAACTCATTTTTATCCCATATTCTACTTTGAAGAAAAAAGTCAAAGGCAAGAATGCCAGATACCATCAGCAACTTATCTTTTTTTATTAAAAGATTTATTTATTTATCTAAGGGGGAGAGAGAGAGCAGGGGAGGGGCAAAGGGAGAGGGAAAAAGAGAATCTCAACCAGACTCCCTGCTGAGCATGATGCCTAACACAGGGCTCGAGCTCAGGACCCTGAGCCAGAATCAAGAGTCAGATGCTCAACTGACTATGCCACCCAGGCACCCCTGTCAGTACCTTATCTTAAAATCAACTTTCAAGACCATACTTAGGATCCATTACCCATATCTCAGCAACATACAGTTTCTATATTTTCTCTACAGTATGTTCCTAATAATGATGTTCTGCAGGCTTATGTCTTCACTTCTCTCTTTTTGGTAGACTAGCATTGGGATTAAGAGTATGGGTTCTGGATTCAATACTAGTTCCATCATTATGAGTTTTGTGATGTCATCTGTAGAATAGGAAAAATATTA
This sequence comes from Mustela lutreola, assembly GCF_030435805.1. NCBI lineage: Eukaryota > Metazoa > Chordata > Mammalia > Carnivora > Mustelidae > Mustela > Mustela lutreola. Next base: position 161,205,660 of record NC_081290.1, on the reverse strand, counting down.
ATACCTATGCATAGGGTTGTTTGGATATTGAATGGGTATAGGCTGTGTGCTAGAGTAGTGCCTTGCCAGCTACTCTATGGAGTAAGTGCTCAATATGTTTTGCTATCATTATTATTATTGTTACTACTAATAATATCTTTATTTATTTTTTTGAGGGAGAGAGAGGAGGTGGGAGGGAGGGGCAAAGGGAATAGGAGAGAGAGAGAAACCCACGCAGGTTTCACACCCAGTCTGGAGCCCCAGGCAGGATTCCATCTCATGATCCTGAGACCATGACCTGAGCTGAAATCAAGAGTCAGACGCTTAACCAACTAAACCCAGGTGTCCCTCTGATGGTATCTTTAGATGACACTTAGCCTTCTCTACAACCACGACTTCAACTTTCATTTGTATCTAATACTGATAGCACTCGAAATAAATATAAAATTGTATGTGTGTATCTAGAACTATGACTTTGTCCAATGTTTTTACTGTTTGCTGGACTTTTATTTCCATTGACTTCACCTTTGAGAGACTCATAATATCATTTCTAAGTAGTCACCTGTATAGATAGGGTTCTAAATCTCCTTACATCCCACTGCAGGGGACACCTGGGTGGCTCAGTCAGTTAAGTGTCTGCCTTTAGCTCAGATCATGATCTCAGGGTCCTGGATTCAAATCCTCTATTGAACTCCTTGCTCAGCAGGAGCCTGCTTCTCCCTCTGCCTGCTGCTCTCCCTGCTTGTACATACTCTCTCTCTCTGACAAATAAAACCTTTAAAAAAAAATCCCACTGCAGGATGGTATAATGGCATCTACAGAGAACCCATTGTCATCAGTCTTGACTACTGCTGTCTGCCGGAGAAGCCAGAATCTAAACATCCAGCAGACTAGGCCTCCCTTGCAAGTGGCTTCCATTCAGGCCCTGGGCCACTCAAGGCCTGAGTGTCCCTCTCCCCACCAGTAAACCCATCATGCCTCCTCTCTCTGTGATCCTTGGTACCATCCAGGTAACTTCTTCTCATCTTTATAGCTCTCTGCTTTGATTCCCCACTCTCCTTCCCACTGCTCTCCTTTCCAAGACTTCCTTGGTCCCTTAGGAAGCAAATTCTCTGCATCCTCAACCTTTTCACTGAAGATTACCTCTATATCCATTCCTTAACTGAAACCAACCTCTTTCCTAAGGATACTGCTTCTCTTGGTAGCTATCTCAAATGGATAATTCTCATTTTCTGACTCCACCCGTGCTTCCACAGGGGAAAGAAAAGCCCTGCTTTCTTCTAGCCTGCACCATAGGGCTACTCCTCTGGTTGTATCACTAGCTGTCTTCTGGACATATACCCCTCATTCAGTGAAGACACTGGTGGATGGGGCTCATCTTCCTAACTTCCACTCTAGGTCTGGCTCATCTCTGAGAGCTTTACTGTACTCCTCATCAGCTGTACTTTCCAAAAATATATCACGTATCCTATCGTGACCCATACCTATCCCATCCCAGAAACAATAAGTGTAGACATTCCACTGTTGACCGGACCTCTTAATTTCATGCCTGTCTCATATAATTACTCCTATTTTACATTTTCCTTGATCATATGGCCTTGTTATTATTGTCTTCCTTGAGTCCCTTGACGCCTAGGTCTTCCCCTATCCACCGTTCACTTTATATCCCACCCAGTTTGGGCCTCATGCTTTACTGTTCCACATCTTCCTTGCCAATTAAATTCCTTGCTCCCTTTTCTTTTTCCACTATGTACACTCTAAAAACCCTTGGATCATTCTAGTGTCTGACTTCAACTTGCCGAAACTGGGGACTGCTTCACTGCTGAAGAAAATAGCATTATCATGGAGGCTGGTACATTCTTCACTTGGGTTTTTCAGCCTTCTGATTCTCTGAATTAACGATTTCAAAACTTTTTCATTCTACTCAGTGCCCTACAGTACTCAGCATTTCAGGCTCTCACCTCCTACTGCTTTCTTGCCGACACCTGTCCAGCCACAATCAAATTTAGCCACTTGCTAAATCTTGAACATGACTCTGATGGTGGGTTTATATGTCAACTTGACTAAGTTATCATTCCTAGTTACTGAAACATCAATATAGGTGTTGCTGTGAAGGCATTTTGTAGATTGTAGATTAAAGCTCATAATAAGCTTACTTTAAATAAGGGAGATTATCTTAGGTACTGTGGGTGGACCTGATTCAATGAGTGAAAGGCCTTAAGAGCAGAACTGAAGCTTTCTTCAGTTCTTCAGTTCTTGCAACTTTAGCTCATTCCTATAAGTTCTAGCTCACCATCCTGATGGCCTGCCCTACAGATTTAGCACTTGCCTCGCCAATTTCCTGGCTGTCTGCTGGACTTTTCTTTCCATTGACCTTCACCCCTGACAGGCTCACAATCTCATTTCCAAGTAGTGACTTCAACATCTTGCTTCAACATCATGTAAGCCAATTCCTTGCAATAAATCTCTTACTATATATCTGATTCTACTTGTTTTATTTCTCTGCTTGAATCCTGGCATGGATTTTATGCCCTGAAAGTGGTTGCTGCTCTAACAAATACCTAAAAATGTGGAAGTGGCTTTGGAATTGGGCAGTGGGCAGATGCCAGAAAAATTTTGAAGGGCACGTTAGAAAAAGCCTAGATAGACTGTCTTCAGCAGACTGTCAGTAGAAATATAGATGTTAAAACTCTGCCTGTGAGGGCTCAGGAGGAAGTGAGAACTCCTTCCCTGTTGTGGAAAAGTCCATATTGTCTTGGAGAATACACAAATGACCATAACTAAATTGTTGGTAGAAATTTGGATATTAAAGGTGCTACCAGGATGGATTCCGAAGTAAATGAGGAACACATTTTTGGAAACAGGAGAAAAAAGAATCTTTGGCATAAAGCAGCCAAAACAACAGAGTTGTGTCCTACAGTTTTGTGGGAAGCAGAACTGTTAAACAATGAATGCAGGTATTTACCTGCGATTCCCAAGCAAGATGTTGAAGGCATAGCCTTCTGTGAAGCAAGAACTTTTAAGAAAAATGAAGAGGACTTGATTTGGGAAATTCTCAGGTTATCTAGACAGCAAAAGATGTTAAAACTAGGAGATTTACTATCAGGGAAGCTGTGCTTTGGAGAGAAAGCAAAGAGTGTGACTGGGCAAACTTTAGTTAGTGTCTAGGATCACGGTTTAAAGTATTCAGTCATACAGATGACTCTTTGAAGAGATTAGGTGTGTGACTCAACCTTCTCCACAGAAGCCAGGAACAGAGAAAAGATAACCGGGAGAAGCCTGTGGAAGGGTCTAATGGAGTCAAACGGATCCCCATGACATACACAGGACGCAGGAGGCCCGCAAGGTTTCTGAGAATGTCACACCAGTGGAAGCACCACCAGCTTGACCTAAGAAGACAAAATGAAAGAGGGCTGTAGAAGTCCCCAAATTCTATGGACAGGAAGCAGGTAAAACTATTCAGCTGCAAACACATGCTACCCTTTATGAAATAAGAAGGATGGCTCAGAAAGCAGAACCTTGGGTCCAAAGCGTAGAGTCTCAGGCCACAGGATGTTATTTACAGGTCTTGAAAACTAATGGTGTTTGCCCTGCTGGATTACAAGATGGTCTAAGACTAGTGATGCTTTTTTCCATCCTTTTCCTTCCTTTTTGAATGGGAATGTCTCTACCTGGCAGCCTATGATGGTCCCACCCTTGAATTTTAGGAACAGATAACTTGTTTTCTAGTTTTACAAATCCGTAGGTAGAGAGGAAATTTGCATCAGAATCGATCCTATTCAGAGTTCCATCTGTATTTGACTTAGATAATATTTGAGATTTTTGAGTTGATAACACCTAGATGAAATTGTGGACTTAGAATTGATGCTGTATAGGATTGAGACTTTTAGGTATGTTGCGATGGCGGTACATGTATTTTTTTTTTTTTTTAAGAGTGCATGCACACACCCATGTGCAGTGTGCAGTGGGGGAGGGACAGAGGGAGAGAATCTTAAGCATGTTCCATGCTAGACAGGGCTCCATCTCATGACCCTGAGATCATGACCTATGCCGAAATCAAGAGCCAGATGCCTAACTGACTGAGCCACCCAGGCACCCTGGATTACATGTATTTTACATATTGGTTGAATGTGGATCTCTGGGAGCTAGAGTATGGACTGTGGTAGGTTGAAGAATGGCCTCCAAATATATGCAGGTTCTAATTGCTCAACCTGTGAATATCACCTTACAGCAGCAAAGGGATTTTGTAGTTGTGACTGAGGATCTTGAGATAGGGAAATTATCCTGGATTGTCTTGGTGGGCACTAAATGTAATTACAGTTGTTTTTAGAAGAGGAGGGAAATTTGACTACAGAAAACAAAGTAGGAGATGTGAGGACGGAAGCAACAGGTTGGAGCGATGAGAGAAAGAAGAAACTTAGGCAGCCTGCAGAAACTAGAAGGTTCAGATTTCCCCTGAAGCCTCCAGAAAGAACTAGCCCTGCTGACACCTTGACTTTTAACCCTATGAAACTGATCTTAGATGTCTGCTTCCAGAATTTAAAAGAATAAATTTTGTAGGTTTTTTTTTTTTTCAAAGATTTATTTATTTATTTTAGAGAGCGAGCATGAGCGGGGCCAGAGGGGGAAGGTGACAGAGACAGAGGGAATCTCAAGCAGACTCCCTACTAAGCATGGAGCCCCATGTGGGGCTCAGTCTTACAATCCATGAGATCATGACCTGAACCAAAACCAAGAGTAGGACACTTATCTGACTGAGCCACCTAGGTGACCCAATTTTGTGTTGTTTTAAACCATAAAGTTCATGGTAATTTGTTACAGCAGCAATGGGAAACACAGTGTCCAACCTTAGAACTTCTGCACTCTTCGTTCCTCTTCAAAGACTCTTCCTCCAGATTTTCATCAAATTCCTTCATCATATTCAAATATTTCCTCATACTTCCTATTCTTAGTGAAGCCCACCTTCACCTGTCTGTTGGACATTGCAAGCTGCTCTCTGCCTCCCTGTTAGGCATTCTCCACCTCTTCCCTCTACTTTCTCACAGTATTTATTAGCAATAATCGTGCCTCGGATAAACCTCATTGGCTACGATACTGCTACTGCGCAAAGCTCTCTCACAGTATTTATAACTTAACACACTAGATAATTCATTTATTATGTTTATTGTTTATTACCTATTTTCATATGCCGGAATTTAAACTCCACAATGACAGGAGTCTTCCCTTTTTTCATTAATGTATTCCAAGTACCCAAGACAGTGACTGGGCATAGTAGGTACCCCATAAATATTTGTGAAGTGAATAAGTAAAACCTCCTATCCAATCGCTTCATAGTTTCTCCTCAGTAGATCTCACTTCCAATTTCATGGGAGAAAATAGAAAGCTTCCGAGGAAGCACCATTCTTTGATCATGACTATTCATGGTCCTCTCTCCTCTCTACCTTTTACAACAGAATAGGATATTCCCCTCTCGTTCAGGGTAAATCCCTCCACCAGTGTCCTGGTTCCTACCTACTCCCACCTACTTAGGAAGATGCAATATAAGTTATCCCCTTTCCTACATTATCATTCTTTACCTCTCCTTTTTCTTGGCTTTTCCCTATCAATATTTAAACATGTTCATGTCTGTCCCAATCTAGAAACATCAGTCGTCTCTTGACCTTTGTCCCCTTCCTCTATCTGTGGCTCCTTCACTGCCAGACATTTAGAGTTGTCATTATTGTAAGCTCTACTATCGTCATACTACCCATTTATTCCTCATCCCTCCATCTGGCTTTCACCCACCATCCTTCAACGAATCTGCTTCTGCGAAAGTAGAGGATGACCTCTTTCTAAATTCAAGAGACCCCCCCTTTAGTCCTTATCTTAGATGAGCCCTTGGCAGCATTAGGCAATGACTGCCACGCCCTCTTGAAATAATCTTATCCTTTGCTGTTTTCAAGAGCTACTCTTCAGATTCGCTCTGCTTCTCTGTACTTTCGCAGTTGTTTTTTTTTCCCCCCTCCTTTTTAATAGACTTTTTTTAAGAGCAGTTTTAGATTCACAACAAAATTAAGCAGAAGGGACAGAGAGTTCCTCTTTACCCCCTACCCCCACACATGGCTAGCCCTTCCCCCATTATCCATGTCCCTCACCAGCATGGCATATTTGTTACAATCCATGACCCTACATTGACACATTATCATCCAAAGTCCAGATAATTTATATTTGAGTTCACTCCTGATATTGTGCCTTCTATGGGTTTGGACAAATGTGTAATGGCATGTATCCACCATTGTAGTATCACAGAGAATAGTTTCATTGTCCTAAACATCTGCGGTCTGCCTAGTCATTTCCTCCTCCCCCAACTCCTGGCAACTGTGGATCTTTTTCTGGCTCTTTATTTTGTGCTGTGCAGTTAGAATCACACAGTGTGTATGTAGCCTTTTCAAATTGGCCTCTTCTTAATATTGTTTCTTCCATGTTTTTCCATGGCTTGATAGCTCTTTTCTTCTTCTTCTTCTAATAATAATAATAATAATAATTAGGAGTAGTAGTATTTTAGCATTGAATACTATTTCATAGACTGGATGTACCACAGTTTTCGTGTCCATCTACCTACTGAAGAACATCTTGGTTGCTTCCAAGTGTTGATAATCACAAATAAAGCTGCTATACTTATCTTCGTACAAGTTCTTTTGTGGACATAAATTTTCAACTGCTTTGGATATATACCAAAGAGCACAATTGCTGCTGGCTCACAGTAAGACTATGCTGATAAGAGTATGTTTAGTTTTATAAGGAACCTCCAAACTGTCTTCCGAAGTAGCTATTCCATTTTGCGCTTCTGCTAGCAGTGAATGAGAGCTCTGTTGCCATTACATTCTCACCAACATTTGATACTTCGGTTACCTTTTTAGAGTCTTCTTCTTTCCTGCTCCTAAAAGTTGTTGTCTCCCAGAGATTTGTTCTAGACTAGCTTTTCTTTTCATATCATACATTCTTCGAAACACACAGGCTTCAATGACCATCTCTAATCCAATTATTCCCAAATGCATTATTTTATCAGATGTGTGCCAGCTGCTGTTATAGGGGCTGTTGCTAGAACAGTGAAGAAGATGGACACATTGCATGGATTTTCTACCTGGGGTGGAAAATCCTTCTGTGGAAGACAGAACTTAAATGTCTTCTGTGGAAGACAGAACTTAAGAAAAAATTTAAAAGCAGAGTGCTTGGGTGGCTCAGTTAGTTAAGCATTTGCCTTTAGCTCAGGTCGTGATCTTGGGGTCCTGGGATTGAGTCCTATGTCTGGCTTCCTGCTCTACGAGGAGTCTGCTTCTCCCTCTCCTCCCTGCTCATGCTCTCTCACTATCTCTGTCTCTTTCTTTCAAATAAATGAATAAAATCTTAAAAAAAAATTAAATGGTAGGATGATTTAGAATAATAGAATTACTTTTTTTTTTTTTTAAATTTGAAAGGCAGAGAGACAGGCAGAGGGAGAGGAAGGGAAGCAGGCTCCCTGCTGATGCAGGACTCGATCCCAGGACCTTGGGATCATGACCTGAGCCAAAGGCAGAGGCTTAACCCACTGAGCCATCTAGGTGCCCTAGAATTACTTTTAAAACTAAATCAGGGTAACAGTAGACAAGGTAACTAGGAAAGTGTAGGGTGGGAAGGCTACTTTGAATAGAATGTCAGAGAAGACCTCTTTGAGGAGCGGGCCTTTGAGTGGAAGAGGCCCGTGACCCCGTGGGCCAGGTAAGCACAGACTTGGGCACAGAATTTAGGGGGGGCACCAAAATCTCAATAATCAAAATAAATACTATTTTAAGGAAATATTTTTTTAAAAGCAAAATTAATGTGTAAAAAAACATAAGGAATAAGATATCAAAACTTTAAATAAAAGAGGATCAGTAAGGTGAAGCTAATCAAAAATTGTTTAAGATTATCACTTGGTCAGGAAATGTTATCAAATATGGCAATTCTCTCAATTGAAAATGAGATCATCTAGGAAGAAATTTTGAACATATTCTTGGTGAGTTTGCTTCTGTTGATGCCAATAAATTCTGGTTTGGGTATAAATAAAATGTTTAAACTTAAAATAATGTGAGTTTGAATAAACTTTTAAAGTTTTTGATATTTTTTCAACTACTTTAATGCTCTGGAAAAATATTAATCAGTCAAAAAATACATGAAAACATCGAGAGGGGAGCATATTTCCCCTCTGGTCTCAGACTTCTGTATGGCTCTGGACAGCCCTGGAGCTGAGGCCTGTATGACATGGGGAAGTATGGGGAAAAAATGTGGGATCCGATCACGTGTAGACCAGAGAAAGACGTGTGGATGTTTTTCCCAGTTGCCTTAGGGGGTCGTAGAAAGGTTTTGTTATAGTTTTTTTATTGTATTGTAGTTGACATTTAATAGTATTATGTTAGTTTCAGGTACACAACAGAATGCAATATTTATAAATATTGTGAAATGATCATCACCACAGTAAGTCTAGTTCACATCCATCACCACACAGCATCACAATTTCTTTTTCTTGTGATGGGAACTTTTAAGATATACTTTCTTAGTAACTTTTAAATATGCAACAGAGTGTTGTTAACCACAGTCATTATGCTGTACATTTGCATCTCATGACTTCTCTATCTTATGACTAGATGTTTGTACCCTTTGACACCCTTCATCCATTTCGCCCTCTCCTCCTCCCCATGCCCTGGGGAGCCTGCAAGCCACCAATCTCTTCTCTGTATCTATGAATTCAATTTGTTTGTTTAGGTTCTATATATGAGTGAGATCATACAGTATTTTGTCTTTTTCTGTCTGACTTATCTCACTCAGCATAATAGCATCAAGTTCCATCCATGTTGTTAGAAATGGTAGGACTTTCTTCTTTTTTGTAGCTGAGTGATATTCCATTTTTACCTATATACCACATTTTCTTTATCTATACATCCCATGGAGGACACTTAGGTTACTTTCCTGTCTTGGCCATTGTGAATAATGCTGCAATGAACATGGCGGTGCAGATCTTTCTGACTCAGTGTTGTTGTTTTCTTTAGATGAATATGCAGAAGTAGAATTTTGGTATTTCTATTTTTAATTTTTTGAGAAACCTCCACACTATTTTCTATAATGGTTGCACCAATTTACATTTGGCTCACAACTTGGTGGCAATTATGGTAATAGCATTTACCTGTCCACAAATGAGCTCCATGAGGACAGAGAATGTATCTTACTCGGTATATATCCCAAGCACACTGGCTGAGTCTCTCTATATTTTTCATTTCAAATTCTGATGGGAGAGAAAGGTTGCTTATTACCTTGTAGGTAGATTGTTTTATGCCCGACCTCACTGGTCGAGATCAATCTATAGATTGGCCGACCTTGGATCAGGTGCCCATTTCTGGTACAATTAAGGCTATCCCTTGCTCAAGAAACGCATGCCATCACTTGAGGACTATGGGTGCTTAAGTCTCCTTATAAATGGCCAGTGATCTTGTTAAGCATTCTGACTGACATGTCTGGTATCTATAATAGCTTTGGAAGAGGGAACTAAACTCAGTTAGCTCACCTTCTCTTTATTTCATAACATTTGTTCTTACCAAAAGAGAGTATGTATTTGGATCAGGTTGTTACCATTCAGTTGAGAGTACTTTCACTGAGCAGAGTTTACCCGCCAGTCCTCAGAGGTGGCTGGCCTTCCTCAAGCCGAGCGGATGGGTGGCCTGTTGTTTGTATTGATAATCTGGTTCCTTGTGGCCCATGTGTGTTTCCTTAACTGGAAGCACACGTAAAAGAGTGAGACAACACAAGGAGAGGAAGAAACCTTCTTGGAGCTTACTAAGCTTTCTGGAACTGTCTGGTCTGCTTATTTATCAGGCATCATGGGAAAATGAGGGTTCTGCATCAGTGAGTCTTCCAGACAACTGTATATTCCATTTTAAATGACAACCTAGACAGAAATTCAAGGCATCTTATGAGAATATTTCTAAAAAGCATTTGATACTTTTTTCTTTCATCAACTAAGAACTTTGAGTGTTATTTAACCTTCTCAATGATGCTTTGATGACTTGATTATGTACATCAGTCATTGTGTCAAGCCCTCAGGGCCCGTTGAGTTGTGAAGAGCTGTTTGCTCCAGCACTAAATGGTCTCAGCCTGCTGATTTTTATTAGTTTTGTATATGCTTTTAAGCATTATCCAATATCTTTTCTAGACTCTGATCTTAGCCTAACGTCTTTTCCCTGCTCTGTCCTACTCTCTTCAGATGTGCTGTTCTGAATTTATTGTTGGCTGAGAATCCAGAAAACCAAGACTGGGATGGGTGACTGTCGAGTGTTGGATAGAGGAATTCTCTTACCCATAAGAATTATGACTTTTCTGCTGGGGTGCATGTCTTCCTTCCTTCCTCACTTACTTTCACATCATGTCTCAGATTCCTGTGGCCTGTGTGTTAACTATGTGCTGTTCTTAGAAGTTCTAACTGAAAAATCACAGAGTCAAAATCTAGGTTTGAAAAAAAATCTTTTTTTCCCCCATTTTTAAAATTGTGGTAAAATACACCTAACATAAAATTCACTATCTTAACCATTTGTAAGTGTATAATTCAGTGGTAGGAACCACATTCACATTGTTGTGCCATTGTGGCCACCATCTATCTGTATAACTCCTTTCACTTTCTAAATCTCAAACTCTGTCCCCTTAAATGTTGACTCCCACGGGCTCCTTCCCCCAAGAGCTTGGCAACTGCCATTCTACTTTCTGGGTTTTTTTTTTCTTCTTTCCCTCTCTCCTATCCTCCCTCCGTCTTTCCTTCTTCTTTCTCTCTTTCTTCCTTTTTCTGTGTCCTTAGATTTGAAAAGATCTTTTAATGTAATCTGGTTGCACCTTCCATCCACATATTTTAGGTTCTCTCTAGGACATGCTCTGACCTTTGTCTATCATTCAATAATCTTTATCATGGCTTGTTTCCTCATATGTTAAAGAAAGTAAGGTAAAAGGTTGACATTGTAAGCTTTCAGGAAATGGTGATGGTAACAGAAATAATGAAAATAATCATACCTTCCTTGCCCAGAGACAATAGTCTGAAAGCTGTGTAAAATGCAAAAGATGTGTGGTTTTGGACAGAGATTTCTATGATGTAGACAGAGGGCTTATTTGAGAAGGCTGACGCAGAGGCATGGGAGAAAGATGGGAGTCACTTTGAGGCTCTTTAGTGGAGAGACAGGCCCAGCGATGGAAAGAAGCCCAGGAGCAGAATGGCCATGGGCTGATGCAGGAAGATGAATGGGCCTAGTCAGCTTCTTCTGTGTAATGACCCCCTCCTTTCTCTGTTCCCCTTCTCATGCTGGGATAAAAAGGAGCCAATCAGGTGGTTGTGTGGGTTTCAGTGGCTGAGTAAGCAAGGCCCCCAACGCCAAGCTTGGCCACAGTGTCCTGGAGAACTTCCTATCTGTGAAGAAGAAGGCTTGGGAGGAAAACTGACCTGTTGTCCAGATTCTGATAAGAGAACAGAATTAAAGTCATATTTCAAAGGACCCAAGGGAGCTCGGGTGGGGGCAAAGATTGTTACGAATGATGAGCAGAATTTTGTACACCCAGCAGATATTTACCAGCTGTATCTTTAAAGAAGGATTAATCTTGGTCTTCCCCAATGTTCCTCTGCCTGGCCTTACACACTTAAAGAGAGAGACCGTATACCTTCTCTAGAATGTATTCTTGGAATAGTAGACCAGGAGAATTAAGACAAAATAGCCCAAGTTAAATCACACATGTAGTTATAAAATCATAGACCTCAGGTGTAAAGGGCTTTGAAGGTTTTCTAATTAACTAGATGCTAACCCCTGCATTTCAAATTTAACAGTAAAGATGATAGACTGTCTCTTTTTGAGCATTTCTAGCAGCAGGGAATTCAGAACATTTTTAGGTAGCCTGGGCTGGCCTAGGACAATGTCAGAGATTGTTGTAAGAAATCTGATTTTCGGGACTTTTCATCTCTTGATGCTTGCTTTGTCTGGGAGGATAACTCCAGTCCTTTATATGCCAGACCTAAAATCTGTGGGCAGCTCTTATGGTCTTTTCAGGGCTGAACACCCCAAGTTTTCAATGTTTGTTTTATTCACTTGGTGTCAAGCCTCTTAACCCCGTCAAATACCATTCTTCTCCAAGGAGGTTTTGATTGGATAGTGTTTCTCCAGTTAGTACCCAGCGTGGTCTGACTCAGCAGAGAAGAGCAAGAGGTTCTCTTCCTTTATGACAGATTGGTAACTTCTGAGAGCACATCTTAGGATCACATCAATTTTGGAGTTCATAATCAGTTGAATACAAGTTGCTGGTGCCTCTGGGCTTGTCTTACTGATTTTTAGAATGCAACTAGCTCTAATCGCCCATTGTATGTTACAGGGGTCATAGTCCCAAAGTGTTAAAGAGCCAAGAAGGGCTGGCTTCTAGATGACATCAGAGAGCAAACAGAACTGGACAGAGGATAGTGTAACTCCACACAGAGAGCCCAGGCTCTGTGTGTGTCACTGAGGACTGAAGCCTCTTCAATTTCATCCCAAGGCAAATTATAAGATTGGTGAGTTTCTTACCAGGAAGGGGAGTAAAGTACTAGGAGCTCTAAGTAGATGTTGACTCTTGGAAACTTTTTATTGGTGAGTAGGGCATGAAGACAAGGGACAGAGGAGGCATTCTGAAGGTCAGTTCTTAACAAGAGCCAGGGGATGACTTTAAAGTGTTGTGATGTTATTCTGACAGCAAAACAAAGCAGTCAAGAGACTGGAAAGCAAATTAGTTTGGGTGGTCTGATTATGGAAAATGGTGGAAGCTGGAAATAAGGATGGTAACAGCAATAATTAAAATAGTCGCTCAGTTAAAGACAGGCCAAGTTTCCCTGTCTTTATCCTACTTGGTCTTTCAAGGAGCTGAAGGGGGCTGTTTGTCAACATGGTTTAGGGCAGATTTTCACACTGAAAAGTTATTAAAGTTGGCCTATTTTCTCAGACTGAGAAAATTTGGGGCCTGAAATCTGTTATCTCTCCCTCCTAGTTTCCTGTCATCTGCTGATTTAATAAGCATATCACCACTGTCCTCATCTAAGTCATGCAAATGTTTAACAGAGCATGCACGCCAAGGACAAATAGTTCTGTGGCATGATCTAGAAGCCTCCCTTTGGGTTGACAGCCATCTATTAATCACAAATTTTTGAGAATAGCCATCCAAGTGCTTACTAATCTATCCAATGGTACCAGCAATTTAGCTCACATTTCTAAATCTTGTCCATAGGAGCTAATGAGAGACCCCGTCAAATACCTTACAGTTTAGTACGTGTTTTTGCAATTCTCTGTGCCAAAAGCAGAATGGAAGGTAAACTGGCATGATTTATTCTCAGTGACCCCATTCTGACTTTTGGTGATCACTGCTTTCCTTTCGAAGTGTGTCCACATACCACCTCCCTTAAAACGCACTTTGAAATTATTCTAGAGACTGCCATCAAGCCTTTTGGTCTTCAGCTTATGAAGCATTTTCCCTACATTTTCTGGAAAACTGGGGATATGTTGAGTCCTCTCCAGTCAACTGACACTCCTTTCATTCTCCATGAGTGTTCAGAAGATATCTGTAGCGTTTCAGCTTTAATTGCTTCTACACGATGCTGGTGGCATAATTTGTGTAGACTTAAACTCACGGAGGGCAATGAGGTGTGTTATAATAACCAACTTCGGTTTATCTCTTACAATGTTCGCATTCTCTTTTATCACATGAAGATTGATCTCCCTGGGATGAAATAGGAAGAAAAATATGAACAGAAGCCAAGTAGTTTTATTTCTATCGTGATCAATTAACAAGAACTTCTGCCCCAAACATGAAGACCTCCTTATTCTTCTTGCCTCTGACATACCCTTTAAAAGCTGTTTTTATCATTTTATCATTTTTATCATATACCATGGACATTTATCAGCACTAAAACCCAGAAAAGTGCTTATACCGTTTTTAAGGGTGTCTGACTTCATGTTTTTGAAAAAATTGTGAAAATGTCTTCCACCCAATCACTGTGAGACCCAGCTGCCATCAGCTGATTTGGGCGGTCCAAAAGATCCTGCCCCCTATGTAGAAGAAATACAGTTTTACTACAACTACTGCCATCATTTGCTCAAGCTGATGTATGTGGGTGGTTCTTTATCATAACCAAAGCAGCCTAACCAGAACCAGTAGCAACCATTCATCCATCCAGTGAAGTTTCAGAGAGCTGTGTGCCAGGGCCCCCTGAAACTCTCTAAGACTAAAATCCCTCCCTTCTTGTTTTGGCATTTTTCCTCTTAAAAATCCCACAATTCAGCATTTGACTGTCCTTAACATTTCCATTATCAGATAATGGACATCACCTGATGTCCATTTTACGTATTTGCTCTATCCAGTCTAGGAGTCCTGTGTCCTTTCATATGAGCTTCTAATATTCTATATCTGTGCTGTCCCAACTGGTAGCCTCTAGCTTCGTGTAGTATCAGACAGTTCTGATATAGAACATTTCCGTGATCCTAGAGTCCTGTTAGACTGCACTGCTGTAGCTGTTCTTTGAGCCCTTTGGAATTTTCAAGCCAGAAAGGCGGGTACATTAGACACACACAGAACTGGCACTTGCCAGAGTCCTTACAGGCCATCAGAATTGCATTTATGGGAAGGCTTTATTGCGGTGGGCTCCTGAGACTGTCACTTTTAAGGTAGTCCATGTGCTTGGTTTGGACATTCCTTTAGTGGTAAGTGATTATAATGAGCATCAGCTCCTTGGGTTCCCCCAAGGAACCACGGTTTGCATATCAGTGTGAGCAAATATTCCCCAGATCCCATTGGTGGTCATTGTCATTTACCATGCCTAACAAAATGTTGGCACCTGCAGACACTCAGAAAGTTTGCCTGAAGGAACAAATGAATTAAGAGAGGTTTCTTTAGTCCCTGAAAAGCCCAAGAAAAGCACCTTGGGATTAGGAAGGAAGAAAGGAAGGAAGGAAGATCCCACCATCTTTGAATTTCTCTCCTCTATCTTTGTCTCTCTCCGTCTGTGCCATGGGAGCCGCAGAAGCGGACTGGAATGAGGTTACAGAGGAAATACAGAGAAGGAAGGAAGAAGATGAGAAGGAGAAGGAAAGGAGTATCACAGCAGAGGGAGAGAGTCACAGCATTTTAAACCTTGAAAGGACTGCAGAGTCCAGTTGGCCTGAGTCCTCACATCACCCATGAAATACGAGCATTTCATTTGGCATTTAATACAAATCTGCTGAAAAAAATGAAGCAGTGAGGTCGAAAGACATAGGTTAAGTGACTTGTCTAGAGTTACAAAGCTAGTGAGTGTGAGAGCAAGGGCTAGAAGCCAGCCCACCTATCCAGTGATTTCCCACCATCACAGGGTGGCTAAGGGAGGGGTGAGAAGAGAGAGGGCGCGGGCAAGGGGGGGGTATGGGTGAGATGAGGGGCGACCTGAGGGGAAGGAGAAAAGGTAAATGTGTCTGTCAGCTGTCAGGCTCTCTTGTGACTTTATTCGAAGCAGAAAAAGGTTCCATGGTTGCTTCATCTACTCGATCTGACCTTCACGGTTTCTCCATCCCGACAGAGACTTCTAGTTGGCAGGAGACTCTCCTGGACTTCACTATGCCACAGTGGACTGCATGACCCCAGGCAAGGCATTGCTTGACTAACTTACATGACCAGGTTGTATTTATTTAGTAACCACTGGTCCCTCATAAGTTTGGTGCAGATCCAAACTGATTTCTGAAGCAGCTCAGTGTTCCTAGTTTCATCTGCACTAGAATATAAAAACACACTGACGCAGAATTTGGCCAGGATTTTGAGCAGAGCTCTCAAGCGAATTTGTCCCATTCCCTCCCCAACTGATCCTTCCGACAATCAAGCCCTGGAGCAGGTTTTTGAAAATGGTTCACATTTGCTTTACTCCTCGTCTTGAGAAGACTCTCTGGGTTAAGAACTTGGGCGTTGGAGGAAGGAGCTGGAGGTCATACAGAGCTGGTTTCAAATGTAAACTGTCATGGGGTTGTGTTACCCTGCGGAGGCAACTTACTTTCTCCGATGCAATTTTGATAGGAAGAGGAACATGGGAGGGCGGCGGAGACTGTCATTAGCATGTGGGGCCACAGCACCTGGGAAGCATCACGTGACCAACATATGTTAATTACAAGGGTGGCTCAGAGTGTGGAGCCCTGGGTTTGAATCCAAACACCCTGCCGTTGCAGCAGTGTGACCTGGGGACAAGCTGGTTGATTTCTTTCCAGCTCGGCTTTCTTATCTGTGTCACAGGATTACGAATTGAGATAATGCATGTAGCACGCTTAGCACAGAACCTGGCACATGACATAAACGTCGGCTCTCACTAGGATCTCCTAACGCCCTGTGATTTCTTTATCTACACTGCATTGTCCTCAGGGGCACCAAGCAAGCCGGTTTAAAAATCCTTGGCCAAAAACATCTGCCAAGTGGCAGCATTCACACCACACTTGGCGATAAATGTCCGTACTCCAACCCAGCTTCAGCTGGGCTAAGCGAGGCCAGCATCAGGTTTTATGGGTCTGACGAAGATGTTTGAAATATAGTAGGAGACTGTCAAAGAATACTTAGACCCACTTCGAAAAGGGGCCGTTCTTAATTTTCATCTTTCCTGCAAGTCAGAAAGATATATACTCTCCAAATAAAGGCAGTTTCCTCGTCCTGAAGTTATGGCAGCTTTGGTCATACAATAAACAGCACCCTGTCATAAGGACTGCATAAAACATGGTCTGACAGTTCTTTAAAAGTAAAAAGAAACACGACTGCAGCCGATGACCTTTCCTCCAAGGGCACAGCTGTTTTGTGTGGTTGGAGGGACCCATGGTTTCATACTTAGGGGCTACGATATATGACTGGCTTTTCACAAAGTGTTTCCATGAGAAATTACAGTACGTTCTAAGGGGAGTTCCAATTGTGCTGCCTTCGTGTTAGGCAGGAGCACTTCCCCTCCCCCGCCTTGATGTTTTCCAAATGACATCGCGCTGAATACTCATGATTAGAGAAACTTCTTTAGTAGGTGAAGTGTAAGGGGTCTTGAGAATACCGGGCATCTTCGATTTCCTGGGGGATTTTAATGATGGGCCTTTTTTAGGGTTATCGCCTTGGAGGACTTTTGCATTTATGAGGAATTACCCCCAGACCCAGTGCTTCTGTGGGTGAGGACTGGAAATCTCTGGGAAAAATGTAAAATAATAGCTTTGTTAGAGATGGTGGATGATTTCCATTTTCTTGAAAAATGTTTCTTCCTCCTGTAAAATGTTATTTGTGCAATGCATTGAAATGAAATGAAAAAGCGATATCTAAAATTTCTAATTGTGCATGCGTTGTGTGGGTGAGAATGGACCTTTTTCTTCTTTTGTTTTCCAAGTTTTCACATGTTTTATTTACTTCATAATGAAATTAACGAGAAGGGTTGCATCTCCATTTCATTTTTTGATCTCCCCGTACGTATCGGTGGTTACTGAAACATTCCTGTTAAAGCACTGGATTCCCCCCCATCAACCTCCCATCCCCTCCAATCTCTATCCTCTAAATTAGAACACTAAGTCCCTTGAGATGGGAGTTTGGCAATCTTTCTCCCATAATGGGAGAATGGGGTGGAGAATGGGGCGGAGTATATGCCAATTACTGATGGCTGTTGTTCCAATATAAAAATGAGCTCTCCTTGCCTGGATCCCAAACCCTGCTACTGACCTGCCAACAGCAGGGCATTGAGTGCAAGTCCCAGTATGATGGGAGTTTTGTTCTGATTTATCTGTGCTCTCTCACCTCTCCCCTGAGTCACCAAAGCTGGGCATATGCAAAATGACTGGCTTGGTTTAGAAATACAAGCGGAGACCCTGGAACAGTTGACTTATTGGTAATTAGACCACATTGGTATTGAACCCATGACCTCAGTCTCATTAGAGCTGCGTTTGGGCCAACCGGAGTTGACCAGAAACAGATTCGAAACAGTGAGTGATAGAGGTCTTTGGTGCAAGGTCAAAGACCTACTTACACTACCCAATATCATAAGTGGGTTCTTAACTCTGCCATCTTAAAGGAGCAGCCACAGATGGAAATGGCCAGATGGATAGGTCACTGCGCTCTGCTTCATAGATGTGGCTTGTAGAGCCCTGCTAATCTGGCCAACTCCCTTCAACTGCATGCATCTCCTTATAACTCAAGGGTTAACAAAGAGAGAGACAAGTGTTTTAGCAGGACTCCCGGCTCCCTCCTTTCAGTGGCTAATGGCTGATAGTAACAAAAACAAGGGGATGAAAGCCCATTTCTTTAGGAATGATTCCCTTTGAAATGACACTCCTCTATTTAAAAATATCCATGGTTAATCATTATTTTCACTCTTTTGCTTTTTTTAAGGAGCACTAAAAACTGGTGACTTGTCTTCATTTTGTACAGAAAAGGAATTCGTTTCCCCGTGGTGGAGCAGGGTAAATGGAAAAGGCAGGACAGAAGAATGATGAGAGACACTCTGTGTGAAGTCAATGAAATGGAATAGAAAGAGACTCCAAATAGAACAGAATTTTTTGTGATAACGCTGGCCTTTCACATCAGTGGGAGGAGAATGGATTACCTGAGAATGACTAGCCATTACATAAAGGTAAATTTCTGCTCGAGGCCACATCCAAAATAAAGATTTAAATGTGAAAAAAAAAAAAAACCCACAAAACTTTACAGTTCTAAGAAATAATGAAATAAATATTTTATAATCTTGGAAGGTCTTTCTAAGGGTTCCAGAAAGTACAAAAATCATAAAGAAAAATACAGAAGATAATTTGACGTCATAAACATTTATCATGAAAACTTATGTGTACCAAATACTAAATAATATTAAAAAGCAAACGGGGAGACAATATTTTTGGTGCCTATGAAAGAGTTAATCACAAGATATTTATCAGTGGAAGATATAATAATAAAACATTTAGAAATCAACAAGAAAAAGAGGAACAAGTTAATTCAAAGCAGACAAAAGAAATGAACATCACTTTATATAAGAAGAAATGTGAGTAAATGGCCAGTGAACCCATGGAAAATATATTTAACTTCCTTGGCAAAAGTCAAGAATTGCACATTTTAAACAACTGAAAGTTAATTTTTCTTCCAAAAAATTGGCAAAGATAAAAATAAAAATGCTGGCAGTGTTACAGGGAAATTAGTGCTTGTTTTTATACCACTTGTGGCCATGTAAATTGCTATAACTTTTCTCAAGGGATATTTGGCAATATACAGAAGAAAAGCCTTACGATTTCACTGTGCTGTGACCCAGAAATTCTACTAGTGAGAATCAGTCTGAAAGGAAAAATCATGGATATGTGCAAAGATTTTGCTTTTAGAATGTTGATCAAAGCCTCTTTATAATAACTAAAAATTGGACACAGCTAAAGTCCCTGACAATAGAGAATCAGTTAAATGTACCATAATGTATGGTGCACAATGGAACTTCATGTAACCTTATTATGTTGTAGAAAAAAAATATATTGCATGTCACTATTATCTTGCTCTGAAATATTCAGTATTATCTTGTTCAAAGAACAGGTAGCTTTAAAATTTCAGTAGTAGAAAGTTATATGTTACATATGCATAGGAAAAGATAGTAGATTAATACATATCATAAATATTAAATTATTAAAATACTTTTCTCTGGGCATAGGAATAATAGATAATTTAAAAATGTCTCCTTTTATCAGTTTTTTTTTGTTTGTTTGTTTTAGAGTGAACATGTGTTACTTGGAGAATAAAAGATAAAGCAATATATTGCTGGCACAATTTCATCCCAGAAATTAAATGGGATAATGTATAAGAAAGTTCCTAACATAGGATTAGAAAGATAAGGGGACCTTGGGACTTAAGATTTGAATTTCAATCTAAAGAGTTATCACGTAGTCCAAGAATTTACAGTATTCTGTTAAAGACTGACTTCCCTAGTTCGTGGGTTGAATTACTCTGTTTCTTTTGCTTTCTATTTTAATGGTTCAAACATATCTCCATAAGCTATCAGGGAAGGAATAGACACCCCCCCCCCCAAAAAAAAAATTCCAGCCCATCTTTTTTATTTTATTTTATTTTATATTATTTATTTATGAGAGAAAGAGCACAAGGCAGAGGGAGAAGCAATCTTCCTGCTAAGCGGGGAGCCCAGTATGGGTCTTCATCCCAGGACCTTGGGATCATGACATGAGCTGAAGACAGATGCTTCGCTGACAGAGCCACCCAAGCAGTCCTCTAGCCAGTCATTTTAAGATGATTTCTGTCATATTCATCTTCTCCACTATACTGTGAGGCATGCTGGACTGTGACCCTTTCTTTAAGGTGAGCTGAAGCAATGGTCTTCCTCTACCAGCCTTCTTGGCCTCCATCGCGGTTGCTGCATTATCTATCACACTATGCAAAAATAGAAATTATGTATATGCAGCCAAAACATCAAAGAGAAGCCCAAAGCTTGTGACCTGTGGATAGATTCCAGAACCCCTCGGAGGTTTTGGATGACAGGAGGAAGAGGAGTGTTTGGCAGGTGAAGTGAGCGCTCAGGCGGTGGGAGGCACAGGGCTAGAGGATAACGTTGGAGTTGTTCTGGAACCTGCTCCCGGGTTCGGGTTCGCACCATGGATTTACATCTGGATCCGTGGGAAATAAAAGGACTACACAGGGGAATGGAAAAGAGTGCTCTGCATAAAGGATCCTTCTAAGATTTGACATATAACACAGCACTAATGTGGGATCATTTTGACAGACCTTGTCACTATGGGGTGTCATGTGTGTGTGTGCGTGCGCGCATGGACATGCACGCTCCCAGGGTACATTAATAGTTCCTGTAAGTGGGTATTGGGAATTAGAGTGGAGTTTTTCTTTATATCTGTGGAGTATGGTGTTGCTACATTGTTGGCATCCAAAAGGACACAATGGCAGTTCTTCTAAAGGGGCAGATAAAGAGGATGGAAAAAAGAATACAGAGGTGAATGCATATTGAAGCTATCAGGGTTCAGTTTTCTGTATTGTAAAATCCTGGCAGAGGTCCCAAGACAGAATTTGGGGGAGCTTGTTAGGAAGTTGGGTATTCTGTTGGAGCAAGCAAGGTGGAAAAACTCAGCAAGATATGGATTGCAACTATTAATGTAACTTCCCTTTAAGCCCAGAGCTTAAGTGCCCTGGGACAGTGTGTCTGACATAGACAAGTGTTCATTCGTATGATTAATTCAGCTGGCTAGAGCCTGGTACTAATGAGACCAAGGCCAAGGCTATTGGTTCTATCCCCATAGGAGCCGTTAGTGTCTTGTGGCCCTGAAACTGAGGTGACACCCTTCACCCTTGCACACAGTGGGCACTGGGTGAGAGAGTATGATGTTTGAGTCCACTTTGAATGCTTTTCCAACCCCAGTGCTTTCCCCTCTTAACACAATGCCGCCGCTCTGTATACACTTACAGTTGGGATTTTGTAACATGACAATTTAATCAATGATATTGTCTCCAGAGCCACATT
Organism: Mustela lutreola; assembly: GCF_030435805.1. Taxonomy (NCBI): domain Eukaryota; kingdom Metazoa; phylum Chordata; class Mammalia; order Carnivora; family Mustelidae; genus Mustela; species Mustela lutreola. The sequence continues at coordinate 161,184,167 of NC_081290.1, read as the reverse complement.
GCTCTTGAAAAGCAGAGGCTGCCCAAATTAGAAATCACAGGTTGCGAGGCTGCTAGTCACTTTGATGGTTCCAGGTTGCTGTACCAACTGGTTCTCATAGACAAATGAAGCTTGAAAGAAACCATGCCCCGGTCACCACGCCACCTGAGAGTTTGAGATGTTGCCTAAAACAAGCCTACATTCTTTCTCTGCCTTCCAAGAACTCATTGGCAATTTGTGTCCATGTACATTTGGAAAGGAGTCGAGTTGGATGTTTTGCCTGGGCCCCCTAGATCCTCTGTCTTGATGTATCCCATCAGAAGCCTTTCATCCTGAGCTTTAATAACCCCACACCCTCTCAATCTCTCTATTTATCAGGCTTGTTTGAGTTGCAAGTAACTGAAACTCAAGTCAAACCATCTTTATTTATCAACTCACACACCAGGGAAGGATATCAGGTTTGTTCACAGAATTTAAAGAAGAGCTGTGCAGATCAGAGTTTTAGAAATTGGAACTGGGACACAACCCTAACCAGAGACCTTTCTCTCTCTTTCTTTCTCCCTTTCTCTCTCTCTCTCTTTCTCCTTCCTTCCTCCCTCCCTCTCTCCCTTTCTTTCTCTGTTTGGTAGCCAGCATCCCCAGAGGCACATTCTCCTGGATTAGCAAACACAGCCAAAATCTTTAAGGTAATCCAAGGGAAGGCTCTCCTATGTGCATTTCTTAGACCAAACATTGTTTGCTGAGGGGTTAATGTACTAAGATTGACTGATTCTAGGTCATATGTCCGTTCCTTGAGCTTGTGTGTATCGTGTTGAGGGGTGGGGAAACAGGGAAACTATGTAATAAATAAACTGTGTAGATCTAAGAAAAACAGTTACTGCAGTTCTTAACCTTCCCTAAGACCTAACTGGTTGGGGACACCTGGGTGGCTCAGTGTGTTAAGCTGCTACCTTTGGCTTGGGTAATGATCCCAGAGTCCTGGGATCAAGTCCTGTGTCGGGCTCCTTGCTTGGCAGAGTGCCTGCTTCTTTTTCTGCCTCTGCCAGCTGCTCTGCCTGTTTGTGTGCATTCTCTCTCTCTCTCTGACACACACACACACACACACACACACACACACACACATAAATAAATAAATAAAATCTTAAAAAAAAAAAAGACTTAACTGGTCAGTCTCATCTGCTTAGAGCTCAACAAAATGGTGGAATCTGAAGGAACCCAGAGTAATATAGATGCAAGTCAGTCAGAGAAGAAAAGAAGTCTCTTTTTGATAAATTTGGAATTTAATTTTTATATTGTTATAAGGACTATCATTTAGGCCCTTCTTTCATAGATAAGGAAAATAATTCACAGTTAATTGAAGTGAATTGCCCAAGCCAAATTGCCCAATTGGTGGATAACTGACAAAAAACCCCAAAGCTTCTTCATCCAGATTTATTGTGTGTGTTTTTTTTATTCCTGTGTTGGCCTGCCTTCGACAGACTAGTCATCAAACTCATTCCTGACTTCAATGGTGGGACTTTCAAGGAGTAGATGAAGGTCAGCCTTGATGGTCTTTAAGTCCCATTGCTAGGGCACCAACCTTCTTTTCTGGCCTCTAGGTCAGTAGGCACATCTGCTTCTACAGGTAAATGGAATATGTAGGGTCAGCTGGCTGTGGACCTTAGACTCAGAGTCAATCCAGGCCTCCTCCTCTTCTTGGTCATGTGGACTTTCTGGGACAGAAGGAAAAGAAGGGAGAGATCAACATTCAAACCCAGTCTGCGGTTTCACTTATACCTAAGATATAGATAGCCACCGAGAACATTGCTTCTATCCTAATAATGAGAGAAAGCTGGATGTTCAATAAAATCACAACTCTTTTTGAGCCTGTTAGAGAGGCATCCCAAACTGAATTCCACTGTTGGAATAAGCCTCTCCTGGGAGACATGGGGACACATGAAGAGGTAGCAGCCATAAACAACTGAAGCTTTTTAGCAAATTCTTATAGAGCAAGTGTAGGGTGAGCTTACTTGTTCCTTGTTTGACCACTGACAGTGTGCTGGGCACTGAGTAGGGACTTCTCCAAAGTGGTCAGCCTGCTTTTGACCCTTTTCCTTCTACAGAACTGAAAGGTGGATATATTGGTTCTTGATTGTTGTGCTACAAATTACCCCTTAAATTACCCCTTTAAAAAGCTTAAAACACCCAACATTTATTCCCTTAGTTTCTGTGGGTCAGGAATCCTGGTGCAGCTTAGCAAGGGACTTCTGGCTCAGGTTCTCTCATAAGGCTACAAGGGAGGCACGGATCACAGCTCTGATCACATCAAGGCATGCCTAGAGGAGGATCACTGAAGTTTAATCAGCCTGACTTTTGGCAGGGCTTAGGTCCCTCTTGGTAGCTGGTTAGAGCTCTGTGAGCTCTCCATAGGACAGCTCTCAACGTGGTAGCTGGGTCCCCTCTGAGCAAGTGGGTAAGTGAGAGAGCCAGAGAGGATACCCAAGAGGAAAGTACAGGCTTTCTGTCACTTAATCTCAGGGGTGACATTCCATCATTTCTGCTGTCTTTTTTTCATTAGGAGTGAATCATTAGGTCCATCTAAAACTGAAGGGATGGGAATTATGCAGGAACATCTCAGGAGTCAGAGATCACTGGTGGCCATCTTGGTAGCTGTCTACCTCACAGCAGATGACTGTCTCTGGGGACCCGTAGCCAACTACTACACCCTTGGGGTAGGAGGTGGTAAGTGGGAGTAAAAGGCGTTACAGTGCCAAGTTTTGAAAGGATTGGAGCTTTGATAGGAAAGTTGGAGCCACAAGTATCAAGGATTTGAGACTTGATTGGGTTAGAATAGAAAGACACCAAGAATGAGAGAGGAAGGAAGGAAACAGACACGTGAGCCCGATGCTTTATGTTACACCATTAATTTCTCACACAAACCCATGTAGAAGGTATTAGTCCCATTTTACAAATAAGGAAACTAAGGCCCAGAGAGATTAAGTATCTTTCTCAAGATTACAAAAGTATGGTTGCCCAACTCTGTAAATACACTAAAAATCATTGGACTGTACACTTAATACCAGCTACAGTCTATGATATGTAAATTGCATTTCAGTAAGCTACTAAAAAAAAAAAAAAAAAGACCACACAGGTAGTATGTGGTGGAATGAGAATTTCAGACCTAATTGTTTTCAGCTCTGTGTTAGTCAGCTGAGGCTGTCATAAGAAAATGCCTCAGATTGGCTGGCTTCAAGAAACATTTCTTTTCCCACAGTCCTGGAGGTTAGCAGTCTGAGTTTCAGGTGTTGGCATGTTTGGTTTCTTCTGTGGCCTCTCTCCTCGGCTTGCAGACGGCTGGCTTCTCCCTGGGACACACTGTGTCTCCTCTTCTGTGTATACCCATCCCTGATGTGTCTTTGTTCAAATCCCCTTTTCTTACAAGGATCCAAGTGAGAGTGGATTAGGACCCACGCTTCTGGCCTCATTTTAACTTAATGACCTCCTTTAAAACTTTATCTCCAAATATGGTTATACCCTAAATCAGGGGGTGTTAGACCTTCAACATCTGAATCATAATTCATAGGGAGCAGGATGTAATTCAGCCCGTAACAGATTCCAAGGCTTATGCTGTTTTGTATACACTTTTTCAGACAATAGAAGTCTATCTATTTGTTAATGAGATTGGCGGATAAACATTATTCTGGCTTTATTAGTGCAGTATTTGTTTTGTTCGCTTAAAACAGTATTGGGAAAATTCTAATTCATACAGATAAATATTTGCAAATGGTAACGGTTTTAAATTGGCTCATATTACAATCTCTAGATACTCTTCGAATAAATTGATGCAAAGCCCAAAAGAGGAATAGTTGGATTTAAAACAAAAATTAAATTGAATTACTACCAATATTTAACATCTGTTAATATCATTTATCACAGAGGGAAAATTTAAATAAAAAGCATCCAGAAAGCAGAAAAATTGCTAAAACTATTTTTAATGTGACATTATCGCGAGGCTTGTCAACTCTTTACTTGTTACTGTACAACTCACAATGTCCTGGGAGAACACATCGTCTGAGTGGACTCAGGTGAGCCCACGCTGTTGGAACCTGAGCACAGCCAATGCACACTAAAAGAACATACGTGTGCAATATTACACGAGGAGACATGTGTAGGCCTAGGTTTTTAAAATGTCCAGACACATGGGTTTACTTATTGCTGTCCTGATGTGTTAAATTTGACATAGAAGACATTTGAGACTGCATTTTCCTTTTTTTAAAGATAAAAATAATTTGTTAAAGATACTTAAATTGGGGCACCTGGGTGGTTCAGTGGGTTAAGTGTCTGCCTCTGGCTCAAGTCAGGATCCTGGGATCCTGGGATCCGGCCCCGCGCAGGGCTCCCTGCTCAGTGAAGAGTCTGTTTCTCCCTCTTTCTCTCCCTCTGCGCCCTGCTTGTGCTCTCTCTTTCAAAGGAATAAATAAAATCTTAAAAAAAAAATAAGTAGACATCCTGAATGAAACTTCTGTGGGACTCCGGTACAACTTAGAGTTCAGGAGTACACAGTTTGAGACTCTCTGCATATATCCTGAAGCACTTCACGCCCACCTCCCCACCCCCCCTACCTTAGGGCCACTGGTAACCGGCCTGGGGACTTGCCTGGCACAGACACCATGGGCAGCGGGGTCCGGTTTTGGTTTCGATAGACAAGACCCGGGCTGCTGGGCTTTGACCAGCTGGATTCAGAATGGGAGACCCACTGGGGAAACACAGAGTCAGTGCTGGAAGGAAAAATTCCACGACTACTGAACTAAAACACTCCATTCTGGGTTAAAAACCCATGGCTTTAAAGAGCTACTCAAGAATCCCTACTATCTGCTCTCCAGATCAACCACAAACCTTAGCATTCCTCAGGAAGAATCAAATGTCACTTAAGATTGCCTTTTTGTCTGCTTCCTCCCTCAATTAGGGAAGCCTTTGTAGCGCTGAGACCAAATGAGTCCATAAAAAGGGCTTATTTACCATTTGGCACTCAGATGAAGCCAGAGTCTCTCACTCTTTCCCTGGTTCCCATTTATTCCCCCTCCCCACACCCTTCTCTCCTGTCTTTTAAGCCAATTAAGGGAAGGGCAGATTTTGTTCAAGTGCCACAGAAGTTGTTCCTTTTTGAGTATTGAGTTTTTCAGTCAACAGGGAGAGGCCAGGCAAGATCCTTTATGTCAAAGACAAACAAAAGCAGCTAATGAGGTGGGGTTGGGGGCGGGGTGAAGGAGAAAGGACGTTCTGGAAGCTTTAGTAATTCTTTGGAGGAGACAACGTGATTTCAGGTAGACTGAATTTATGGACTGAATCATTTCGGTGACGAACCTCGCTACCACACCGTTCTCATCCACTGGATGGCAACAGAGAGCCGTGTTCTGGAATAGCTTCACCTTTTACCTTGCTGAAGTTGAAAATCTCCTCCGTTTATCGAATGGCACAATACCAAGAATTTTGCTTAAGAAATGTCTGATTCTTGGCCCTTCCTACCCTCTGCCCCTTTAGCCACATTTGTTCTGGTCATTACTATACTGGGTACGTACGGTCACTCATGTTTTCACCTCTGGGAGACATGGCCAAGCAACATTTTCCTCTTTCTCTTTTTTTTTTTTTTTTAAGATTTTATATTTTATTTATTTATTTGACAGAGAGAGAGATCACAAATAGGCAGAGATACAGACAGAGAGAGAGAGATGAGGAGAAGCAGGCTCCCTGCTGAGCAGAGAGCCCAATGCGGGACTCGATCCCAGGACCCTGAGATCATGACCTGAGCCGAAGGCAGAGGCTTAACCCACTGAGCCACCCAGGCGCCCCTTCCTCTTTCTCTTTTACACAAGAGTTTTTGTTGTTCTTTGAAAATTCCTTTTTTTTTTTTTTTTTTTTTGGTGGTTTGTTTCCAATTGGGAAGAGCTAAGTAGCCAGCCTTGCTGGGTATGAAATTGTTTGCCACCCACCCTCAGATAACAATTTGACCCCTGCCCGACTCTAGGATCAGGGGCTCCCTCCTTGGGAACGTGGTTCCCTCATGGGGTGTTGTGGGAGGTGTGGGAGAAGAGCGCGAGGCTCAAATGTCTTCCTGCTCATGCAAGAGAAAGCTCGAGTTAAAAAGTGCATATACCAAGGACTGTGGGTGTTGATGCTATCCTGGGATTTAATTCATGATTTTGTTCTAAAATGAGAAAAAATGCTGATTGGGAACGGCGATAAAATGGGGACAGAGGAAAAAAGGGGGCTTCGTGTTGTGGCCACATGGCAAATGTGAAATAGGAAGCCCTTCGGTTCTGTGCGTGATGGGTAAGTAGAGCTGCCTCTGGCTTGCCTATCATTTAGAAAGGAGAGAAGGGAAAAGAGAAAGAAGGGAAAGAAGACAAGAAAGAAGGAGAACGTCTGAGTGGGAGAATGATGCAACGTCCGCCTGACGTAGCGCGCCTGCTGATGCTTTGAAGACAAACTTGGCTGGAACCCCCAGAACCTTCCGCTCCCTGCCTCTCTGCCCAGGTTGTTTGTGGGGCACACCAAGAGCCAGGTTCTGACCACTGGGAGGTCAAGGTGGCCAGTTTGGCTGGGGGAATCCAAACGGCTGATGGCTGTGCACTTGGAGCTCCGAGCGGGAGGACAAAATTGCCCCAAAGCAGCGTCTGCTTAGCTGGGAACTGAGCTGGATGGTGCAAGTTCCCTTGAATCCTGAAACCACTGTGTAGAGTGTCAGCTACTCTAGGGTCCTTTTAGCCTGGAGTGCTGAGGGAAGGGTCTCTGCCAGCAGGAGGACAGCTGGCCTAGAAGGCATGCGTGAACAAGAGAGAGGGAGAAAGGAGAATGTGGGGGTGCAGATATTCAGGAAACTCCTCGGTGGAGAGGCCCAGATTCTTCAAGGCAGGGACTTCTCCGGGGACATTTGGTTGAATCAAATTGAATAAAATCTCCTATCGGGATCAAGTAACACTACTTCGTATTTATATAACCTTACAGAACAAAACGAAAGTGTGTTCTTGGCTAAGAGCATATTGAAAGACTAAAGAGGGAACTCTTGAGAGATGACAGAATTTGGTCTTGCTTTGGAATTAAGTAAGAAATCATTTTTCTATTTAAAGGCCAACGAAACCCATTTATTGTGTTTGAAGCATTTTAGATTTTCTGAATGCTTTGGTGACCAAAGTTTCTTCCTTTCGTGACGAGCAGCACCAAGGTCAGGGGATGACAGAAACTGTGTTTCTCAGACCATGGGATATTCCTGACTTGATCACTGAATTGTTTTTCTTTGCCTCAATCCTCAGGAAAAATACCATATATTTGTTCAAGACTTAATGTGTTTTGAAGCCTAGTTGTACCCTGTACGCCCTGCTCTGCTCCATACAGCAGCTGTGAGATACAGAAGGGCCCTACTGGTGGTCCTAATTCACTAGATACAGGTGTTTGGCCCAGAAACAATCGAGAAGTTGATGCGTGATCTCCAGGAAGATGCTAGAAAGAGTAGGGCAGAAGTCAGGTCTCCTGTGTCCCAATCTCATGTTTTGCCTTTTAGCATGACATTTTCATTTTTATATATTTTACAAGATGTTATATTTATGTTCATAAGATGCTCTATGGCGTACGTCTTGTTTATTTTGCTTTTTAGCTTTGTAGTTATTAACTTTCTATACTTACTATAACATAACAGCGGAAAATGCGACAGTGGAAAGATTGTCATGAGGTCAGCAGTGAAAACCGTAGACTGATTCTTCTTCCTTCTGGAGCAAGCCCCCTAATATAGGCGGTCCTGGCCAATACTGACCACTTCCCTGCCACTGTGACCATTGTCTGGTTTCTCTTAGACACGACTTTTGTGCATCGTTAAATGACTCTACAGTAAACGAAATGAATTTCTGTTTAAGCCAAAGGAATCTGATTGTTCCAAGTCAGAACTTTTTACCCGATGATTAGAAGGGGGAATACTTTTTAAAGGTGAATCCACATCAGGTGTTATTATCCTGAAGAATTCTTGGAGTATGTCTTGATAATTTTCAATGTAATGAGTTTGGGAAATCTCTGAAGCCATAGATCTACATTGGCAGGAGGCAAGATGGTTTCAAAACGTGTCTTCGAGCTAGCCACTTTTTGGTTGCTCTCCTTGTTCTAAATCACCCAGATACCCAGTGGGATTTAGAACTGGCCCTAATGGAACTTCTCGCAACAAGACTTCATTAGACTAACCCTCATTTAATCTTCTCCTGTAAGATATTCCTAACGCCGGGTCCCTTGGCAAACGCCCTGAAGAAGTTTCATTTCAATAATATTGCTTCATATTTATATAACCTCTATATCTAAGGAGCTTAAAAACACTTATGGCCCATGCTTCATTACTTAGTTTAACCAAAAAGAAAGTCAACCCATTTCATATTAACAAATTTAAGCTCTCCCTTTGGAGAGAGGTATTAATCATGATGCTTTGTCTGTGTGACACATTTGTCTTCCATGAAGCTCAAATTGATTTGAACAACTGAACTCCTGGAGAAAATAAAGAACAGAAAAGGCAAGCGCTTGGTTTAACGTAACCCAGCAAAATGGGGGCAGAGTGTGAATCACTCAACAAAACTTCTGACTCTCCTGTCACCCCTCCATTAACACTGGTCACAAGTATGGTGACAGTAAACTTCTAAAGAAATTTAAAATGTTAATTTAAAATTTTAAAGAAATTGGAAGAAATTCCTTTTGCTGTTCCCCGTTGCAAATCTGTGTAGTCTAATTTGTTTTCTCCACGAAAGGGAAAAGTCTCTAAATCATGCCTCTGTTTCTGGGTATGAGGCTGCGTTCTTTATCTTTGTGTCCTGGTTAGCCCTCCTCAGGTTCGCAGAGATGGTGCAGAACGTTCCGGATGGCAAAGTCCTAATTAACCCGGGACTTCAAGGTGAGCATTTTAGTTCTTTGAGTCAAGTAGTTAAGTGAATGTTGCATAGTAAACCCTTTTTATTTCAGTGCTTGTTATATGTCCCTCTAAAGTCTGGAGCCACCGGCGGTCTCTGTCTTTGATGATTCAGGCCCTGGGTGTTCTCTGTCCACACTGCGGCTCTTCGCTGTCAGACCTGCTAGGATATCAAACGTGAGAAGTGGGAACGGCCGTGTTCTGATCTCCGGACGCATCCTGGAGAACCACGGTGTGTTTGACCGTTATTGGCCCCTTGACCCTCTTCTCTCGTCCCTGGGTCCAGTTCTTCCGGAGGCTTGGGCGAATAACTCCTGAATTCAACATGGGTTTGCCACAGAAATGGCACACAGGATGTGGGGACTGTCTGTGGGTGCCTGGGGGCACCGCAGGTTGCCAATTTGGGGATTTCTGTCCTTTGTGTATTTCCCTTTTGCACTTCTCTTGGGAAAACTCAGCATGCAGTTTGGGAAAGGAAAAACTTTGTATCGCTCTTTCTTTCTTCATAGAGTTCGTCCTTCTCTTGAAATATATTTGACGTATAACGTCGTGTAAGTTTATGGCATAGAACATGTTGATTTGATACATTTGTATATTGCAATATAATCGCCAGTGTAGCATTAGTTAACACTTCTATCGCATTGCATAATTATCATTTCTTTTTGTGATAAGAATAATTAAGATCTAGTGTCTAAGTGAGTTTGACGTTTATATCCATATTGTATTTTTTAAACCGTCTTTTTTTTTTTTCAAGATTTTATTTGTTTATTTGACAGACAGAGATCACAAGTAGGCAGAGACGCAGGCAGAGAGAGAGAGAGAGGGAAGCAGGCTCCCTGCTGAGCAGAGAGCCCGATGTGGGACTCGATCCCAGGACCCTGAGATCATGACCTGAGCCGAAGGCAGCAGCTTAACCCACGGAGCCACCCAGGCACCCTTTAAACTGTCTTTGATGCCAGATCTTGTACCCTGTTCCCTGGAGCTGCATAGTTTCTGGATTTTTCATTGAATTTGGAGTGTGTGGGGGGACAATATATTTTCAGTCTCCTATAAGGAACACTCCCATGACCCCTAAGAGAAATCTAGCTCCCCAGTTCCCTTAAAAAATGTGACCTGGATGGGACGCTTGGTGGCTCAGCTGTTAAGCATCTGCCTTAAGCTCAGTTTACAATCCCAGAGTCCTGGGATCAAGGCCCTCATTGGCTCTCTGCTCAGCAAGCCTGCTTCTCCCTCTCCCTCTGCCTCCTGCTCCCCCTGCTTGCTGTGTGTGTGCTCTCTCTCTCTGTGTCAAATAAATAAATAAAATCTTTAAAAAAATGTGAGCTGGTTCCTTAAACACAAGATAATTCCTTAGTGGAAGCTCAGTGTAACTGGCCACTCTTACGCTCTTAGGGTGGGTTTTTCTTGCCCCAAACAGTCTGATTTAAACTGAAGGGAAATGGAAGTTGAGAGATCAGTTGTTTGTGGACTCCAGGCTCCTTGAGCAAATATTCCATAGCAGAGACCTCTGGGCTGCTTGGCATAGATGTGGCAACCTGAACTTGGCCCCCGTCTCAGAGCGCATATGGTGTTCCAAGTCAAGATCACACACAGCAATATACCATACTGTGCATGGGGAAAATATTTATGGGATAATAAATGCGAGCAAAGCGTGTTTGTGCTCTGTGCATAATTGGCAGTAGGCTATGTAGATGAACTGATTTCTTATTTTCCCTTTTGGGGAGCTGTGGCCAAATGTCCTCTCAGACATGCCTAGGAGCAATATAGTCTTCAGCTCCAGGGCAGGGGTTGAGGCCTGGGGAACAGCCACTATCAGCTGGCTTAGGACAAATCCTTGGACACAAGGAATTCCACGTGTGGTCTGGCTGAACAATGAACACCGAATTTTTCCCTCTAAAGACGTATTTTATTTTATTTAATACGTGGAGGGTAGCTCAACCCTGTGAAATAGGCTTTAAGTAGTCCCTTGCAACACCGAGAAGAAAGGTAGCATGCTATGACCATTGTCTTAGCAAATACGGAAAACATCCAGGGGAGACTGCCTGATTCAGATAAACTTCTGTGTTTGAGATGTCCATCTCATTGTTCAGGGGTTTTCAGACAGAGAATTCAGAAAGTACATTTTGAACCATCAACTGCATTAGATACTGTGTGATCACTTCAATGTTACCGCAACATCATAACATTGTTATCGTGCCTTTATTTTTAAAGAGCTCATGTGTAGAACAATAAAGAAAAATCTCAAAAAATTAAATTCTAAAGGTTGAATTTTTAAAAATTTCACCTTTTAGTAACTGTTCTACAAGTCGATCAGTAGAGAGGCAGATTTACTGACTAAAAGAAATACTGGTGTTTGAACATAAATTTGTACATTTGTTGTGTACAATTTTAAATAAAATTTAAAAGTGAGGTTGCATTTCTTTTCATGAAAAAAATTTGCAGTTTTCCTGCCTGTTTGCTATTGTTATGCAGTGGGTAGATTTCTCTTCACATTCTTTTTGCATTATTGTAACAGACAAGTCTAAGACACTGTCTAATGTTAATTCTACACACTCCTGCCAATTATAATCAGAGCTAGTCAAAATAAACAAATTAAACAAATAAACATGTCAAAACATCTCTGAGTTAGCGAAAATAAGCCAAGTCTGAACTCTCCCAGTGTTCCGGCATAAATGATGGGCTGTGGGTTGTAAAACGCTCCATAACATTTTTTCACCTTTGCTAAGGGGAAGGTGGGTCAGTTTTGAATTACAGTGCAGTTCAACTTTGAGAAAGGGGTCTGTGACTGAAACCAAATCAAACCCAAATGTTGCTGGCTTCACCTAGGGTAGTAATGATCTGCCGCATGCTCTAAATGCTTTAAAAAAGAAAGAAGGAAAGCAAGGAAAAGCAGTTGATTCTTGGCTGATGTGATGCCAGAACCCCTAAATCACTGGAGAGCTTGAACACAACGCAGGTGAAAATATACCAAAGGCGGATGTACGTTTCAATATGAAACATACCGTCACTGTGACATTTCCCAATCAGCACATCTAAAATACTAGGCAATTAAGTTAGAAAGCTCTATTGGCTTCAAGAAGGAACATAAAACATGACTTTGCTACCCAAGGAGGATATCTGGGCCAGAGCTATGCTTAAATAATGAGGAGTATGAGGTAGAAGGGCGTGCCTGTGTGTGCGTGTGTGTGTCGTGCTATGTTAACCTATAAAAATATGGAGAGAGGTTAGGGGAGAAGGCTGTCACTCTGGCAGGTGGTTCTCGTAAAAAAGTGACCTCTTGAAGTTTGAGAAATTTAAGCATATCTACACCCACTCCTGGGCAGCATGCCGCAAAGCAGGTGATTCGTGCAAACCCCTCAATGTTCTTCATTCAATGAATACTGATCCAGCACCAGCTCCACACCAGGAGCCCGGCAATGAAGTTGAGCCGGGCTCCATCTGTGCCTTTGAGGAATGCCCTGGGTCTCCATGGGGAAGTTGAATTGGTGGCTTTCGGGCGGACGTCAGTGATGGCCAGCAAGGAAGAGCGAGGGAGACCAGGCTCTGATATCTCTTACTGTTCCCGCTTCACCTTTCACTTGTCAGGGAAGAGGATTCGGGTAAGGCTATACTCCGAGGAGAGGGGCCTTGCGCAGGAGTGAGAGGAGTGACATTGGAAAGGGGCTGGCGGTGGAAATCATTGTGCCTTTGAAATGTTGTTTTCTGAGGACAGTATATAGAATCTTGGTTATTAACAACCTCTCACAAGACAGTTATTTTTGGAGTGGCCTCTTAGGAGGCAACCTCTTGGAAGTGAACTCATTTATTTTGCGTCTCACTGTCCTGCCATTTCCTGCAGAGAGAGGGGAAAAGTGAAACCACATGTTTTGAGGAGCGAATGGAGGAAATCCCTCCGAAGACAAATGACGACTCCTCTCCCCTGGCAATTAGTCAAACCTGGGCTTCAGGCCAGCCCAGGTGTTCCCGACTGTGTATAAATTTGCCAAAGAACAATGAAAATAGCAGCTGATTGTGCTGACAGATTCTTCTGGTAATTTCCTGTTGTTTGGCATCTTCACGTTACTTTCCCACAATTATGGCTGCTGATGAAGTCTGGGGCCCTTCGAAGCAATTTTCCAACTCTCTCCTTGCCCCTTTCTGTCATTCCAGCAGCGAGCAGCCTCTTACCTCCAACCTAAGAGAAATGAAACAATCAGAATCTGAAACTGAGTTAAAAAACATTTCAGAGTTGTAGATATTTTTTCCCCTCTCCCAGATGTTTGAATTTAATCCCCTTGCAAAATACATATTTTAATGAGTCTGAATTTAAAAGAGGGGAAAAATGATTTGCACCTGCATCATATAGAGTTTCTTGGCAACGGTAAGCTAGGATTCAGGTTCCTTCAGATTCTCCAACGTACGAGTTGGAAGGTTTCCTTGTGTTGTCCATGAGTATCTAATCTCAACAAAGCAGGGTCAGCTGGGCCTGCTGTTGAAAGGGATTGGACTCCAGCCCAGCACTGACCAAAAGGGGCAGCCCCAAATGGGACTGGGCGCCATTTTGATGGCCCCTGTCTAAACAAGTACCTCTGCTCACCTACCTACTGCCCCCTTCCCCACCCCCCCCTACCCTGCCCCATTCCCACTCCTCAGTTTTAAGAAAATGAAACTACTATGATGTGTGGATGGAAGTTCTATTTGTACCCAAAGCATTTGGGGGTGAAACGAAAATAAGAAGAATGCCACAATTTTCTCAAATCTCCACATTATCCAATCTGTTAGGAAGCTATGCATATTTTCTTGGTTAGAGCAACTATGTAAAAGACTTTTTTTTTTTTTTTTCTTGGAGGGTCTGGGGAGCTGGAGCTATTGTTGAGAAGCTGCCAAGAAGCTGGTTTCTTTCTCTTCACTTCTCCCTTTCCTGGCCCCTCAAACCCCCAGAGGAGAGAGTAAACGTGAACGCTACAATGTGGGTTTGCAAAGGAGTTTCTTAGGATATATTAGACTAGAGCATAATGTATTGAATTTTTCTAAACAGGGCTCCGTGTCCCCTATTAATCAGGACTGCTAGTCAGGAGAATTGCAAACCAAATAAAAACTCCAGGATAATCCACAGCATTTGAGAAGAGGGTAAATCTCAAAACCTATCAGATCTGAAAAATGTGTTTGAGATGGGCTTTGGAATAGCTGTCGGTCTACTGTGTTCTGGATATACTTTCAGTAGAAAGACTGCATTTCTTTTTGTCTTCAGGTGGGAAGGGTGGGAAAAACACATTAAAGCCCAAAAGCAACTAGAAGACTTTTTTCTAGATTCCCAGACTCCTAAAAATCATAACAAAACATCCAGGTGAAGGTAAAGTTGGAGGGTGTCTGAAATGACACGAGACATGGAGAACGCTGGTTATTTGTGACCTTCCAATAACCCTTCCATTCCCACTCAGTACTCTATCGCCATATGCGTGGCGTGTTGATACCAGGTTCCAGAAAGGTTTTTAGAATAATACCTTTAATTTACATTGCTGTTCCCTTCACCAGGGAAGCCTTTCATTCATTAATTTTTTTATCCACTAATCTATTTATTCATTAATCTACCCTCCATGTGTTGGTTATACTTCGAAGCATTTTGCCTATTCTCTTGACCACAGGTTGATCTCCTCTCCCCCTTTGTGGAAATGCTACTCATCGTAAGGGTCCAAGCCAAATAGCACCTCCTCCATGCAATTCTCCCTTCTGTACCTTCTGGTCCTGATTAATCCTCCTTTCCTCTATCTATAGCAGGCATGCATTCACTCAAACATATTGAGCAAGCATTTAAAAAGTGCATGGCGCTGGAGGGAGGGAATACCGTGTTGATGAACACAGTCATGGTTCCCCGCCCTCTGGATCTTGAAGTAGAACGGAGGCAACAGCCACTCAGAAAATTAGGTACAATATGGTATGCTAAACCTTGTGACGTGGGAGGCTGTGGAGCAAGGAAAGAGGCCCTGATGGGTAATGATGTTTAGTCCAGACTTGAAGGATGGGCAAGGAGCCAGGCAACTGGGTGTGCGTCAATGCTCCTGGCAGAGGGAACAGCATGAGCAGCGCGGCATGCTGGGAAAGGAGCGCAGGGAGGGCCCAGTGACTTCGGGAACGGTGCTAACTTCCGGGCCACACGTGGAGGGAAAGGAGGGAGGAGAGTGGTGAGAAACAAGGCCCAGAGGCCAGCAGAGGCTTCATCCTGAACCGGCCTTTAAAGCCAAGGGAGGAATGTGGACTTGCTCTGGAGGAAGATGCTTTAGGCAAAGGAAGGGTCGGGCTTCAATTTGTGTTTTGCAAGCTGTCCCCACCTGGGGTTTGGACCATGGACTGGGGGCTGAGGCAGTGAAGGTGGAGGTTGTCTCGAATGGAAGTCACCTAATTTTGTGTTGAGTTACACACGGTTTGCTTTCTTTCATTGTCTGTATCAGCCTTTCACCCTTTTGCCTCATAATAAGCCTGTGGAATCCAGGCACCACATTCGGTCCCTCTGCACGTAAGGGGGAGTAGATGCTCATTAAGTACAAAGGGCAGTCGGATTGGACTCATGCGCTGCTTTCTTTTCTGTTTGCCATTCTGACGCTTGGGACAGTGCAGTAGCCCCTCGAGTGGGCAACAAACGGAGGGAGACTTCTTCTGGGTGAGTCTTATGACAGCGATTTCTGAACCTCAACTTCCAGGACAAAATTCATACCTGTCTTCCTGTTTCCTTAATTCCCAGGAGAGAATAGTTGTGATTTTATGTGCCGCATGTGGTTCCCAATATTAAAAGTCGAAGTGCTTTTGCCAAAAGGCTGGACAAAGTCCGCTCGAAGGAAAGTGCGTCTGCTCAGGCTGGGCAGGAGGAGGGTGCTAGGACTGTTGGAAAGGCCACGGAGGCAGAGATCCGTGGTTAATTCTCCTGTATTTTCCTGGAAAAGTGGCTCCCCTCCACCACCCACCAGGCACATTCCTCAGTGTCCACCAGGGAACCTGACCCCGTTAGCACGGAGTATTTATGACCCACATTTGTCGGTGATTATATTCACAGTCAAATGAGCACAACCCTGAATGCAGTTGTGTGTGTGTGTGTGTGTGTGTACGCACAAGCGCCCACAGGCATCAGGGAAAGGTTGGTTAAGGAAGAGAAAGTATTTCTGAAGCAAATATATTGTCTCTTTTAAGTTGTGTCCCCTCATATCAAATTGGAAATTTTGGTGACAGACTTACTAAAGGATGTGGAGGCAAAAAGTGGAGTAACTAAGAGGAGCAGTCTCCAGGTGAGGACCCTGATGTGCAGAGAGAGGGTTTGTCTTGGGTCACACATCAAGACAACATAGCTGCAAGTGAAACAAGGTCTCTTGGCTCCCAGTTCGGTGATCTCTCCATGGTGCCCCAGGGCTTTTCCTCTATGTGTTTATGACCTTCATACAGTGCTTGTTTGAAACTGAGCCTCAGGGTTTTTATCCTTATCTAGACATTCCCTCTTCCCCCCACTTCCTATCATCCCCCCTCCCACCTGAAGCTGCTTGTCCCCAAGGGGGTGTGTGTGGGGATATGGGGGTTGGGGGGTGCCAGAAACGCTCACTTTCTGTGGTTGTCCCTCCTGTAGTCACTTGACAAGGAACTCAGATCCAGAAGCCTAGATTTCAACTATGGGGAGGCTGGGGCACAAACCCGACGACCACTTCCTCCACTCTCTTTTGCTCCTTGGGTAACCTGTCTTAACTTCTGTCTGTCTTTACAGGCTGGTAGCTGGTCTTCCCAATCTTTTTTCATTAGTTTGCCACATTCACAATTTTTGCAGTAGCCGTATCCATATTGTATGCAGTTAGGTCAACTAATTTTTTTCCCCCCAGCTAAGTACATTACTTAAAAATTTTATAGCAGTCCTATAAATAATCAATATCATTTGTAAATAAAGAATGAAAATGAGCAATGTTATTAAGTTCTCGCTAGGTTCACTTGCATGCTGAAGGCTTTAAAGTTGATCCCTGCTCTTTTTGTTGTTGTTGTTGTTGTTAAAAAAAGTGATTAGCTAGGGTACCTGGGTGGCTCAGTGGGTTAAGTCGCTGCCTACGGCTCAGGTCATGATCTCAGAGTCCTGGGATTGAGTCCTGCATCGGGCTCTCTGCTTGGCAGGGAGCCTGCTTCCCTCTCTCTCTGCCTGCCTCTCTGCCTAGTTATGATCTCTCTCTGTCAAATAAATAAATAAATAAAACCACATTGAGTTATCACCTCATACCTGTTAGAATGGCTATTATCAAGAAGGCAAGAGGTAACAAGTGTTGGCCAGTATGAGAAAAGGGAACCCTTGTGCACTGTTGGTGGGAATGCAAACTGGTGCAGCCACTCTAGAAAAAAATATGGTGGTCCCTCACAAAATTAAAACTAGAACTACCCTATGATCCAGCAATTCTACTTCTGGAATCGTAGCTGAAGGAAAAAATAGCACCAGGTGGAAAAGACATCTGCACCCCATTGTTCATAGCAGCCTTTTTTACAATAATCGAGACATGAAAACCACCTAAGTGTCCATCGATGGATGAATGGATAGAGAAGTTGTGCTATAGCTATGTATTTAGCCATTAAAAGGAAGAGATTCCTGCCATTTGTGACAACATGGATGGACCTCGAGCGCATTACGCTAAGTGAAATAAGTCAAACAGATAAAGGTGAATACTGTATGGTCTCACTTAAATGATGAATATAACCCCCCCAAAACAAACAAACAAAAACAAACCCAGAGGCCCCTGGGTGGCTTAGTTGGTTAAATATCTGCTCGGGTCATGATCCCAGGGTTCATGGGATCCCTGCTCATCAGGAATCTGCTTCTCCCTCTCATTCTTCTGTGCTCTCTCTTTCAAATAAATAAGAAAAAATCTTTTAAAAAAATCTTAAAACAAAACGAAGCAAACAAACAAACAAACAAAAACCCCAAACAAACAAAAAACAAAAAAAACCTCCAAAAAACTGAGCCATAGGTAAAGAGATCAGAATGGTAGTTAACAGAGGTAAGAGGGACAGGGGAGTGAGAATTGAGGGAAGGTGGTGAATAGGTCCTTCCAGTTATGGGTCCGTGCTAGGGATGTCATGTACAACACGATGACTACAACTAACATTGCCGAAAGGTGTTAAGACAGTAGATCCTAAGACTTCCCATCACCAGGAAAAAACACATTTTTCTTTTTCTTTCTTTCTTTCTTTCTTTTTTTTTTTTTTTTGGTATTTTTATGAGATGATGGGTGTTAACTCATTGTGGCAATCATTTCACAGCATACTTAGGCAAACCGTCATGCTGTGTACCTTAAACTTCTACAGTATTTTCAGTTATATCTCAATAAAACTGGGGCAAAGGATGCTTAGCAGGTGGTAGATGGGTTGTGAAAGCAGACTTTAATTTATTTTTAAAATATTTAATTTATTCATCTATTTTAGAAACAACTGGGCGGGACGTGCACAGAGCTGGGTAGGGGAGGAAGAGAGGCAGAGGGAGAAAATTTCAAGCAGGCTCCATGCCCAGTGCAGAGCCCGACACGGGGCTCGATCTCATGACCCTGAAATCAAGATCTGAGCTGAATCCAAGAGTTGGATGCTTAACTGAGCCACCGAGGCGCCCCAAAGCAGACTTTTAGATGACAAATGTTAAAACAATGCCCGGCAGAGTAAGTACTTCACAAAGGTTAACTCTTATTATTGTTAGAAGAATGATTTCAAGGAAAAAAGAGAACCATTCCAAGATATTCCGGAATCCGTTCAGTCATGGTGTCCTGTGGACTGTGAACTGCATGCTAAAGGAATTCAAAATCAAGGGGATGATCACTGAGGACTGGTATTGTCAGGGAAAGAATTGTCGTGACGTCCCTGCACTTCTAGCATGCTTTATTTCTGCCTCAGTTTGTGAAATTATATTCCATTTATGGTTTCGGGAAATATGAGTAGGATTCATCACCAGAAGAAAAATCGTAAGAATACTGGCATCTCTATCTTGCTGAATTATTTATTGTTTCTTGCTGAAGAGAAGACTGTGTGCTTCTTGGCCTGCTCTAGATGGATTGGATTTGATTCTGTCCCCATGCAGTCTGGCGAGCTTATTTTAATAAGAACAACTTAATATTGCAACTATACAGTAAAGCTTTTGCGTCCCTCTAGGACATTCCGCGCTACAAGCTCTGAGCTAACTCTGCTCTTCTGATTATTTTGGACGAGGAAACTGAGTTATCTTCCTGGCTTACATGAGTAATCTTAGAATTGACATTTAAATCCAATCCGTGTGTATGTGTGCATGCGTGTGTGTGCTCATGTGTGCATGTGTGTGCGTGCACACGCTTGTGTGTGTGCCTCAAGTGCCTGGCACCAGGCTAGGCGCCTTCACATCCATTATTACAATTATTCTATAAAAATAGTCTTGTGAGGTAGACATTATTACTATAAATTTAGTGAAGAGATAAGAAAGCTGAGGAGAGGTTAAGTAACTCACCCAGGGTGAGTTATTAGGAAGCAAGATTCCAGCTGATTTCTGACTCCCATTTCTAGTGTGCTGTGCTGCTTCAGGCTACACTGGTTGGCAACTCTCTGTCTGCCTTTCTTCCTCCCTTCCTTCTTTTCCTCCTGACCCCCTTCCTCTTCCCTGTTTTCTCCTGGATCTTTCCCTCCCTCCGTTCCTCCCTACCTTCCTAACTTCTTACCACCTTCTTACTTTCCTTCTCTGTAATTTTATTTTTGTAGATGACTGCTTTTCAGCTCCAAGGTAAAGTAGCAGGAACATTGGATAAAGCTAATCAAGTTTGTACTCGATTATTTTTAACTGTCTGTCTTCTTTTCTACAGAAAAGAAGTTGGAGTTCTCACTACTGTGCCGGGCATGAGGGAGGCACTATACATACACGTTCCAGACCCAATTTTAGAGAGTGGTTCTCTGCGCTGGGCATTCTCCTCCTCACACTGCAGGCCGGGAAGGGAGTCTTCGAGGCGCCCTGATTTACCCTCTGGCTGTGTAGCTATAGCACACGGTGGAGTCAGAATTTGAAGACATATCTTCCTGACTCCAAATCCCATCTTTTCTTGGTTGCATTATTTATTTTTCCTAACTAAACCCCAGTTTTGGCTAGACTGTGGACTATAAGAAAGGCATATTTAAGGGTGCCTGGGTGGCTTAGTAGATTAAGCCTCTGCTTTTGGCTCAGGTCGTAGTTTCAGGGTCCTGGGATCGGGACCCACATCAGCCTCTCTGCTCGGTGGGGAGCCTGCTTCTCCCTCTTTCTCTGCCTGCCTCTCTGCCTACTTGTGATCTATCTCTGTGTCAAATAAATAAAAAATATTTTTTAAAAAAGACAGGCATATTTAAGATTATTTAGAAAAAAAACATAGGGGAGTTTGCTTAATGGCAAAAATGAGACCCATCAAGCTCTGGGATCCAAGCAATTCCTCCCTCATTGGTAACAGATGACTGAAATGATGGAGATCATGTAAAGATCAGTCGGAACATCTCAGCCCTGACTGATTCCTGTGGGCTGATCAGTGAGAGCCATTGCATCGGGCCTGTCTTGCGCTGGCTGGTTTGGGACTGGGATTTCCTTCACCGCTGACCTCCCATCCTCCCTTGTGAGGATAAGATGCTGTTTACTTTCAATCTTAAATGATTGTGGTTCTGTGAGCTGTTAAGAAGTCAACATGTTCCAGGCTCCCATGTTAATGGCGTGGGGATTAAAACTAAACAAAGCAAGCAAGCAGTTGACAATAAATGAGTCTATTGGAAGTGAGTAGTGAGTGCAGAAGGGAGTGTGTGTTTCTTGCTTGTTTATTGACTCTGGTATTTTGGGCAAGTCTTTAAACTTTGGTTTGCCTCTGTAGTGCCCGCTATAAAATGGGAGATAACAGTAGCACATGTCTCTTAACACTCAGAGGTGGTGAGAGGTTAATTACTTAATGCCTCAAAAATTCTTCAGGCTCTGTGGCCAGGACCAGAAATTGGAATGGTTTTCTTTCCAAACCTTATCAAGAGTACTCTCCTGCTCTCTGAGGCTCAAATCTTAGTGGGGAATGGAAGAAACCAAAAAGGAGGGTGAAAAAGAATTGGAACAGGAGAGGTTCATAGAAAGCTGTGGTTGGGCATGTTTTGCATTCTCTTAGATAAAGAGAAGTATCCAAATGAAGATGCAAAGACTCTGTTCGCTCTTACTCTGCAAACTTCTATGCTTGAATTAATGCTCTTTGGACAGAAGTAGAGAAATTGTGTACATTTTTTGAATGTGAGTGCTTCCATGATCTAGGGTGAACAGTGGATTTACTTTTGTAAATCTTTGAGTCTTCAGAGTAGACCCAGGGGCTCCCCATCTCACTATGCCTCCAATCTCCCTTCATGTCATTTCTGGCCAGAGCTGGGATCTAGGCCACACCTGAAGGGCAGAGCACCATCAGCCCACTGGGTAAACACCTGCACACTATGGAGAGACTTTGACTTTGTTCTATGGGACAGTTTTTCACCTTCAGACAAAATCAGATCTGTAACAGACTCCTGAAGCCAAGGTCCAGCTCTGATGCTCCTCCATATTGTCCCCAGATTTCTACCCAGCCTGGCAACTGAAGGGTGAGGCAGAAAAGAGAGCTGAGTGCATTATATTCTCTAATCAAAGGGAAACAAATTTTGCTCTGAAGTTTTAAACAGTTTTTCAGAGGGAATCAACAGCATTTTTAATCACAGGACCCTATGAAGTCCCAGGTTTATTCCATTTTAATCTCTTTCGCAAAGGACTCTAATCAGCCTTTGGTTTGTAATAGAATATGAGACAACATGGCAAAGACACTTAGATACCCTTCTTCACCACGGTTTTGCCAAGCTGTTAAATACCTTCACATTAAAGAAGTTTTGGCAAAACAATTTTATGTCTCTGCTATTTATACCATTGGAAAATCTGAGTTCTCACATGGCCAGATTTTTCTTTGTGCCCAAGAGCATTTCTTTCCTGTCCCTCTGTGGGTCCATGGACAGTGCGGTAGAGGTGAATGAGTGAGATTTATGGGAGTGGTGGGAACGGAGGAGCACATGGCTGACCCAGCATAGTATTCCTAAGTTCCCATTATATACTGGAAATAGAGCTTCTGTCTGGCAGGTACAGAGCAAAAGGTTTTCCTCCCTGGCAGAAGGATAGGCTTATAAAGCTACTTTTTATTTTTTAAAGTAACATAGAACCTTTTTCTCTCTCCTCCCACCCACACTGAAGCTCTTTTTAAGAATTATTCTGTTTCAGGTGTACAGCATTATAATTCAGCATCTGTATGTACTACAAAGTATGCAAGTCTATAGCTACCATCCATCACACTACAGTGACCCCCTTCACCCCTTTTGTCCACCCCTCAACTCCCTTATCCCCCTGGTAACACTGATCTGTTCTCCATATCTGTGAGTTTGTTTTTGTTTTATCTGTCCATCCATCTTGTTTAGTTTTTTAGATTTCTTCTGACTTATTTCATTTAACATAATATCCTCAAGGTCCACCTATGTTGTCACAAAGATTTCATTCTTTTATATAGCTGAGTAATATTCCACTCTGTGTGTGTGTGTGTGTGTCTATGTAGATGTCATATTTTATTTATACATTTATCCATTGATGGACATTTAGATGATGTGTGGAAGCTTATTAGTATGGAAGCATATTAGTTTGATGTATGGATGCTTATTAGTTTGATGTAGTCCCATTTTTAAATTTTTTGTTTTCTTTTCCTTGCCTTTGGAGTTGAATCCACAAAAACACTGCTAAGACCAATGCCAAGGAACTTACCATCTGTGTTTTCTAGGAATTTTATGGTTTCAGATCTTACCGTTAATTTTCAATTCATATTGAGTTAATTTTTAAAATTAATTAATTAACCAATTAATTATAAATGATTTACTTATTTATTTATTTGAGGTGGGAGAGGGAGAGAAAATCTCAAACAGACTCCCAATGAACATGGAGCCCAATGTAGGGCTCAATCCCATGACCCTGAGATCATGACCTTAGCTTTAATCAGGAGTTGGCCACTTAACTGACTGAGCCACGCAGGTGCCCATTTATTGAGTTAAATTTTGTATATGGTTTAGGATAGTGGTTTAGTTTCATTCTTTTGCATATAGCTGAGCAGTTTTTCCAACACCATTGATTGAAATGACTATCATTTCCTCACTGTATATTCCTGGCTTCTCTGTTGTACGTAGAACTGTCCATATATTTGTGGATTTATTTCTGGGCTCTCAATTTTCTTTCATTGACCTGTGTGTTTGTTTTTGCGCCAGTACCAAACTGTTTTGATTACTACAGATCTGTAGTATAGTTTGAAATCATAAAGCATGTTGCTTTTAACTTTGTTCCTCTTCAAGATTTATTTGACTATTTAGGATCTTTTGTGGTTTTATACAAATTTTAGAATTATTTGTTCTATTTCTGTGAAGTATGCCATTGGATTTTTGATAGGTATTGCATTGCATCTATAGAATGCTTTGGGTAGTGTGAACATTTAAAAAATATTAAAACTTCCAATCCATGAACACATTTATTAGTGTCTTTCTCAACTTCTATCATTAGTGCCTTACAGTTTTCAGTGAATAGGTCTTTCAACCTCCTTGGTTAAATTTATTCCTAGGTATTTTATTCTTTTTGATGGAATTGTAATTGAGATTGTTTTCTCAATTTCTCTTTCTGACAGTTTGTTATTGGTGTATAGAAATTATACAGATTTCTATATATTGATTTTGTGTCCTGTGACTTTACTGAGTTTATTTATTAGTTCTGACGGTTTTTTTGTGTGTGTGTGTGGAATTTTTAGTGTTTTCTATGTATAGTATCATGTCATCTGCAAATAGCTATTGTTTTATTTATTCCCTTTTGGTTTATATACCATTTATTTCTTTTTCTTGCCTAATTGGTATGACTAGGACTTCCAGTACTATGCTGACTAAAAGTGGGTATTTTTCTCTTTTTTCTGATCTTAAAGAGAAAGCTGAAAACTTTTCCTTATTGAGCCTGGTGTTAGCTGTGGGTTTGTCATATATGGCCTTTATTATGTTGAGGTAAGTTTGCTCTATGCCCACTTTTTTGAGAATTTTCATCATAAAGAGATGTTGAATTCTATTGAGCGCTTTTCCTGCATGTATTTTGGAGTGATCGTATGTTTTTAATTTTTTATTTTGTAAATGTGGTGCATCATATTGATTGGTTTGTAAATGTTGATCCATCCTTGTGTCCTGGTATAAATCCCACTTGATCATGGTCTATGATCCTTTTAATGTATTATTTAATCTGGTTTGCTAATATTCATTGAGGATTTTTACATCTATGTTAACGAGGATAGTGGTTTGTAATTTTCTGATTTTATGTTGTCCTTGTATGAATTTGATGTCGGAGTAATGCTATCCTCATAAAATGTGCTTGAGAGCATTCCCTCCTCTTCAGTTTTTTCTAAGAGTTTGAAAGAATAGGCATTAAATCTACTTTGAATGTTTGAAAGAATTCATCAGTGAAATTGTCTGGTCCTGGGCATTTGTTTATTGGGAGATTTTAAATTGCTGATTTGATGTTCTTACTAGTAATTGGTCTATTTGGATTTTCTACTTTTTCCTCATTCAGTCTTGGAATATTGTATGTTTTTAGGAACTTATCCATTTCTTCTAGGTTGTCCAATTTTTTGACATGGACTTGTTCACAGTAGTCTCTTAGCACCCTTTGTGTTTTTGTGTTATCAGTTGTAACTTCTCTTTCATTTCTAATTTTATTTATTTGAACCTTCTTTCTTTTTTTCTTGGTGAGTGTAGATAAAGGCTTGCCAATTTGGTTTATCTTTTCAAAAAAACCAGTTCTTTCTTTCATTGATCCTTTCTATTGTCTTTATAATCTCTCTATTTGATTTATTTCTGCTTTATCTTTATCATTCTCTTCCTTCTACTAATGTTGGGCTTTGTTCTTCTTTTTCTAGTTCCTTTAGTTGTGAAGTTAGATTATTTAATTGAGATTTTTCTTTTCATAGAAACCTTCTTAAACCTCCCCCAAAGACAGCCGCTTATAGGATCCACTTAAGGAGAAGTTTCCTCCTTGTCCTAAGCACTGTGGGTAAATGCTGGCCAAGAGCATCTGCATGCTAAAATTGCCAGAGAAAGAAGCAGTTGACCTCTGGTGTCTGTTTTGCAACTGACAAAGAACCAGAGGAAACTTTTCTGAAATGTTTGCTTCAGGGTACAGTGATGAAACTACTGTTGGCTTCTCTTAGAAAATCTGTTATATCTGACAGCAGAAAAATAGCTCCTTTTGATTATAAAAAAAAGAAGGAAGACTTTTATAATGTCAACAATAGGCAAAGAAATGACTTTACACTTTTTTCCTTGAAGGTGGTGACAGGTGCCCTGATAGGATGGCAAAGCCCATCCTGACTCTCAAACAAACCAGACTTTTCCCCCACAGCCAAGCTGGGTAAGGAGTGAACATGGGTGAAGCAGAGACCAGTTTGGAGAGCTGACGTCATACACCAAATAGGGCTTTAATGCCAAATAGGCTCAATACATTTCTTTCCTAGAAATGATTTCAGTAGAAGAGAACATGTTATGGTACATAGGAAAAAAGCTTTTTAATGGAAACTGAAGATAAGTTAAGCTTAAATTAAATCTCCAAGAATGATTGAGGAATAGTGAAAAAGGAGCAAAACTATGCCTTGGTAGTTATTGATTTATGAATTTAAGTCCTTTCTTTTTAAAAAGATTTTACTTATTTACTTATTAATTTAATAGAGAGTGAGAGACAGAGAGAGCCTGAGCAGGGAGGGGCAGAGAAAGAGGGAGAAGTAGACTCTCCACTGAGCAAGGATCCGGACAGGACAAAACAGGGTTTGATCCCAGGACTCTGAGATCATGATCTGAGCCAAAGGCAGACACTTCACTGACTGAGCCACACAAGCTCCCCGAATTTAAGTCCTTTGAAAAGATCACGCTTTCTTAGTGTGGCTACCACAAAGAAGCTTTACAAATAATTGAAAAGCAGGACTCTTGGGTTAATATTTTCAGGGCAGGTGAGACATGCTTAAAGAATGTCTGTTCAGATTGTGAGGTAACACAATCTGAACCCACTTGGTGGTACATACCCTAATTTTTGGCAATATATCAAGGAGAAAATAAATTACTTCTTTAATTCCAAACCCAAACTGATGGAGGACAATGTCATAGACCCACAACATGAACGTGTGGTCCTGCTGAAGACCAATGATTCGACATCTAGAATCAGAGTAGTAAAGAACTTGGGCATTTCTCAAGGCTGCAGTTGGGACTCTGTCTCTAACCTGTAGGATACATGTGTCTGGCCTTGTTCTGCGAGGTCACAGCCTGTGTAGGTTTATTCTGTGGGTGAACAGTGGTAGCCATGCCTCACTGGAAATGGTTCTTAAGTCGGTGTGTAGTATAAGCGCTGAGTGTTCTCACCAAGGAAGGAAAGATGAAATAATTAGAAATGGGGCATTTCCCCAAGTGCTTCCTGGGAGCTTTGCTGTTTTCACCTGGGGACATAGGTTAATGCAGTTTTCAAACCAGCAGCACAGCGCAAGCCAAACCCTGGCCTTTTAAGTACTCAGTGCTCACAAAGACAATAGATATTGGCACCTCGGGAAATACTTCGAGGTAATAGACCTCATTTAGGAAAAAAATTAAGAGAACATCTAACTATCTCTGAAGTGTTGATATGGAAATCCCAGTGTAATGTTATAATACCTTTTTTTTTTTTTCCCTGATTCCTATTTGGATAGGCTCCAATGCCATGCAGCAAAAGTACAGTCCTACTTTATCTTCAGTAGAGACTTCAGGAGCCCAGAAGACAAATAGTCCCTACTTGGGGGGGAGGGGGTCATGTCTTTTGGGTGGCCCTCTGGATTGAGGTCACTTGTCACAAAGGAGACCAGAAAGGCAGAATAAGCTGCTTTGCTTTTTGAAGGTAAAGCTAATTACTCCGTTGCATTTGTGTCATGTGAGTGGTTATGTGATCTTCTTTCTGAGGCTGGGTGTATGCATTTGTGATTTTACGCCTATCTCTTTAACTTAGGAAAATAGCAAATGCAACTTGAGATAGGAAGTCCTCCCATCCTGGGTTCTGTTTCTAGCTTTTTCTGACTTTATAGAATGACCTTTTTGCCGGACATTGACACATGCTGCTTGCCGGCTGTTCCAGGACGTTATGGCTAAAGCTAATAAAGTATAATCACGATGTCCTAAAAATGTCAAGTTGCTGCCCCTTGGGCCTCTCATAACTATTCTCATCTGCAAAATGGAGCTGGTAACTCTGCACCCTGCCTTCCCTGCACAGATGTTGGGAAGCTAGGCTAAAGAACATCTGTAAAGCAGTTTTAGATTTTGGAACATGGGAACAATAAATGACCATAACAGCTATTTATCATGCAAGAGGAGATGACGATATATTCTATATTTCAAGCCCCACTTCTATCATTTACTTGAAAATAGTTTTGCATGATTGAAGCCATTAGTTGAGAAGGGGTAAATGTACGCAAGGCAGAGCAAGGTAGGGGAATATGACCCCACACAATGATGCCATCGTAGGTGAAGGGTAACTCTGAAAGGATGTGGAAGTCCATATTCATGAGCTGAAATGATCAGTGTAGCTTTAAAAATGAAAAGAATGCTATTGAGCTTGATGTAGGATAAGAGAGGGATGGCAGGTGCCAAGAATCTGGGACTTAGCCGTGACCCGAGGCAGTTTAACTGGGGTCTGCTGCGGTATCTTTACTTGGTCAGGGATGACTTAGCAGGGAAGGTCTTAAGAAGAAGAAAATTATGTCCTGAGTACATATCACAGAATTCAGGAAAGGTTAAATCCTAGAGGATCATGGAAAATATCGGGGTAGACCAACTGGCTAATATTTTGATTAAATACTTCTTCTTTGGGCATCCATCCAAGAAGAGGCAAAACAATTATTTTCACACAAGTGAGTAATCTTTGGGGAAAGGCCATACTAAAAATGGTAAAGTCAGTTGTTTTATCTCTCTGGGCTTCATGGTCTCGTGTATATAGTCCTCAAATATATGCCAAGTAAAAATATTTATATCGAATGTACCCAACTCAGTGCCTTGTTGCTTTGAAGACACTGAGGTGAAGATGGTGTCTGTCCTCAAGGAGCTTGCAGTTAATTTAGTTGATTTAATTTAGGTGATTTAACACTTCCTTAATGTGTTAACTTCTCTAATTAAATTAATATTGTCTCTTGCTCCTTTCCCACAACCCCTCTGACTTGATCAGAAGTCCAATATCAACCTCTCCAGCCTCCTTCTCTTGCACCCCAAACCTTTTAAAGCTCTTCCAAAGAGGCTCTTCTGACATCAGTTGCAAAAAGCTGGGGATCCTGGGTCTGTCCCTTGCCTGCCACTGTCCCTGCCCCTGTCGTAGCTCCTTGTTGCCACAGGGTGCCACTGTTGAATGCTGGCATAGGCCAGAGTGGCTTTTTTTCTGGAGGGTAAATCCTAGCTGATTCCTCATGTTAAGAGTTATGTCTTACGGCCTTTTTTTCTCACTAGGTTCCTAGATGACAGGCCTTAGTGTCCAGTCCTGATTCACACAGTCTTCTTCCTACCTCAGAGGAGCTCCGCCAGGAAGTCTAGGAGTCAGTGCATTGCTGGGCTTACAGACACTTCCTTTTTCCAATCCTGGGAACCCACTCCAGAAGATGGTCACTTTTCCTTTATCCCCAGAAACACAATGGGTTCTTAACAGTCCCTCTGTTCACTCCCTACCTCCCTTTAATAAAGTCCTCGCCTCTAAGATGTTTCTAGACCTCAAATGACTGCTTTCCTTTACTTAGAGAAAATGCCCTATCTTAGAATGAGCCACCCTCTGGAGAAAGGGGAGGAATAAGTCCTAGCACCCCTCTTGCTAAAGCAATGAAAAAGCAAAACATAGGTTGTATCTTCAATAGGAAACTCTGCTAGACATATAAAGAAATAATTAAAACTAGGCAGAATGCAATAACCAAAAGGAGAATTACAAAGAAATAATGATGGAGAATGACAAGGAACACGGATCAAGGAACACTGGTGTCAACCTGGAGTAATCTGGAAAGACCAGATGGGGAGGTGACATTTGTGCTGGTCCTTGACTTGCTCTAGGATTTCAACAGGTGAATGTAGTAGGGAATGGTGCTGCAAACGGAGAGGGTAGAATAAGCCAACACAAAGAATTAGAGGAAACCCATTTCCAATTGATGACCAATGTGGAATGGCAGTGGTGATGGCAGGGAGTTTTGTGTGCCACAGTGTGTGTGAGGTGGGGACCAGGGGAGACATGGGAGACTGAAGCCTAGGGCTCAGAGCACCCCCTGAAAAACACAAACCTTAAAAAGACCAGCGCTCTGTTTTCCTTTCCCATTGCCATATCTCTTGGTCAGATCAAGTCATTTGTCGGTCAACAAATTAACAAAGAAACTAGAAGAGTCAAAAACAAAAGTTGAAATTAAGTTGCCTTGATATAGCCAATCTTACATTTTTATTAAAAACAACAACAAAATTCCCAAAGAAAAAAGTTGAACATATAGCTTTAGGTAAGGTGAAATAGAATGTTTGGGGAATTTCAATAACCCACTGAATTAATAAGTCTACTTTCTCCATTTTCAAACCATTTTTGAGTTGTGTAAACAGTCAATACTTCACCGTTATGTCCTTGAGCTGAGTCCTTTTCGTTTTCAGAAAGAGACATTTAGAAGAAAATGACACAGAAATTTCTTCCTCAAACCACCTTGTTGAAGTTTCTCCAGGGACCAAAGTAGATGATTTGTAAATTCCTTTACTCTTAAAATAAAAGGCATTTTCATAAAAGAAAAGGTGATGGGCACAGCAATACCTACTCAAGAGGGAAAATAGTCACAGGGAAGATGTCATTTATTCTCTTCTTCACGGGGCAAAACTGTCTTGCCTTCAAAAGCTTCCTAAAAGGAAGACGGCATTTGTAGGTAAAAATAAAAACCCTTTTACAACATTTTTAAAGAGTTGTAGGAATCAGGAATTTCACAGGGAGAATGATACCATCTTATATTTTATAGGTGTGTAAACTGTTTGCAGCATCCTCTTCCACCCCAGCTTCTCAATTGTCCCTTGCTGAAGTCTCAGGGAAAGGGGCAGGGCATGGATTCTCAACTATCTCACAGTTGACAAAGCCAAGGCCGGTGAGTGGTAACCGATAGAACCAGTCTTCTCACTGGGTGGAGTGGGAAGGTAGATTCGGAGCTGGGTTTTCTGCAAGCTCACCTAAGCACACTCTTGCTTCTACTCCCAGCTGACTGTCTCTTCCTGGATGGAAAAATTCCTGGAGAATGGGGATTGTGTCTTAATTATCTTCTGATCCTTCCATAGTGCCTTCCACGCAATAGGTGTTCAATAAATGTTAATTAAATAAGCGCTCTAAACTCCGAAGTCTAAATGGCTCTAAGTTAGATCTTCAAAGTTTTCTGTCCCTCACACATTTTTTAAAGATTATTTATTTATTTATTTGACAGAGATCACAAGTAGGCAGAAAGGAAGGCAGAGAGAGAGAGAGAGAGGAGGAAGCAGGCTCCCTGCTGAGCAGAGAGCCCGATGTGGGGCTCGATCCCAGGACCCTGAGACCATGACCCAAGCTGAAGGCAGCGGCTCAACCCAAAAGAAAAAGCTTTGATTCCTTAATCTGGCAATTAAGAAAGAAACAATTAGTTCAATTCATTCCCTAGGATATTTGGAAACAAAAATTGAGAGCTGTAAGGAGGATGAGGGTTTCCCTCAGAATAAGCAGCAATACTGAATAGCTCTAGAATACAGTTCCGTCTCTTGCTGGCACACGTCTTTTCCTCCTTGCTCCTGGGTTTGAGAATGACCTTTCCTAGCTCTTGCTGGACATGAATAGTCTTCTTTTTTTCCAACCAGTTCCTGTATTTCCTGAAGTCAGTCGTCATGTGTCCTTTGACAAATGAGTTTCAGGAGTGTGGACTTTCCCCTGAAGAACACTTTCTCCTGTATTTTTCCCTCTCGTCCATAGGACCAGTTTTCGTCTTTGCCAAGTCAGGTGTAAAGAAGACTTATGCCCTCAATAATTGTGAAGTAGACAGTTTTTTGCAGGTTTTCTTTTTCTTTTCTTTTTTTTTTTTTTAAGATTTTATTTATTTTATTGACAGAGAGATCACAAGTAGGCAGAGAGAGAGAGAGAGAGAGAAGGAAGCAGGCTTCCTGCTGAGCAGAGAGCCCAATGCGGGACTCGATCCCAGGACCCTGAGATCATGACCTGAGCCGAAGGCAGAAGCCTAACCCACTGAGCCACCCAGGTGCCCTATATTTTTCTTTTCTTTGAGTGGTTATGGGGAAGGAGAGAGGGGATGTGATGGGCAAAGAGCTTGTCCTGGGGATGAGTTAAGCTGTGTCTGTGTGACAGGATGCCAGGACGCTGGGGTTGCAGTAGCAATAGTGATGGCTGTGACGAGGTTGTACCTGTTTGAGACTCTAATTAGCATTAGCCTTTTCCAGCTCTCCTGGACACCGTATCTACTGCCATACCCTTAAACTAAGCATCACCAGGGTTTCTACAGTTTTTCTACTTACTCACTATCTTTTATTTTAAAATTTATTTCTAACAGAGCAAAACATTTTTTTGGGATCGTAATCAAGTTAATAAGTCAATAGCAAAAGCTGTTAAGAAAAGAAAGAGAAGAAACGCAAAGAAAGGAATCAAATCTGAGGCATTCTCGACAAAGCCTGTGGATGTTAAGAAGGATTTTGTGAAATACACAGGTCAAAAAATTTGACTGCAGAGATAAAAACGCACAATGTTTTGGGGGAAGGGTGGGGGAAAATAGGGGATGGGGATTAAAGAGTGCACTTATCCTGATGAAATAAAATAAAATGATTAAGAAATGCACAATGATTAAACAACTTTTTATAAACCAACAGATTATAACATAAAGTAAAACTACATCTAAGCAACTAAATAGAACCAATAATTCATTTATTTTTCATAGAATTTATCATGCACATTTTAGGAAATTTTGAAAAAGCAGAAGAAAACATGCATGCCAACCTCTCTACCCAGAACAATTTGAAAGCATTTTTTGTTCTCATTTTTCTTAGGCATAGATATCGAAGAGTTTCATGCAAGGTTGTTATCATGCTGTGTAAATAATTTAGTTAATTGCAATTAGATGCCTGCTTCTGGAGATAGAGTCCCAAACAATGTAAAGTTCTTGCTCTCCCTGCTCCTAGCACATAATCTGGTTGCCTCTCTCAGAGTAGAATCCTAGGGAGGAAATTCTGGGCTCATGGGGTATATGTTAAAGGAGAGGCAAATTTAAGCCAGGGTGCGGAGAGTAAGAATTTCTTTTTCACCCACCTACCCTCTGTGTTTAGTTTATCAATTAATTTACTTCTTTGTGGTTTCCCCGCAACCACAATGCAAAGAACTCCTAAGAAGAGCCCTGGGTACTTAACGGTGACCTGAAGCAGCTGTTGGGGACAGTGTTGCCTGGGATGTGAGGAGTCCTGGGCCTGCAGAGCTCAACTAGAGTCAGTTCACTTCAGAATCTCTGTGTGCCCTGGAGAGCCCCTCAGGAGCACAGTCGAGATGAGAGACGCTTGGGCAGCCCTGATATGAAGAATTTAAGTGTCTGACCTTGGAGTCTCTTACCTTTAAAGAATCCCAGACAGAACTCCTTCTGCTACTTTGGTTTGGGCAGACACGGTTGATTCCCTTCAACTTCCAGGCACCATAATCAACCAAGGGCTTATTCTCCTGGTTCCTGTTCTTGTAGAGCTTATATTCTGGTGGGAAATCCATATCTGAAGTAATTACAAACAAATAAATGTATTTCTCTAAGCTCTTATACAGTTTAACTGTTAGGGAGGAAATGTTTCCTATATTTACAGGGTGGTGTGAAAACATCTAATAAGAAAATTATTAGCTTGGGATCGAGTGTGCTGGGAAGGTTGCCCCAAGGAAGTTACCACTGAGTTGTATTCTGAAGAATGGGGAGGAATTCGTAAGTAAAAGTGGTGTGGGAAGGAGGGTGTGGAGATGTTTCTGACAGATGAAGCAATAGGCTAAAGCACAAGGAAGCAGGTCATTACCTCTGCGGGTCACCCTGGCATGGCTGATATCCTTAGCGGGCAGAAAGTGGGCCAGACCAACTCATCTTGGTTTTAGCATTGGAAATCCCGTGTGCCGGGAAACTCCTCAGTCCCATACAAACTCAGATAGCTTTCTGGTAACCCTGAAAGTATCCTCTGCCCCTAAAATGAAGAAAACTTCTGAGTGTGAAATGTTGCTTGGTTAGGTTATCAGTACTTTTGGAAAAAGGCAATATAGTTAGCTATCTACTTTGTTATTATATAAATCGGCTTATTTAAAGTCTAAATTTTTTGCCAGTTATTCTCTGGCCTGTAAAGTTACAGTCAGACCTCGAAGGGAATGGAAACATAGAAAGAGATGATTTTAACATCCAGAGGAAAAAATAAAGGAGTGACGAAGACTTGCTTGGCCTGTGTCATTATTTTGCCTGTGACTAGGTTACCTTAGGTCTATATTCACTGTGTCTTGACTTTTGTCTATGAGATGGGAATAGCAGTAACCGTTGTTACTCCTTACAAAAGTAAGGAGTCCCAAAGATGGTGGGCCCATTGCATTCTTGGTTAATGCCATCTGATGGCAAGGGCCTTTGTCTTCTGTTCTCACCTTCAGGGAAAGCCTCTTTTCAAAGTTCTCTTGGTATCCATTTGTGAGAAGCACGTCACACAGAGAAAATAAGGGTCTTCCTGCATTTTCAGGAACCTGTGAACCCATCTTACATTGAGCTTCAAAGAAGGCCAGTATGTGTACAGGACTGATAAAGCACTTTCACATGTCTTGTTGTCTTAGAACTATACAAAGATTCAAGGAAAATGAATAATAGCCAATGTCTGTTTAGCACTAACTCTGTGACAAGTTCTATCCCAACTGGTTTAATTGAACTATGCCATTTAATCCTCACAATAATCCTCACAGTAATGGGGAAGGTATTACTACCACTCATTTTACATATAAGAAAGTGAAAGGTAGAAGGCTTGAGTGACCAAGGTCATCTAGTTATTATGTGTGGCAGTCAGGAGTTGAACCAGACATGATGGTTTTGGAACCAGCTGGAAGAGGGTACTGTTAGCACTTTCATCTTATAGTGGAAGGATCTGAGGATCAATGTCCTTGGGGCCTATGGAAATCCTTGGTGTTATAGAGGGACCAGACCTCAGGAAACTTAGGGTCTATTATGTTAGAAGGGAAATCATATGCTTTTTGTTTTATATAAAGCAGCTGGCTGTCAGGGTAGGGAAAATCAACCCAAGCTTCATTGGAGGAGGAAGTGAGGAAGGAAGTCTTGGAAAGAGGAGAAAAGAGAGAAATTCCTGCATTTGCCAGTGGGACATCATAGGCCCAAGAGAGGATGGGGCAGTGGACTTGAGGAGAAGCACTGAGGTGGGAAATACAATCAGTGGTTTCATCCTGCGTCTTGAGCTTAGTTTGGGTGGACATAGCTCCCCTGCTTCCCCTTGGTTGATCAGTGGATGAGGGAAAGAACTAGGCAGAACACTGAGTTAGAAGGGAACTTGATTGTTGAACTCTGAATCCAGGAGAACATCACAGTGACTCAATTCCTGGGTTTGGCAGGAATTTAACCTGTAAGTCCTGCAGGTTGGTTGCAGGTAATCCTCCCAACCCCCCACTCCCACACCCCATGATGTCTCTCTGAAAAGTCACTGTTCAAGCATGGCTTCTTTGTCACAAGAAAGCTCTCTTGCCCTTCTTAGTCTGAGTATTTGGTGTCTGCTTAGATTTGACAATCCTTAATTTTCTCCTACTTGAATTTAATTAAGGAGAGGAATGTTGAGGGGAAAAAAAGATAAGTTGTTTGGACATGAATTCTGTAATATATGGGGTATAATTTGGAGACTAGGTACTGTTATGAATTGCCCAGACCATTAACATGGAAAATCAAGAGTTGGGACTTAGAGAGTCCTGATGGATAAATATTTGCTTCGCTTTCTGTAGCTGTGTTCTGGGTTCTGACTTCCATTAATGAAAGATACGTGAGTGAATAAATTGCTAGCCTCTGCTCAATTTGGTCACTTGTAGACTGGATTGTGTAGCGCTGTTTTCAGATGAAGTCAATCCCTTTGTCCCCACGGAGTTAACTGATTTGTCCAAAGTAAACTCTCAGAAGCATGATAAAAGGCTGTGTTCCAGGTTTATAGACGCTTGGTCCTAAGGACTTTAGAAAGCATTTGATTGCCGCCAGGAGGCACCTACTAAGAGTTCCCCAAGTGTTCTCTAGGAGAAATGCCTCATCATTTAGGGAGACGCCCCGTTAGACCCTTTTGCCCTTTGCTCCTTTCCTTCATGTTTCTTTTCTTTCCTTCTCCTTCAAAAAAAGAAGCTGAGTGAAGTTTTTTGCATTCTCCCTCTGTGTTTTGTACCTGCATGCTTGCGGGGGAAAAAGGCGAGAGAAGCAGGGGAAGCTTAAGTGGAAACAAATGTGAAGGTGACCGTTGGCGGGTGCCGTGGAATGAAATTCCAGGAGGCAGACAGGCGGCCTGTCCTGGGACAGTGGAATCCGTTGAGAACCAGCATTCGCTCTGACATTTGGATAAAGAATTGTAGGGATATGCTTTTCTATTTTTCACCCTTCTACCAGAATTGTTAGTACTTTTTTATTCTTCATGAAGCTCTTAATTTTAAGCACCTACTGTGTGCAAAGCAACGCAGTGTTCCAGGCACTACAGGGTGCCTCGTCTCCACCCAACAGAAGCTTAGGATAGTTAAGGCTTTTATTTTCTTCTTTAAAAATAATGTTGTGTGGTCTTGAGACAGAGTGAACACTTCAGCTAATAAATTCCTGAGACCCTTCAGCACAGAGGTGAGAGCCCCATCACTCACACATGCCTCTGACTCTTGACCTGTGCAGCCCTTTGACACACTGTAGCAGAGCCTCTTTATATTAATACCAATTTATCATTATTCCATTTAAATGCTCTTTTTTTTTTGTCCGAGAGAGACAGAAAACATCTGCATATCGAGTAATATTAGCTACAGTTGGTGTCTCAAGTGAGAATCAATCTGACAGCCCCATTTATTATATCGGGGTAGGCTTTATTATGGAGGCTCGTGCATTTGAACTTTCCCTCTACAAGATATGAAAGAGTCTCTAATGTATTCATATCTTGCTTTAAAAACAACAGTTTGAAATACAGGGGAGATAGCAGCTATAGATAACATTTCAGTTATAATAGGAGAGGCCAAATGTGAGCCAGTCTTAAAACAATAACAACAATAAAGACACTTAGAAGTGTTATTAGTTATTAAGCCATATGGTTCATGTTACAGCTCTGTTCTTTTGTTCCTTGCCTGTGTTGTCAGCATTCATGTGATTGTTGTGATTTGTCGTGTCTAGTGCATCACCCTTTTCAATACATTAGGCTAATAACTCTGGTCCCTTTAAGGGCAATGTCACGATCTGTTTCTCTTCGGTTGGGGCTGGCCATCAATGTTAAAACGTGTCATCGTTAAAACAAACCAAATTACCACCTCAGCCGAACCCCCACCACTCAGACTTCTTTCTTCCTATTTGAAAATCGGCCATTTGAGGCTTAGTTAAGGTACTCTTGGCTGTTATGGGAAATGTTCAAAGAACTGGCCTGCCAGTTAAGTTTGTTCATTGTTAAGTTAAGGAGGACTTGAATTGTTAGAATCCGGAGGTGCTCATGTTGGTGGCTGTCTTGAACAGCACAGATGTTTAATAACTGTCATTTCTACATCTACTTCTTTGATAAATAAAAAGATGAGTCTGGTTCCCTAACCCCACTGAATCACACATCTCTGCAGGTGCTCTTGGTTACCTGACTCTGGGACAGAAACCCTCAACTGAGGTGGGACAACCATGCAAGGATTACACTGGGTGTTTCCTCCTTACCTTCCTCCTCACTGACGCTATTTCTTGGATGAGTCCCAGGACTCAACACCAGGAAATAGGAACCCAAACAGGGCTCCTGTTCAGTGGACTGATGGTCAGCATACAATTGTTTATGTGAATCTGTGAAAGTTCAATATGTTTATTTTTGTATGTCAATGTGTCTTAACATTTCCTATATGAGATTTTTTTTAAGCCAACCATTTGCATGCTCTAAACTTGATTTTTTAAGACATCTTAGAGCTACAGGCCTCATATATCTGTGTCGATTAAAATGAAAAGATGTAGAGTACATTTATGAGCATTCCACTACCCATAGGCCTCTGTTAGTGGCAAACTGAAATGGTGGCTTTTTCCTATTCCTTTATGAGTCTCTGTCGAATTTCTCTGAGTCTTCAGTTACCTCCCCCTAGCTCCCTACTATTTACCCATTCTTGATCATCAGCTCTATTATTCTTTTGTATATGCTCTTTCTGTGCCTGGAATATCTACTTGTCCCTAATCCAGGATTTTCCTTGACTTTTGTTATTTGAAGGCCTTTCACTTTGTTAATTTCAATACTTTTCTTCTTCTTCTTCTTCTTTTTTTTTTTTTTTTTTTGAGTTGAAACACACATAAACTATTCAGGATTCTCCTTAGCCTAGAGGACAGATCCAACATATGTTGAATCAAAGATAACCATAAAGCAAAATGTGATGTATGGGAAGATCAAAGCCTAGTGCCATAGGGAGGTAATGGAGAGATTGGTTTACCGGTGAAAGGATTCTATCAGAAAATATATTTTAATCTTACTAAAAAAAAATAGCACACATTTCAAGAGGTGTCAGCAGGATGGCTGAATAGGAAGCATTAGGCCCTTATTCCCCTACAGAGACCCATAGATAACTACAATATATGGATCAGAATACTTTTGTGAGAACTCTAGGGAGCACTTGAGAAGTTTCAACACCCAAACCTTCCAGTGAAAGAGTAGGAAAATTGACTGAGTTTTCCACCCTTGTTCGTGCTCATCTCTCTATCTGACCCAGTGTGGTGTAATCGGAAGGAAACCTCCCACACTCTGGATTATCCTTCACGACAGAAACAAAAGAAGAGAATGTGCATCATTTTGGTTACTCTGGGGACTGTCTGAGGGACTGATATCTGTCTCTCTTGACTCGGGAGTGCTAATGGGAGTGGTGGCCTTGTTTGGAAGCTGCAGGAAAGAAAAGATATGATCATAGGAGCACATTAGAGCTGCAATTCTGTCAGCAGACAGCAGGGAGAGCAAGAGATTACAGGCTTTTGAGAAGAAGCAGGGACAAGATGCTTAGGAAATTTGAGAGGACTTAAAGTACACATGCTCAGAGGAGATACATCCTCTGAAAAGTTTTGAGAGATTCTAGAATCTCTAATGGACTGAGTGGTGAAAGGCTTCTGCATGAAGTCAGGCCAAAAAGTTTGGAAGAAGTGGTTGTTTATTCAAATGCCCAAGTCTTAATGAAAAAAATCACAAGGCACACAAAGGCACAAAGAAACATAAGTATGGCCAAATCAAAGAAACGAAATAAAACTCCAGAAACTGACCCTAAAGAAACACAGATCTACTTGTTGCCTGACAAAAAACTTAAAATAATTGTCATAATAAGCTTAATGAGCTTAAAGAGAACACAGACAACTAAATGAAATCAAGTAAATGATGCATGAACAAAATGGGATTACCAACAAAGATATGAAAACTATAAAAAAAGAACCAAACAAATGTCAACATTAAAAAAATACAACAACCAAACTAAAAAATTTGTTAGAAGGGTTCAACAACCAGTTTGATCAGGCAGAAGAAAGACAATGAAGACAAATCATTTGAGGTCATTGAGTCAGAGTGAAAAAGACAAACCAAAAAAAAAAAAAAAAAAAGGAAAGTGAAAGGAACCTATGGAACTTATGGGATACTACCAAAAAACCTAACATATGCATATGCATTATGGGAGAAGCTCAAAGCCTTCAACCAGGATAAATCCAAAGGGGCCCACACCAACACACTGTGTGTGTTCCTTTCCCATGCCACATTGGAAGGACCCCTCTTCCTCTCCCATGGGTTTTGAAATACTGAAAGCTGGGGGTACCTGAGGGCCACTGGTGTGCACTATTAACCAGAGCAAAAAAGTATCCATATGCTTGAAACCAAGAATGATATTACCATACAACATGGAAAAGTCCAGCACAGTCTGTGCAGATTCTTTATCTCTTGGTAAGGAAGTGTTCTAGGCCCAACGCTAGTCTTATGAAGGTGAATAGGAGCTGAAAGACTACAGTATGTGACTTCTTTTTCCAATAAGATGTAAAGATGTAATTTGTGATATCATTAACATAAAGCAGGGAAAGGAGCATATAAGAATAGAATTTTTGTATGTGATTGAAAGTAAGTTGTAATCAGTTTAAAATAGAATGCTATAACTTTAATATGTTTCATGTAATTAAAATGGTATCTGCAAGGAAAATATCTATAGAATATACACAAAAGGAAAATGAAAGGAGAATCAAAAAATTAATGAAACACAAAAGAAAGTAGTAAGAGAGGAAAGGAGGGACAAAAATCTAAAAGACATACAGAAAACAATTAACAAAATGACAATAATAAGTTCTTCCCTATAATTACTTTAAATGTAAATGGGTTAAACTCCCCAATAAAAAGACATAGATTGCTGAATCAATATAAAAAAATGGATTCAACTATATTCTGTCTACAAGAAATTCACTTTAGATACAAGGACACACTTGGAAGAATGTGAAGAAATGGGAAAAATACTTCATGCAAAGGTAACCAAAAGAGAGCAGGAGTTACTGTACTAATATAAGACTAAATAGACTTTAAGTCAAAAACTTTGTTATAAGGGGGCACTGGGTGGCTTAGTTGTTAAGCATCTGCCTTTGGCTCAGGTCATGATCTCAGGGTCCTAGGATCAAGCCCTATATCAAACTCGCTGCTCAGTGGGAAGCCTGCTTCTCCCCTTCCCACTCCCCCTGCTTTGGGTTGCTGTCTCTCTGTCAAATAAATAAATAAAACCTTAAAAAAACTTTTATAAGAAACAGAGAACAGTATACAATGATAAAAGGGGCAATTCACCCAGATATAACAATTATAAACATATGTGCACCAAACATCAACTTTCTTAAATGTATGAGGGAAACATGTAGAACTGGAGACAAAAAAAGACAGGCATACAATAATATTAAGAAACATAAATATCTTACTATCACTAATGGGTAGAAAAACCAAATCAAAGATCAATAAGGAAATAGAGGACTTGAACAAACCTTTAGACCAAATGGACATAACATATTTAGTACATTCTAGCCAAAAATAGCAGAATACATTTTTTCAAGTGCATATGGAACAATCACCAGGATGTACTATATGTTAGGCTATAAAACCAGTCTTCAGAAATTTTTTTTAAAAATTAAATTATGCAAAATATCTTTTCCAATTATAATGGAATGAAGCTAGAAATTGATAGCAAGAGGAAACTAAAAAAAATCTACAAGTACGCCAAAATTGTCCCTTAAACAGCCAAAGGTTCAGACAAGAAATCATATGGGAAATTATAAATTACCTTGAGGCAAATTCATGTGAAAACAAAATATCAACATTCATGGAATACAATGAAAGGAAAACTTATAGCTATAAATACTAACATTAAAAAATCTCAAATTACAATCTAACTTTATATTTGAAGAAACTAGAAAAAGAATAAACTTAAAACTAACAGAAGTATGGAAATAATAAAGATTAGAGCAGTGATCAATAAAACAAAATAGAAAAACAAAAATAATTAACTAAATTAAGATTTTTTAAAAAAAAATACACAAAATTAACAACCTTTAGCTAGATTAAGAAAAAAAAAAGAAAACTCAAATAACCAAAATTATAAATGAAAGGGTGGATATCACAAAAATGCTACAGAAATAAAAAGAATTATAAGAGAATGCTACAATATATGTCAACAAACTGGATATTCTAAAGGAATGGATAAATTCCTAGAAACATAATGGGAAGATGGTGGAGTAAGAGGACCCCAAGATCACCTAGTCCCACAGATACAACTAGATAATACTCACATTAGTTTAAATAGCCCAGAAAATGACCCCAAAACTAGCAGAACAAAGTCTACAACTAAACATAAAGAAGAGACCACTCTGAAGAGGGTCGAAGGGTGGAGACATGGTGAGGAGCAAAATGAACAATGGCCATTAATGTTAGGGAGGGAGTCATGCATTACCTGATACCAAAACCTGGTAAAAATACCACACAAAAAGAATTACAGGTCAATATCCCTGATGAACATAGATGCAAAAAATCCTCAACAAAATATTAGCAATCTAAATTCAACAATGCATTAAAAAATCATTCACCATGTGAAGTGGGGTTTATTTCCAGCATACAAGTGTGGTTCAATATTTATGAATCAATCAGTGTGATACATCACATCAATAAAAGAAAGGATAAAAACCATATGATCATTTCAGTAGATGGAGAAAAAGAATAAATAGCAAAAGGCAAAATAAAACAACATCCATTCATGATAAAAAACTCTCAACAAAGTAGCGTTAAAGGGAGCATGCCACAATATAATAAGGTCTTATATTTAAAAAAACCCACAGTGAACATCATACTCAATGAAGGAAAAGCTCGCTTTTCCCCTAAGGTCAGAAGTAAGAGAAGGATGTCCACTCTCACCACCTCTATTCAACATGGTACTAGAAGTCCTAACCACAACAGTCAGACAACAAAAAGAAATAAAATGCCTCCAGATCAGTAAAGAAGAAATCCACTATTTGGAG
The DNA here is from genome assembly GCF_030435805.1 of Mustela lutreola. Taxonomy (NCBI): domain Eukaryota; kingdom Metazoa; phylum Chordata; class Mammalia; order Carnivora; family Mustelidae; genus Mustela; species Mustela lutreola. Next base: position 161,142,515 of record NC_081290.1, on the reverse strand, counting down.
ATGACATGATATTATATACAGAAAACCCAACTGATTCCACCAAAAAACTCCTAGAACTGGTAAATGAACTTAGTGAAGTCACAGCATACAAAATCAATGTACAGGTATCTTTACATTTCTGTCTTTTTTTTTTTTTTTTTTTTTGTGGGGGGAAGGACATAGGGAAAGAAAGAGAGAGAGAGAGAGAGAGAGAGAGAGAGAGACTCTTAAGCAGGCTTCATGCCCAGTGCACAGCCCCATGCATAGCTCGATCTTATAGCCTTGAGATCATGACCTGGGTTGAAATCAAGAGTCAGATGCTCTTGACTGAGCCAGCTGAGCCACCCAGGTACCGCTACTGCATTTCTATGCACTAATAAGGAAGCAGCAGAAAAACAAATTTAAAAAAAATCCCATTTACAACTTCACCAAAAATAATAAAATACCTGGGAATAAATTTAAGCATGCAGGTGAAAATTGTACTTTGAAAAGTAAAAAAAAAAAAAAAAAAAAAAAGATTAAAAAAAAAAAAAAAGGAAAACAACACACAAAGAAATGGAAAGATATTCCATTCTCATGGATTGGAAGGACACATATTGTTAAACTGTCTATACTACCCAAAGCAATCTACATATTTAATGCAATGTCTATTAAAATACTAACAACATTTTTCACAAAACTAGAACAAATAAACCCAACATTTGTATGAAACTGCAAAAGACCCTTGAAAAAGAAACGCAAAACTGGAGGTATCACAATTCTGGACTTCAAGTTATATTACAAAGCTGTAGTAATCAAAACAGTACGGTACTCACACAAAAATAGACACATAGATCAACAGAACAGAACAGAAAACCCTGAAATAAACCCACAGTTATATGGTCAATTAATCTTTGACAAAGGTGGCAAGATACACACAATAGAAAGAAATCTCTTCAACAAATGGTGGGGAAAACTGAATAGCTACATGCAAAAGAATGAAACTCGGTCACTTTTTTACATCGTACATGAAAATGAACCCCAAATGGGTTAAGGACATAAATGTGAAGCCTGAAACCATAAAAATCCTAGGAGAGACCATAGGCAGTAATTTCTTTGATATTAGTCGTAACAACATCTTTCTAGATATGTCTCTTTTGGCAAGAGAAACAAAAGCTACAAAAAACCATTGAGTTTGCATCAAAATAAAAAGCTTCTGCACAGCAAAGGAAACAACCAACAAAAATAAAAGGCAACTTACAGAACAGGAGACATATCTGATAAAAGGTTAGTATCCAAAATATATAAAGATTTACACAAGTCAACACCAAAACAATAAATATTCTAATTAAAAATGAGCAGAAACATGAGCAGACATTTCTCCAAAGAAGACCTATATAGATGGCCATCAAACACATGAAAAGATGCTCAATATCACTCATCATCCAGGAAATGCAAATCAAAACCACAATGAGATGTCATCTCACACTTTCCAGAATGGCTAAAATAAAAAACTCAAGAAACAACAAGTGCTGGTGAAGATGTAGAGAAAAAGGAGACCTCGTGCTTGATTGGGAATGCATAATGATGCAGCCATTTTTGAAGACAGTACAGAATTTCCTCAAAAGAGTTAGAGATAGAACTACCCTATGATCCAGTAATTGCACTACTGGGTATTTATCCAGAAAGTACAAAAACACTAATTTGAAGGGATATATGCACCGCTGTGTTTATTGCAGCATAATTTACAATAGCCAAACTATGGAAGCAGCCTATGTGATGAAAGGGTAAAGATGTGGTATATATGCACAATGGAATATTACTCAGCTATAAAATAGAATGAAATTTTGCTATTTATCACAATGTGGGTGGATCTAAAGAGTGTAATCCAAAACAGAATAAGTCAGTCAGAGGAAAGCAAATACCCAATGATTTCACTCAGATGTGGACTTTAAGAAACAAAATGAAAGAAAAAAGGAAAAAAAAAAAACCCAAAAGATGAGCCCCCCCCCCCCCAAAGCCTCCTAACTGTAGAAGGCAAACAAACAGTTAGCAAAGGGGAGGTGGATGAGGAGGATAGGTGAAATAGGTGAAGGGGATTAAGAGTACACTTATCTTGATGAGCACTGAGTAATGTGTGGAACTGTTGAATCACCATATTGTACACCCAAAACTAATATAATACTATATACTAATTACAGTGTAATTAAAATTTAAAAATAAAGAAATAAAGAATATTTTTAACATTAAAAAATTCCTATAAAGACAAAACTTATCAAGATTATACCATGAAGTAATAGAAAATCTGTACAGATCAGTAACTAACTAGTAAAGGGATTGACTCAGTTCAAAAACCTCCCAACAGGGATGCCTGGGTGGCCTTGTCTTTGGCTCAGGTCATGATCTCAGGGTCCTGGGATCAAGCCCCACGTTGGGCTCTCTGCTCAGCAGGGAGCTTTCTCTCTCCCCCACCCCCCGCCTGCCTTTCTGCCTACTTGTGATCTCTGTCTCTCTGTCAAATAAATAAAACATAAAATATTTAAAAAAAAAACCCAAAACAAAACAAAACAAAACCAAAAAAACCTCCCAACTAAGAAAAGCCCAGAACCAGACAGTTATATTGAAAATTTTCACCAAACACTTAAAGAAAAATTAATACTAATCACCCTCAAACTCTTCCAATAAAGTTGGGAAGGAACACATCTAAGCTCATTCTATGAGACCAGCATTATCTTAATACCAAAGCCAAAGATACTATGAAAAAAGAGAACTACAGAACAATATTTCTGATAAATATTGATAAAAAATCTCTAACTAAATACTAGCAAACTGAATTCAACAGCACTTTCAAAGTATTATATACCAGGGCCAAATGAGATTTACTTCTAGAATGCAAGGATGGTTCAATGTACAAAAATCAATCAACATGATATACCACAATAATACAGTAATTGATGAAAACCACATGATCATCTTAATTGATGAAGAAAAAGAATTTGATAAGATTCAACACCTTTCATGATAAATACACCCAACAAACTAATAATTTCAGGAAACTACTTCAATATAATTAAGACTGTATATGAAAAGTGCATAGTTAACTTTATACAAAATGGTGAAAGACTAAAAACTTTTCCTATATGATCAGGAATAAGGTGAGTATGCCTACTCTTTCTACTTCTATTCTACATAATAGTGGAAGTCCTAGTCAGAGCAGTTAGGCAATAAAAATAAATAAAAGACATCCAAATTTCTGTTTGCAGATGACATGATCTTATACGTAGAAAACCCCAAGTATTCTGTACACAAATAAGAAAACAAACCACTAGAACTACTAAACAGATTCAATAAAGTTGCAGGATACAAAATAATGCAAAGATCAGTTGTCACTATATACTAACAATAAATTATCTGAAATGGAAATTAAGAAAACAATCACACTCATAATAGCAATAAAAATATTTAAATACTTAGGAATAAACCTAACCAAGGTGGTGAAAGATTTGTACACCAAACATCAAAACACACTGCTGAAATAGCTTAAAAAAGATACAAATAAAAAGACATCCATGTTTATGGATTGAAACACTTCATATTGTTGAGATATTTATATTATTAAGATATATTGTCTATATTGTAAATAATATTCAAAGAGATCTGAGAGTCAACACAATCTCTGTCAAAATCTCAATGCTTTGCAGAAATTGAAAAATAAAATCATCCTAAAATAGATATGTAATTTCAAGGGACCTTGAGTAGTCAAAACAATTTTGAAGAACAAAGTTGGAGGAATTGCACTTCCTGATTTCAAAACATGTCACAAAACTATGGTAATCAAAACAGTGTGTTACTGGCAAAAGGTCAGACATATAAGCCAATGGAATATATTAGAGAGTCCAGAAATAAGCCCTAGTGTATACTGTCAAATGATCTTTGAAAGGGTTCCAGACCATTCACTGGGGAAAGGACAGTAATTTCAAGAACCAGTGTTGGGAAAACAGGATATCCGTATACAAAAGAATGAAGTTGGATTTTGATCTTGTACCATATACAAAAAATCAGCTCAAAATGAAATAAATATCTAAATAAAAGACCCCAAACTATAAAATTTTTAGAGGAAAACTTCATAACATTGGATTTGGCAATCCTCCTGGGCCAGGAAAGAAGATAGTTCTTGGGCTTGAGGTGGGAAAATCTGTATCTTTCCATTGGACCAGTAGGAGTTGGATTTGGACTTTGGAAAGGAGGACATTTGGGGAAGGTAGCCTGGCCCTTGCAACATGGTAGCAGGTCAGAAGATAATGAGGGGAGCATTTGGAGGGCCAGGAAGAAACACTGGGAAACCAAGGCCTGTAACTAGGAACAGGGACACTTAACAATCAGTTTTAAAGTTTATTTTTGTGTTCAGGTTTTCTTCTGTGGTGTTTTGTTAACACCACGAACCCAGTTTATTTGTCCTTCTAGGATTTAAGGAAGTGGCCTATGTCCATTCATAAGGCTAAACTTGTAGGAGAAGCATTAGAGGCCAGGAGAAATAACAAGACTACAGTGACCATCAGGGAAAATTTCTCAATTTTTTGCAGAAATTATGTAGTAAGGGGAACTTGCAAGAAGGGAATTCTCATTCTAGGGAATGGGAGCCTTCTTTATTGTTATTTAGGTATTATGTGAAGGAAAATCCATGAAGACTGTGGAACATTTAGATATCGGAGTTATACTTAGAAAGGTCTCGAAAAAGCAACATTTAGACATCTTTACTAATTGGGAAAATGAACATGAAAATTCTTCCATTTCTTTGTTTCTTTCTTATTTGACTACCATCTTGCCTTTTTAAAAAATATGCATTTATACCAGTGGCTGTATCCCATTGTGCATCATCTGTAAAGTTTTCAGGCACTTCGATTACAAAAGACTATTTTCTTACACTGAACACGTACCTTGTACCAATAAATTCCCACAGATTAGCTCTAATCCTCCTAACAATCATGTCAAATATATGTTTTTATTCCAGCATTACTTATAATGAAAGTGAAACTAAGCCAAATTAAGTTAATTATCCAAGTTCTCACAGTTAGTTGGATATATAAAAGTTAGTTGGAGATATAGCATACACCATACATACACACATCTGAGTTTCGGATGTCTACAGACATCCCATAAATAACTATACTTCTTTTCTCTATCCTACTTCAGGGCTCACTGTTGCCAAGGAACTTGGTGATCCTGACTTTAACATCAATGAAAGCATTATTATTAACACAAAGCATTATTATTATTGCAAAAAATGATGGCTGAGTGGGCCTACATAGCAGACACACTAGTTTTTTATACTCTATAAAAAAGTACTACAACCTTACTGATTTAAGCAAAACAAATCAATTTTCTGATTGACTCTGGGATTGCTATGCTTCAGAATTCATGTTTTTAATCAATCTGGTGGTAACAGGTAAGTAATTGGGGGGAAAAAAGTAGATAGCTTCAAAATGGCTCATTATCAAAGGTATAGGAAATGATCATGGCTACTGTGCACAAGGAAATATAATGGGGAGATTGAGAGCATAGACTTTGAGATCAGGTTATCTGAGTTTAAACCCTTGTTATTCTGCTTATTATGCATACTCTTGGGTAAATTGCTTACCCTCTCTGGGTCTCAGTTTCCTCTTCTGCCAAATAGAAATGATAAAGATAGTACCCCAGTCATTATGATAAAGATAGTACCCCAGTCATTATGTAAATCAAATGAGTTGGTTCTTGGCACATAATGTACACTCAGCAAATGTGAGCTGATATACTGAGGTATGACTGGCTGTTCCCCAAAAGGATTGGTGGTTAAAATTTAGGGGTTGGTGGGGCACCTCGGTGGCTCAATCAGTTAAGCATCTTGTCCTTACCTCAGGTTGTGATCCTGGAGTACTGGGATTGAGCCCCTCCTTGGGCTCCCTGCTCGGCGGGGTGCTTGCTTCTCCCTCTCTCTCTGCCTGTTGCACACCTGCTTGTGCTTGCTGTCTATCTGTGTCAAATAAGTAAATAAAATCTTTAAAAAAATAAATAAAATTTAGCCATTGGCATTTGTTTGAAATGAGAAGTCAAACACAGCAAAATAAAAATTGCAGGAGTGTTCAGGAGTCCTATGCAGAAGGAGACTTCTGGGCTTGAGTTGCATCTAAGTGATTATGGGCTGGAGAGCTTCATGATGAAATGTAGCTCCTTGGTGACACTCATGGGCCATCTCTACCTGTCTTTCCATCTCCATTTGTCACTTCATCATCTTGTGGGAACTCTTCCTCTCAAAACCATCCTGGGCTTTCCCAGCTCTGAACCTTTGCTCAAGTTATTCTCTCTTCCTTTGATTGCCTCCTCCCATCTCTGCCTATTGAAATATCTCAAAGAATATTTTCTCCATGAAACCCTTATGGTGTCTCTAGCCAGGAAGGACATTTCACTCTTCTGAATTTTTATAACCCTTTGCCTATTGTGATTAATTCTGTCTGTGTCTTTTCTTCTTCATTAGTGGTAGGGTGCCTGATATCTTGCTTACTCTCTATCTTTTACAGCATGTAGTATGAACTCAGCAAAGCTCTATTGAGTAAATGGTTGGTGAATGAAAGAATGAGTGTACCATGTCCAGGAAAGGGTGTTTCAATGTTTTTTTGATGAGAAATTTGGTGATGGTATTCATATTGTTCTATACCTTTAAAGTACCTCTTTGGGACACCTGGGTGGCTCAGACAGTTAAGTGTCTGCCTTTGGCTCTGGTCATGATCCTGTGGTTCTAGGATCCAGTCCTGCATCAGGGACCCTGCTCAGCAGGGAGTCTGTTTCTCCCTCTCCCTCTGTTGCTCCCTGTCCTTTTGCTCTCTTTCTCTCTCTCTCTCTGTCAAATAGAATAATAAAATCTCTCTCTCTTTCTTTTTTTTTAAAGAAATTCTCATGGGGCGCCTTGGTGGCTCAGTGGGTTAAGCCTCTGCCTTCAGCTCAGGTCATAATCTCAGGGTCCTGGGATCGAGCCCTGAATCAGACTCTCTGCTCAGCAGGGAGCCTGCTTCCCCCCCTCTCTCTGCCTGCCTCTCTGCCTACTTGTGATATCTCTCTGTGACAAATAAATGAATAAAATCTTAAAAAAAGAGAAACTCTCTCTTTGATTAAATGTACACTTCCCTTGCTCTGTTGCAGTTCCCCAACCCTGAGCACAAGCAAGTAGCCTCTTCTGAAATATAAAAAGTATACAGATATTTCTGGAACTATCCCGAAAATTCCAAATCAGTGAGTCTGAGATGGGGCCCAGATTTATGTATTTTTTTTTAAGCATTAAAGTTTGTTCTCAAGTATGTTTCGGAAAGGTAATTATTGACCCAGGGATTGAAAAGAATTCCAGATATAGGCTAATAAATGTTTCATGAAAATAAATAGAAAAGGAAAACCTAATCACTTCTCTATTATTATTGTTAAAATACACTACCAGTCATAATTTCAGGGGAACATTATATATATCAATACATGCATTAGTGATGGGGTTGAGGTTTGGGCAAAGTGAGTAAGTCAGGATGAGGAATGAGTAGGTATGTGACAATAATGTAGCTGTGGGTGGGGGAAAGGGTAAGAAGGTTCTGGACATTCTCACCAAAATACTAGCCAATAGGATTATTCACCACAATTAAGTGGGATATTCCAGGGCTGCAAGTTTGGTTCAACATCCACAAATCGATCAATGTGATACAATACATTAATTAAAGAAAGAACAAGAACCATAAGATACTCTCAATAGGTGCTGAAAAAGCATTTGACAAAGTACAGCATCCTTTCCTGATCAAAACTCTTCAAAGTGTAAAGGGATGGAGGGTACATACCTCAGTATCATCAAAGCCATCTATGAAAAACACAATGCTAATATCATTCTCAATGGAGGAAAAACTGAGAGCTTTTCCGCTAAGATCAGGAACACGGCAGGGATGTCCATTATCACCACTGCTATTCAACACAGTACTAGAAGTCCTAGCCTCAGCGATCAGACAACAAAAAGAAATAAAAGACATCTAAATTGGTAAAGAAGAAGTCAAACTCTCACTCTTTGTAGATGATAGGATATTATATGTGGAAAACCCAAAAGACTCCACTCCAAGTCTGCTAGAACTTGTACAGGAATTCAGTAAAGTGTCAGGATATAAAATCAATGCACAGAAATCAGTTGCATTTCTTTACACCAACAAGACAGAAGAAAGAGAAATTAAGGAGTCAATCCCATTTATAATTGCACCCAAAACCATAAGATATCAGGAATAAACCTAACCAAAGAGTCAAAGAATCTATATTAGAAAACTATAAAGTACTCATTAAAGAAATTGAGGAAGACATAAAGAAATGGAAAAAAGTTCCATGCTCATGGATTGGAAGAATAAGTATTGTGAAAAGTTTTGCTACCTAAAGCAATCTACACATTTAATGCAACCCCTATCAAAATCCCATCCTTTTTTTTTTTTTTTCAAAGAAATGGAACAAATATTCCTAAAATTTATATGGAACAAGAAACAACCTCAAATAGCCAGAGGAATATTGAAAAAGAAAGCCAAAGTTGGCAGCATCACAATTCAAGATTTCAAGCTCTATTACAAAGCTGTCATCATCAAGACAGTATGGTACTGGCACAAAAACAGACATATAGATCAATGGAACAGAATAGAGAGCCCAGAAATAGACCCTCAACTCTATAGCCAACTAATCTTTGACAAAGCAGGAAAGAATGTCCACGGGAAAAGACAGTCTCTTCAACAAACAGTGTTGGGAAAATTGGACAGCCACATGCATAAAAATGAAATTGGACCATTTCCTTACACCACGTATGAAAATAGACTCAAAATGGATGAAGGACATCAATGTGAGAAAGGAATCCATCAAAATCTTTGAGGAGAACACAGGCAGCAACCTCTTTAACCTCAGCTGCAGCAAGATCTTCCTAGAAACATTGCCAAAGGCAAGGGAATCAAGGGCAAAAATGAACTATTGAGACTTCATCAAGATCAAAAGCTTTTGCACAACAAAGGAAAAAGTTAACAAAACCAAAAGAAAACTGACAGAATGGGAGAAGATATTTGCAAATGACATATCAGATAAAGGGCTAGCATCCAAAATCTATAACTTATCAAACTCAACACCTAAAGAACAAATAATCCAATAAAGAAATGGGCAGAGATTTCTGCAAGGAAGACATCCAGATGGCCAACAGACACATGAAAAAGTGCTCCACAGCATTCGGCATCAGGGAAATACAAATCAAAATAATAATGAGTTACCACCTCACACCAGTCAGAATGGCTAAAATTAACAAGGCAGGAAATGACAGATGCTGGTGAGGATGCGGAGAAAGGGGAACTCTCCTACACCGTTGGTGGGAATGCAAGCTGGTAAAACCACTCTGGAAAACAGCATGGAGGTTCCTCAAAAAGTTGAAAATAGAGCTACCCTATAACCCAGCAATCGCACTACTGGGTATTTACCCTAAAGACACAAATGTAGTGATCTGAAGGGGCACGTGCACCCGAATGTTTATAGTAGCAATGTCCTCAATAGCCAAACTATGGAAAGAACCTAGATGTCCATCAATAGATAAATGGATAAAGAAGATGTGGTATATATATACAATGGAATATTATGCAGTCATCCAAAGAAATGAAATCTTGCCATTTGCGACAATGTGGATGAAACTAGAGGGTATTATGCTTAGCTAAATAAGTCAATCAGAGAAAGACAATTATCATATGATCTCCCTGATATGAGAAAGTTGAGAGACAAAGAGGGGGCTTGGTGGGTATATAATGATATAAGATGGGATTGGGAGGGAAACAAACTCTTAATCTCACAAAAAAACCTGAGGGTTGCTGGGGAGAGGGGGGATAGAGAGGGTGGTGGGGTTATGGACATTGGGGAAGGTATGTTTTATGGTGAGTGCTGTGAAGTGTGTAGATCTGGCGATTCACAGACCTGTACCCCTGGGGCTAATAAATTATATGTATATATATATATATATATATATATATATATATATATATATATGGTTCTGGACAGATACTTTGTTTCTGCCACATGAAAATTGTATTGCATTCTCTTTCTGTCTTTTTTTTTTTCCCCTTAGTATAGTAAGAGTCAAGAGCAGTATCAGTAAGTTATGGCAGAGAACACACACACACACACACACACACACACACACACCATGCATTCCCAGGCTACAAAGTCAAATGTGAAGCATAAGTCCACATGGGCTCAACTGAGAAATTTGCTCCAGGATAAGAATTCAACAATAGATAAGGTAAACCAGGTTAGATTTAGATAAAGAAAAGAACAGAAATACTTTCCACACTTGGAATTTATTGAAAGGTGAGATTTTTCTACAAGTTTCATCTTGACTTCACTTTACCCAATGGACTAAAGCCTCAAAAGCTGAACTATGGATGACAACATTTGTATATTACACCTTAGCTGAAGGGCACCCAACTGGTCATCAGTGCCCTGATAGTCAAGAGCTCAGATAGGTGGAAAGGGAAGGTGAGGCAAGAAAGGGAGAATTAGAAAAATGGTTGAGGGACTCAGAAGTCAGGATAGGGGTTATTCACAAGATGGTATATATATATATATTTAGATTTTAGTTATTTATTTGACAGATAGAGATCACAAGTAGGCAGAGAGGCCGGCAGAGAGAAGAGAAAGAGGAGGAGGAAGCAGGCTCCTTGCTGAGCAGAGAGCCTGATGTGGGGCTTGATCACAGAACCCTGGGATCATGACCTGAGCCAAAGACAGAGGCTTTAACCCACTGAGCCACCCAGCCGTCCCTCTTGTTCTGATTTCTTGACAAAATGTGTAATTTTATGCTGTTGTGGAAGAAATAGAACCATAACTTTTATTTCACAATGATATAGTTTCATTTCCCTTATACTCAACAACAGTTACAAATATATTTTTCTTCTTGTGATGTTGATGTATTATTTCATTTGGTTGCTCAAGGGGTATGGTATGCAGCACCTCTTCTCCACCACTCCTCTCAACCTATGCCCTAGGGACTGATGCAGAGTCCTCACCATCAATCCTTATGTTTTTTCCTTTCAAATGAATACCTCTCCTTTTCCCTAGTCCTCACAGATTAGAGCTATGAATGGTCCAACATATTCAGTTTGAGGCCTAGAAATGTGAGTGACTTGGTGTCTTGGTTTTTTAGAGAAATGGGGTTTCCTATGAAGAAGTCAATGCAGTTGGCCTGGAAAACTGAGTTACCATGGAACAATGGCCATAGGGTATGTGGGGAAGAGGATATGTTTTAGTATCCACCAGGCTATTTTTTGAAATCAAGAGAAATGTAGCCTGTTTAAGAAGTCATTTTGCATCTGAGAAAAACAGACCTAGGAAAACCAGCTTACATTTATAAATGCTAAAATCCTAAGAAAGAGAGTGAGCAGAATATATTCACTTGCGGGAGATATAGAATCCTGCAACATTTGAGCTAGAAAGGACCTCAGAAGTCATTTAATCTCATTCCGATTTTACAGGTCAGGAAACTCAATCCAAAAGATTGAAAAGCTAATGAGGAGAGGGCCCAGACTTCTCACTTGAGAGATCTTTCTACTCTTCTGAGTTGCTGCCACATTTGGCTTTAAGGATTATCATGGGATTATTTTCCAGAAGTTGATTTATCCATTCAATTTTGCTGACTACGGGCTGGTATTAAAACGTCTCTGTCTTTCTGTGTTCCAGTGCTCATAGCAGCATTATTCACAATAGCTAAAAAGTAGAAGTAACTTGAATGTCCATCCACAGATAAATGGATAAACAAAATGTGGTATATTCATACACTGGGATGCTTTTCAGCCTTAAAAAACAATGAGATTCTGAGAGGAGCAAGATGGCAGAGGAGTAGGACACTGAGATATCATCAGGTCCCAGAAGTTCAGCTAGATAGTTATCAAACCATTCTGAATACCTACAAACTTAACAGGAGATAGAAGAGAAGAAGAGCAGCACTTTTAGGAACAGAAAAGTGACCACTTTCTGGAAGGTAGGATGTGTGGAGAAGCGAATCCAAGGTGATACATGGGAAGAGAGACCACAGGGGCAGGAGCCAGCTCCTAGGAAGAGGTAGAGCAGTGGAGCACAAAATTGGAACTTTTAGAAGTCGACTCCACTGAGGGACCTCACTCCAGATACTAAGCAGTGGGGGAGTGGATCCCTTGAGGGACAGTATGGTCTCGGGACCCACTGGGTGACAGAAAGACTGGGGGTGCCTCAGTGCGGAAGAGCTCCCAGATATCAGAATGGTGAAGTTGTAGAGACAGAGCTCTGTAGAGGAGGGGTTCTCAGCTTGCGGTTACCTTAAACCACAATCTGAGGCACAGTTGGGCCCCTGCTCTTTGAGCAGAGACTCCACAAGTAGTAGATCCAGGGAGACTCACCTTCCTCCGCCAGGAGGAGTGGTGTGGGAGTGTGCTGCAGGAATCTGCTGGGATAGGAGACTCAAACCGGACCATGCACCAGAGACAGAAATGCTCAGTCACAGGGCAGGTGAGCACAGAGTGAGGCCAAAGACCAGGGAGACAGGAGGGATTGACTGATTTTCTCTGAAGGTGCATTTAGGAATCGGGACCTGAGCTCTCAACTCCTACGGGCAGGAGATTGGGAGGCTGCCATTTTCATTCACGTCCTCCAAAGCTATATGGAAAGCGTTCAGGGAACAAAAGCTCCCAAGAGCGAATGTAAGCAGATTACTTAGCCTGACCCCTGGCAAGGTGGTACAATTCCGCCTGGGGCAAAGATATTTGAGAAATTACTGCAACAGACCCCTCCCCCAAAAGATCAGCAAAAATATCCAACCAAGACCAAATTCACCAATCAATGAGAACTGTGGAACTCCAGAGCAAGGGAAATGCAGAATTCATGGCTCTTTTCTCATGATTCCTTAGTCTTCAAAGTTAAATTTTTTAATTTTATTTTTTATTATTCAATTTAAAAAATTTTCCTCTTTCCTATGTTAAATATTTTACTTTATCAATACCTTTTTAAAAATCGTTTTTAATTTTCATTGTTATAGTCACATTCTATCCCTTTATTGTATTTAACATTATTTTGTGTGTGTGTGTACATATAGGTTTTTCTTTCTTTAAAATTTTGGGATACAGTTTCTTTTAACAGATCAGAATATACCTTAAATCTAGCACATGCCTTTATTCTAGTCTCCAGCCTGATCACATTCTTTCCTCTTTTTTTTTTTTTTTTTTTTTTTTTTTTTGCAACCAGCTTCTTATCAATTCCTTTTGTAGAATCTTTTTTAATCTTCATCTTTACAGTCATATTCCATCCCTCCATCATGTTTAAACTTATTTTTGTATATATATAATTTTTTCTTTTTTTAAAATTTTGGGAGGCAGTTTCTTCTGAGATCAAAACACTCCACAAATCAAGTTTGTGACTCTGTTCTATTCACCAGTCTAATATATGTGTATATTTTCTTTTTTTCCTCCTTTCTTCTACCCCCATTTTTGGGTCTCTTCCAATTATATTAGTGTATATTTTTACTCTTTTAGTATTTTCTTCTCTCATTCATTTATTCTTATCTGGATAAAATGGCAGGGCAGAAAAACTCACCTCTATATAGACCAGAAAGGAACAGAGATACAGTAACAGTCACCTTACAGGAAATACAATAGTTACTCTGAATGTAAATGGGCTAAATGCCCCAATCAAAAGACACAGGTTATCAGAATGGATTAAACAACAACAAAAAAAAGACCCATCAATATGCTGTCTATAAGAATCTCATTTTAGACCCAAAGACACCTCCAGATTTAAAATGAGGGTGTGGAAAACAATTTACCATGCTAATGGACATCAGAAGAAAGCTGGGGTGGCAATCTTTATATCAGATAAATTAGATTTTAAGCCAAAGACTATAATAAGAGATGAAGAAGGATACTATATCATACTTAAAGGGTCTGTCCAACAAGGAGATTTAACAATTTTAAATATCTATACCCCTAACATGGGAGCAGCCAATTATATAAACCAATTAACAACAACATCAAAGAAACACATCAACAATAATACAATAATAGTAGGGGACTTTAACACCCCCTTCACTGAAATGGACAGATCATCTAAACAAAAGATCCACAAGGAAATAAAGGCCTTAAATGACACACTGGATCAGATGGACATCACAGATAAATTCAGAACATTCCATCCCCAAACAACAGAATACACATTTTTCTCTAGTGCACCTGGAACATTCTCAGACTAGATCACATCCTGGGTCACAAATCAGGTCTCAACAGGTACCAGAAGAATGGGATCATTCCCGCATATTTTCAGACCACAATGCTTTGAAACTAGAACTCAATCACAAGAGGAAAGTTGGAAAGAACTCAAATACATGGAGGCTAAAGAGCATCCTACTAAAGAATGACTGGGTCGACCAGGAAATTAAAGAAGAATTTTTAAAAATCATGGAAATAAATGAAAATGAAAACACAACTGTTCAAATTCTTTGGGACACAGCAAAGGAAGTCCTGAGAGGAAAGTATATAGCAATACAAGCCTTTCTCAAGAAATAATAAAGGTCTCAAGTATACAACCTAACCCTACCCCTAAAGGAGCTGGAGAAAGAACAACAAAGAAACCCTAAGCAGAGCAGTAGAAGAGAAATAATAAAGGCCAGAACAGAAATCAATGAAATAGAAACCAAAAGAGCAGTAGAACAAATCAATGAAACTAGGAACTGGTTCTTTGAAAGAATTAATAAGATCGATAAATCCCTGGACAGACTTATCAAAAAGGAAAGGGAAGGTACCCAAATTAATAAAATCATGAATGAAAGAGGAGAGATCACAACCAACACCAAAGAAATACAAACAATTATAAGAACATATTATGAACAAGCATACACTGGCAAATTTGACAATCTGGAGGAAATGGATGCATTCCTAGAGACCTATGAACTACCAAAACTGAACCAGGAAGAAATACAAAACCTGAACAGACCCATAACCAGGAAGGAGATTAAAGCAGTCATCAAAAATCTCCCAACAAACAAGAGTCCAGGGCCAGACAGCTTCCCAGGGGAATTCTACCAAACATTTAAAGAAGAATTCATACCTATTCTCCTGGAACTGTTCCAAGAAATAGAAATGGAAGGAAAAATTACAAACTCATTTTATGAGGCCAGCATTCGCTTAATACCAAAACCAGACAAAGACCCATCAAAATGGACAATTACAGACCAATATCCTTGATGAACACGGATGTAAAAATTCTCACCAAAATACTAGCCAATAGGATCCAATACTATATTAAAAAGACTATTCACCATGACCAAGTGGGATTTATTCTTGGACTGCAAGTTTGGTTCAACATCCATAAATCAATCAATGTGATGCAGCATGTTAATAAAAGAAAGAATAAGAACCATATAATTCTCTCAATAGATGTTGAAAAAGCATTTGACAAAGTATAGCATCCTTTCTTGATGAAATCTCCACAGTGTAGGGATAGAAGATACATACCTCAACATCATAAAAGTTCTCTATGAAAAAGCCACAATGAATATCATTCTCAATGGGGAAAAACTGAGAGCTTTTTTGCTAAGATCAGGAAAATGGCAGGGATGTCCACTCTCACGACTGCTATTCAACATAGTACCAGAAGTCCTAGCCTTAGCATTCAGACAATAAAAAGAAATAAAGCATCTAAATTGGCAAAGAAGGAGTCAAATTCTCACTCTTTGCAGATGATAGGATACTATATGTGGAAAACCCAAAAGACTCCACTCCAAACTGCTAGAACTCATACAGGAATTCAGTAAAGTGTCAAGATATAAAATCAATGCACAGAAATCAGCTGCATTTCTATAAACCAATAGCAAGACAGAAGAAAGAGAAATTAAGGAGTTGATCCTCTTGACAATTGCACCCAAATGCATAAGATACCTAGGAACAAACCTAACCAAAGAGGGAAAGAATCTGTACTCAGAAAACTACAAAGTACTCATGGTAGAAATTGAGGAAGGCACAAAAAAATGGGAAAACATTTCATGCTCATGGATTGGAAGAACAAATATTGTGAAAATGTATATGCTACCTAAGGCAATCTACCTAATCTACCTAATGCAATCCCTATCAAAATCCCATCCTTTTTTTTTTTTTTTCAAAGAAATGGAACAGATATTCCTAAAATTTATATGGAACCAGAAAAGACCCTGAATAGCCAGAGGAATGTTGAAAAAAAAAAAAAAACAAAGTTGGCGGCATCACAATTCCAGACTTCAAGCTCTATTACAAAGCTGTAATCATTAAGACAGCATGGTACTGGCACAAAAACAGACACATAGATCAATGGAACAAAATAGAGAGCCCAGAAATGGACTTACAACTCTATGGTCAACTAATCTTCAACAGTGCAGGAAAGAATGTCCAGGGAAAAAAGGACAGTCTCTTCAACAAATGGTGTTGGGAAAACTGGACAGCCACATACAGAAAAATGAAATTGGATCATTTCCTTACACCACACACGAAAATAGACTCAAAATGGATGAAGGATCTCAATGTGAGAAAGGAATCCATCAAAATCCTTGAGGAGAACACAGGCAGCAATGTTGTCGACCTCGGCCACAGCAAATTCTTCCTAGAAATATTGCCAAAGGTAAGGGGAGCAAGGGCAAAAATGAACTATTGGGACTTCATCAAGATCAAATGCTTTTGCACAGCAAGGAAACAGTCAACAAAACCACAAGACAACCATCAGAATGGGAGAAGGTATTCACAAATGACATATCAGATGAAGGGCTAGTATCCAAAATCTATAAAGAACTTCTCAAACTCAACTCCCAAGGAACAAATAACCCAATAAAAAAATAGGCAGAGGACATGAACCATCGTTTCTGCAAGGAAGACATCCACATGGCCAACAGACACATGAAAAAGTGCTCCACATCACTTGGCATCAGGGAAATACAAATCAAAACCATAATGAGATACCACCTCACACCAGTCAGAATGGCTAAAATTAACAAGTCAGGAAATGATAGATGTTGGTGAGGATGTAGAGAAAGGGGAACCCTCCTACACTGTTGGTGGGAATGTAAGCTGGTGTAGCCACTCTGGAAAATAGTATGGAGGGTCCTCAAGAAGTTGAAAATAGAGCTACGCTATGACCCAGCAATCGCACTACTGGGTATTTACTCTAAAGATACAAATGTAGTGATCTGAAGGGGCACGTGCACCCAAATGTTTATAGCAGCAATGTCCACAATAGCCAAACTATGGAAAGAACCTAGATGTCCATCGACAGATGATGTGGTATAGATATACAATGGAATACTATGCAGCCATCCAAAGAAAAGAAATTATCATTTGCAACTACGTGGATGGAACTAGAGGGTATTAGGTAACCAAAATTAGTCAATTGGAGAAAGACAATTATCATATGATCTCTCTGATATGAGGAATTTGATTGGCAGGGTGGGGGGTTATGGGGGAAAGGGAGGGAAAAAATGAAAGAAGATGGGACTGGGGAGGGTGACAAACTGTAAGAGACTCTTAAATCTCAGGAAACAAACTGAGGGTTGCCTGGGTTGAGAGGGGAGGGAGAAGGTGGCTGGGTTATGGACATTGGGGAGTTTATGTGCTATGGTGTGTGCTGTGAATTGTGTAAGCATGATGATTCACAGACCTGTACCCCTGAAGCAAATATTACATTATATATTAATAAAAAATTAAAAAAAAACAGCAATGAGATTCTGATATAGGCTACAAAATGGAAATCTTAAAAAGCATTGTGATAACTGAAGAAAGAAGACATAGGGCACCAGGGGTGGCTCAGTCAGTTAAGAATCTTCCTTAGGATCAGGTCATGATCCCAGGGTCCTGCTATTGAATCCCTCATCAAGGTCCCTTCTCAGTGAGGAGTCTGCTTTTTCCTCTACCCTTCCCCCCTGCTCGTGACCTCTCTTTCTCAAATAAATTAAAAAAAAAAAAAAAAGAAAGACATAACAGAATAGTGTATGGTTCCACTTGTATGAGGTACCCAGAATTGGCAAATTTTTAGAGACAGAAAGTAGAATAGAGGTTTCCAGGAGCTGAGGAGGGGTGGTGGTGGAGGAATGAGGAATTATTATTTAATGCATGGAGAACTTTCTGTTTGGGTTGATAGTTCTGAAGATGGATGTTGGTCGTGGTTACACAAAACTGTAAATGTATTTAATGCCCCTAAAACCCTTAAAAATTGTTATAATGGTAAATTACACATTATGAATATTTTATTAGAGTGAAAAAAAAAAAAGGAGATGGAATTTTGTCTTTTTTCACTACAAACCAGCAGAAGCCCAGGGAGTGGAGGTTTGGGAAGGTAGGAGAGGGAACCAGCTGGAGAAGAATGTCGTGTCAGGTCATCACATGGTAAACAAATGGATTTGATTTTCTCCTTCTAAGGACTAACACAGTCTAAAGGACAGACACCTCAAAAAACAAACAAGCAAGAACCAAAAATGTGCTGAGCTTCTCCGCTGACCCTCTTGTACATACAAGAGTGAGGGGCGGAATGGTCTAGAGGGTAGAAAAGCAGACAGTTGTCTTGAGCTCACATCCTTAATCCATCACAGACTAGCTTTTTGACTCATGTGGTTATTTCCCCCTCTCTGTGTTTACTGTTCTCATCTGTAAAACCTAGACAATAGCAGACGCCACCTCATCATATGTATATAGAGATGATGTGAGTTAGCCTTACACAGCATTTAGAATGGGGCTGGCAGTGAGTTGTTCCCATTATTTGGACTGCAGTCTGTGAAGACAGTAGAAATACCAATGGTCTCTCCCTGTTCTCCAGGAACTATTTCTTATTGGGGAAAACCAGACTAAGACTGAGAAATCATTAGTAAACGCCATAAATAGTATTTAATTTGCTGGAGTGACAAGCATCACAGAGCTCCCTGCGTTTTGCAGAGTTCCTCCATCGACATGGGTTTATTTGATCCTTACAATATCTCTATACTGTTCTCACACATTAGAAAGCAGAGACTCAGAATCATTACCTCACCAGAGGATTCGCAGCTTCTAAATGGTACAAAGAATAAGAATCCTAGGAACTCAGGTGAAGGAGAAACCAGTATGGTCTAAACCCAACATGGAGGGCTTCATGAAAGTGGGACTTGAAAATACCCTGAATGAGAAGGGGATATGGAGAAGAACATCTAGGGCTGACATGTCAGTTGCAATATGAACACTTTTTTTTTTTTCTTTTAGAGTTGTGCAGTGTACCACCTGTGTGGCCATACAGGGCAGCCCTGCCTGCTAAGGAAATCACATGAGCAGGAATGGACAAATTGTCTCTGTAATACAGGAAGGAGTTGGTGTTTGACTGAAGTAGAAGAAACATTTGGTGGAATAAGAAGTACAGTGTGATAATAAACTGATTGCTTTAATGTTTGGATTATGTTGCTGGATGCTGAGAATTTCTACCATTAAAAGAGCTCTGGAATGGGAGACCTGTGGCCTCACTCTTGACTTGCTCCCTGCCAACCGTGTCACCCTGGAGAAGTCATTCTTACTCTGTGGGCTTCAGTATATCCATTTGTAGACTGAAAGGAACTGACCTGGGTGGTTCTGACACTCTGTTTTATGTCACTTAAGAAACAAAATTTTTTGGTCACCGGACTCACCTACTCCCCTTACTGGAAGAAAGAGGGGCTCCTCTACCAATTTTTCTTTTACTAGAAATACAACCACTCTTTAACAGGAATGGAGGATTCCTACAGCCCCTTTTCTCTGAAGTATTTTAGAGGAGTAAGTAGAAACATGAGGTCTCTTTGGTATTTTTATTTTTTAAAAAAACAGGATGAAGATCTTCCCGGCTTATCTTGCAGCCCGCATGCCACCTGACTGGCCAAGGTAGGCACAAAGCAGTGTTATCCTTCAACTGCATTCGTTCAAATATATATCAAGTGCAAAGATACTTGCCATTGTTTTACAGTCGGAGAAACCAAGACCGTGATTTAACTGATGTGCACCGTGAATACCAGGTATGCTGACAGAATTCCAGCTTCCCATTTCACAGTTCTCCCTATGAACCCCATGTCACTGCGGAGAGTTGCTTTACGTGGGACTGAAGGCAGGTCTTGCCAGCGCCCCCAGATGGGTTTGGGAACCAAGTAGTGGAGAAGCATCCTATTCTCCCTGTGTAATCCGCATTTACGGCCATTTGCTTAGAACAAGAAACATTAAACAATTTTCCACGTTTCCTCTAAATGAATGAGACTCTGCAGGAAAACCCTAAAGGGAAGTGTTTGAGAAATCGGTGGCAAAGGAATTTAACTATGAGGAGAATGAGCCGGTTGGTTCTGTTTGCTTATTAATAGGTTCTGTGTCACCGGCTCCGGGGGGCACAACCCCTTGAATAGCTGGTGGGGAAAGCATGCAAGGGTCCCGTTTGATGGAAATAGGGAATAACGGGAAGGAAAGGGAAGGGAAATAACTTCAGAAAAGACTGGAGAGCTTGTCCTCTGGAATGAAAACAAGCTGCTGCTAATTTGACTGTCCGAGCTACTGCCTGGCTGGTTGAGCGCCCAGCATGAGGCTGAGTTGGGAGGAATGTCAGAGCCTTGCTTCCCCTGTGCCTCATTTGCAATTTATGTGGAGTGTACATTACATCTCACTCTTGGAGATAAGGCTGTATTTAAAATTCGGCGTGTTTCAAAAGGCAATCTGCTCCGGCTGGGGCATGCATAGAGCCTGTTAGGTTGTTGACACTGACTGGATTAATAAACATGTGGGAAGCAGGAGTTTCTCTCTGCGAGGTGTCATCTAGACAAAATTGATATAGCGACGTGACCCTCCTCCAGGAACATCTATGTGATCATCTGGTCAACAAATATTTATTTGTGCCCCAGCCAGGCCCTGTGTGGTGCTGGGGATTTGAAGCCACTTGAATTGCGTGCCCTGTTCTCAGAAGAGGCTGGTAGGGAAGAGAGAAAACAGAGCTGAGATCACAGTACAGAGGGATACAACACACAGCCTACAGGTTTATATAGAGTCTGAAAGAAGGAGTGCCACATCAGGCTGGGGAGGGCAGGGTTCCGCAAAAGCTGCCTGGAGGAAGAAGAGGCTTCTGGAGGAGAATTACAAGTCAATCGGCAGGTTTTTCCTCCCTAATCAAAGATCTGAATTTTAAATACTCTGGGACCTGCTGAAATTGTCCGCAAACTCTTTTGGGTCTTTTTTGCATCTTCCCGTCTTCACAGGACACAGTTTTCATTAGTCGCTTAGAGGCCCAAGACTTCTTTCTCCAGTTAATTATTTAGATTAACTGCACAGTACTTTTTAATATTTTGAATATGTCCAATTAACAATCTGTTTGCCTCTGAATATATGTGCATATATTTAATGCATGTATGTATAGAAAGACAGCAAACATCAGTGTGGTTAAATCTTTGTGCACACATGTGATCCTAAAGTCTTAGAAGACTTATTACTTCCTCAAAGAACATAAACATTTTTTTTAAAAAACTATTTTATTTGTTTATTTGACAGCTAGAGAGAGAGCACAAGTAAGCAGAGTGGCAGGGAGAGGGGCAGAGAGAGAAGCAGGCTCTCCGCTGAGAGCCCCATGCGGGGCTCGATCTCAGGATCCCGGAATCATGACCCGAGCCGAAGGCAGCCGCCCAACCAACTGAGCCACCCGGGCGCCCCAAAGAACATAAACATTTAAAAAAAGTCTTGTTACATGTATTTTCAGATTTCCCTCTTCAAATTTGTACAGGTAGGCACAATTTGCTAGCATTTCTGATCATTTAAAGAAGCCCATGCCCCATTTCCATCCCCTAAGTGTCTCCTTGCCTCTCCCAGTAGTTTTCGAGTGGATATTTTCACATTTTTACCACTCACAGATACCTCCAATAATATTTGATAATGTTTGTGCTTTAAAAATATGTAATAATGGTGTCATACTGAGTGTAGTTCTCGTAGCTTTCTTGTAAAAATTTTATCCCCGCTGTGCTGCTTCTCTTTACTTCTTGCTCCTCCTTTCCCAATAGAATGGAACAACTTTTGAAATCCCATACCAGTTATTAGTCATGTTATTAGTCATTCTCCTCTCCCCTCTGCCCGTGGCCACTAGGAATCCATTATCTGTCTCTGTAGATTGGTCTATGCTGGACATTCATATAATGGAATCATATCATACGTGGATTTTTGTAACCGGTCATTTTGTTACTCGCTTAATATAACATGTTTATGGTTCATCCATATTGTGCCGTGTATAAGTCCTTCATTTCTTTTTATGGCTGAATAATGATCTACCGTATGCATAGGCCACATTTATCTATTCATCAATTGTGGAACATTAGGTTGTTTCTACTTTTTGATGATTGTGAACACTGGTACATCCATGTACGAGGTTTTGGGTGGACACGTGTTTTCAATTTTTCTGGGTATACACCTAGGAATGAAATTGCTGGGCCATGTGCAAGTCAATGTTTAACATTTTTAGAGGAACTGCCAAACTACTTTCCAAAGCAATTGCACCATTTTACATTCACACCAGAAAAGTATGAAGGTTCCAATTTCTCCACATTCTCCCTAACGATTGTGATTTCCTTTTATGTAGCCATTCTTGTGGGTGTGAAGTGGTAACTCATAGTTTTAATTTGCATTCCCTAATTTTTAATGATATTGAACATCTCTCCATGTGCATTTTGGTCATTTCTATCTTTTTTTTTTTTGGAGAAATGTCTCTTTGGGTCATTTACCCATTGTTAAACTGGGTTATTTATTTATTTTTTGTTATTGGGTTGTAAGAGTTTATATATAAATATAAATAAATACATATGTTTGGTCATAAGTGCCATAGCAGATACACGATTTTCGAATCTTTTTTCCCATTCTGTGATTGTCTTTTGCCTTCTTGATGGTATCATTTGTGGCACAAAAGATTTTAATTTGGATGAAGTCTAATTATGTATTTTTTTCTTTTGCCACTTTTGCTTTTCATATTGTGTCTAAGAAGACTTTGCCTAACCAAGTTCTAAACCCAGATTTACTTCTGGGTTTTCTTTTAAGAGTGTTCACATTTTAGCTCTTACATGGGTAACTGTCACTCTTGTTGAGTTAATTTTTGTGTAAGATCTAAGGAAGGGATCCAAGCTCACTCTTTTCCATGCAGGTTAATTCAGTCTTTCCAGCACCAGTCCTTACATTTGTAACATCCATATTGATCTTAAGATAATCTTAGTTTATCATTATTATATGTAGTCTCCTTCAGAACACTTAGGACTTATAGACCACTTACACCTTGACTGTTCCCCTCTCTTCCAGGGTATTGGGGTCCAATATTTTATATCTGCCTTGTTTTTAAGCCCCCTCAAATTATTACCACTAGTGCTTATACAAGTGTGTTTGCTCATCATTGCTTCCTTTTGGGCTTGTCTTTCTTTATTTTATTTTTCATTTTATTTATTTATTTGAGAGAGAGAGAGAGAGAGAGAAAAGGCATGAATGGAACTTGGGGGAAGGGTAGAAGGAGAGAGAGAGAGAGAAGCAGGCTGTGCTGAGCATTGGATCTCCAGGCCTTATTCATCTACTAGTTGTGCCCTTAAACAACATCTCTCCTATGCCACCACCCTACCACCCTCCAGTTCCCGGTAACCACCATTTTACTCTGTTTTTACGAGTTTGGCTTTTTTTAGATTCCACATAGACGTGTCTAAAGAAAAAAACCCCGTATTCCTCTTCCCTATGTTGGAAAAGACCCAGTTCTTCCCTAGGGTGTTTTTCTCTTGTGTGTCTCTTTTACTTTTACATAGAATACTTCACCGAATTTATGGTGGTTTTTTCCCCCCACACCAAGCAATTCTCCATGACACCATTTGGGTATCCTACAGTTTAACTCACTTCTGACCCTATATACTTGGAGATAGTGTCAGGTCATATAGGTTAAGTGCTCAGTCTCAGTCCCACAAGACTGCTGCCCACCATACTTCAGACATCAATCCAAGTAACAGGTCCCCAAGTTACCCTCAACTTCTGTCCAGTTTAGTTATAAATTTGAGGTTCCCATGATTTCCTCCTCAGTTTTGATTAATTTGTTAGAGCAGCTCACAGAACTCAGAGAAACACTCACTTACATTTACCAGTTTACTAAAGGAGAGAATAAAGGATGAACTTCCAGACGAAAAGATACCAAAGGTGAGACCTGGGAATATCCTCAGTGCAGAAATTTCTGTCTCTGCAGTTAAGGCTGTGTCACCCTCCTGGTGTAGATGTATTTGCTAACCTGGAAGCTCTCTGAATTCCATCCCTTTGGGGTTTTATGGAGACTTCATCATATTGGCATAATGGATTATTAACTCCATGTCCAGCCCCTCTTGTGTCTCAAGAGAATGGGCAGGGGGGTGATGCTGAAAATTCCAAGCTTCTAATTATGGCATGGCCTTTGTGGTGACCAGACTTCATCCAGGAGCCACCCAGGAGCTGACCTCCAGAGTTACCTGATTAGAACAAAAGGCACTTCTATCACCTGGAAAACTACAAAGGTTTCAGGAGTTCCATGTCTGGAACAGAGGTCAAAGGTGAGTACTAGAACAAGAGATGTTTCTAATGTTCTATCACTTAGTAACTTAAACAAGGGTTTTAGGAGCTCTCTGCCAGGAACTGGGGGCAGAGACTGACATGTATTTTGGATTTTCTTGCTAACTGATATCATACAGTATTGTCTTTCTCTGCCTGACTCACCTCATTTAGCATAATGTCCTCAAGGTTCATCCATGGTGTTAAAAATGGCAGAATTTCCTTCTTTCTTGGGTCTGAATAATATTCCATTGTATAAATTTATACCACATCTTCTTTATCTCTTCATCCAATAATGAGTACTTGGGTTGTTTCTATATCTTAGCTACTATAAATAAAGCTGCAAGAAACAGGGAAGTGCAGATATCTTTTTGATACCCTGTTTTCATTTCCTTTGGGCATATACCTGGAAATGGAATTGCTGGATCATATGGTAGTTTCATTTTTAATTTTTTGAGGGACCTTCACATTGTTTTCCCTAGCGGCTATACCAACTTAGAATCCCACTAATGCTGTACAAGTGTTCCCTTTTCTTCACATACATGCCAATATTTATGGCTTTTTTTTTTTTTCTTGACAGCCATTCTAACAGCTTTGAGATGACTGGGAAGGGGTTAATACCCAAAATATATGAAGAAGTCATACTACCAATTAAAAAAAATGGACAGAGAAGCTAAATAGACATTTTCCCAAAGAAAATATCCAAATGTGAAAAGATGCGCAACATCAATAATCATCAAGGAAATACAAATCAAAACCTCAATACCTTCCATTTTGTTACTTTGGAAGAACTGTCCATACTCCTGGCTTAGGCCCACCTTTCTACTTATACACTAGGTGGGTGTCATCTGTTTTTGGCTACCCAAAGATACTGTTCCACCAACTATCTCCTCTCTTAGATTCATTTTGTCTCCCTACTGGACTTCTCCATTAGCATATGAATATGATTTTGTTTATCCCATCTTAAAAAGAACCTCTCTCTTGACTTTACTACCCCTCCAGCTGGCACCATATTCTCTTCTCTCCCTTTCCAGCAAAGCCCTTGAAAGACTTGTCTATCTTTGCTGACTTTATTCATACTTCCACCATTTTCCTTGGGCACTTTCTATTCAGGAGGTTCTTAATGACTTTCATGTTATTAAATAAAATGGTTAGTTCCCAGTCCCCATCTCATTTGACCCAGCAGCAGCATTTGACACAATTAATCCTGATTGAGTGTCATCTTCACCAGGCTTTCAGAACAGGCCCCTCCCTGGCCTGCTTTTCTTCCTACTACAATGATGGCTCCTTGTCATTCTATTTATTGATTTCTCATCATCTCCTTAACTCTTTAACTTTGAATTGTCCCTAGCACAGTACATGGACATCTTTTCTTTTCTGTTTGTACTCACTCCCTGGTACATGGTAGAGCTTCATGAACATATGTGGTGTGAATTAATACAGGCTAGAAAATTCTTACCATTTTTGTTTAAAGTACAGCCTCTCAACATTTCTCCCTATTCTCTTTCCAGGAACTCCTATTGAATGTATGTTGGATGTTCTCATTCTGTCTACTGTATCTCTTAATCTCTCTTTTATCTTTTCCACTTCTTTACATCTCCATGCTTCATTCTGAGTAATTACCTCAGAGCTCTCTTCAAACCTTTTAATGCTCTTTTTATCTGGGACTCACCTGCTGCTTAATTTATGCCTTGAGGCTTTATCCCAATGACAGTATTTTTTTATTTTTATAACTTTTATTTTCAAATTCTGTCAACTCTATTTTCACAATGTCCTTTTTTTGGATATGGTTTTCTATACTTCTTTAATCATTTTGAGAATCTAAAACATATTTTGTTTATATTTTTCAGGTGAAAAATTTCCTTTATCTGAAGTTTTGGGGGATAGCAAATGCCCATCTTTTTTGAGCTTGGGACTCTTACTCGTGGATGATTATTTCCTCTTGTGGTTTGTAATATTTGGGGAAGCTCATATCCAGGGAGCACATTAAAAAAAAAAATCTTGAGATCCACAGATGCTCTTTAAAATAAAATCACTGGTTTGGGATTTCTTTCACCAAAAAGCACTAATTTGTACTGCATGTGGCATAGATTTGGGTTTTTGCTTTTTGCTTTTTGTCAGGGGATTTTTTTTTCCTTCCAGAAATCTAACAGAGATTACAATGCCTTTTCTTTCCTCAGCTGATGGATGGAGTTTTTAAGTTCCTACTTCACAGAGGAGGCAGCCTTCTCTGGCTTGCTAGTGTGTGCAGGAGTGTTTAGCAGTATGAAGGCCCACACTTAGCACTTAGGTCTATATCCTAGTTTGAAACCACCACTCCCACATCCCCAGCTCTGAAAAATCAGCTTTCAAGCTTCCTGTTCTCTGTTTTCTGTTTTCCAGAGAATAATAGGTCTTTCCAGAGAATAAAAGGTCTTTTCTTGCCCTGAGATCACTTAAAATATTCATCTGTGGTTTTTTTATTTTTTTTAATTACTTCATTTTCTTTACATAAAAATTTTAGGTCACAAAGAATTTATTTTGCAATTTGATGTAAGATAGATACTACCTAACTTTGTCTCCCAAATGATTAACTAAATATAACTGAAATCATTTTTTTTCCTTTCTGTTTTTACCTTTGTCATAAATTCTTATGTATATGGGGTGAATTTCAGGGCTTTCTGTTTCATTTTAATGACCTGTCTGTCATTGCCTCTGCTATTATCATATTCTTTCAACTAGTGTATCTTTCTAATACATTTTAATATGGGTAATTCAAGCCACTTTGTAGTCCCATTTTTTCTTGTCTAGTGACAGGTGTTTATTCTTTACAATGAACTGGAGAATTATTTTATTTGGTTATAAAAATATGCTTGAGATTTGATTGGAATGAATCATACTTATAAATGAATTTAAAGATAATGTCTTCTTTCTGATATTGAGCCATCTCATAAAGAAGCACATTTTGTCTTTCCATTCAATTAATTTTTTTCTCTTACATCTGTTTTCTGAGCTAACTCAGCCCGAGCAAGAACTCGGAGCTATAGGTATATAATTAGAAGAAAAGCAGGTTCTCCTCTGAATGCCCAGATACATGCTGGGGCTCCTTTGGATGTGGGACAGGGCCTTAATTATTATTATCATTATTTCCTATTATATAATTCAATAAAGACTTCAATTGTTTCTCATATAACATTTCTTGTAAAATTTATTATAGATACTTTCTGTTTTTCTTTTATACAGTATTTTAAAGAAGATTTGATTTATCCATTTATTTTAGAGAGAGAGAGAGAAAGAGACAGCACAAGCAAAGTAAGGGCAGAGAGACAGAATCTCAAGCAGGCTTTATGCTTCGTACAGGGTCTGACATGGGACTTAATCCCACAACCCTGAGATCGTGACCTGAGCTGAAATCCATAGTGAGATGCTGAACTGAATGAGCCACCCAGGTACCCCTCTTTTATACAGTTTTAAAAAGTTTAATTGTGAGGTGCCTGGGTGGCTCAATCAGTTAAGTGTCTAACTCTCTATTTCAGATCAGGTCATGATCTCAGGGTCATGAGATTGAGCCCAACATCAGGCCCTTCACTGGCCATAGAACCTGCTTGAGATTCTCCCTCTCCCTCTCCCTCAGCTCTTCCCACCCCATTCTGTCTCTCTCTCTCCCTCTCAAAAATATATTTAATTGTGTTAAAATATATATAGCATAAAATTTATCATCCTAACCATTTTTAAATGTACAGTTCAGTACTAATAAGTAAACTGACATTGTCATATAACCAATCTCCAGAATTCTTCTCAACTTGCAAAATAGAAACTCTATAACCATTAGATAACTCCTCTCTCCCCACAACCCCTGGAACTCCCCATTCTACTTCCTGTCTCCGTGAAATTGACTACTCTAGGCTCCAGGTGCCTCACAGAAGTGAAATCACACAGTATTTGCTCTTTTGTGACTGGCTAATTTCAGCCAGCATAATGTCTTCACAGTTCATCAATATGTTAGCATATATCAGAATTCTTTCCTTTTTAAGGGTTGAATAATATGCCTCTCTCTCTCTCCCTGTGTGTGTGTGTGTGTGTGTACATATACATATATATATATCACATTTTTTTCATCTCTTCATCTCTCAGTGAACATTTGCATTGCTCAATCTTTAGGTTACCATGAATAACCTATAAACATGAGTGTGTAAAAATCTCTTTAGACCCTGCTTTCGATTCTTAACAGAAGTGGAATTGCTGGCTGTGTGTTAATTCTATTATTATAAATATCTTATATTTTTGTTGGTTATTAGTAAGATTTTCTTTGTATCATATTCTGTAATTGGTTGTTGATGGCATAAAGGAAAGTCTACTGGATTTGGTATATTTCTTAAGTTTATTTGAGTGGTTCTCAAACTTAGGTGCACAGTAGAATCACCTGAGAATATTTTAAAATATACACAAAGCCAGGCCTCGCTCAAGAACAATGAAATCAGGATTTCTGGGGTGATCCCCTAGCACTGGTAATTTTTTTAAAAGTATGTTCCTTGCTCAGTTTGGAGCTCAGTGTGAGATCTGAACTCGTAACCCCAAGATTAAGATCTAGGAGTCAGACACTGAATTGACTGAGCCACCCAAGCACCCCTAACATTGCTAATTTTTTTAAAAGATTTTATTTATTTATTTGACAGAGATCACGAGTAGGCAGAGAGGTAGGCAGAGAAAGACAGGAGGAGGAAGCAGGCTCTCCACTGAGCAGAGAGCCCAACATGGGGCTCAATCCCAGGACCCTGGGATCAGGACTTGAGCCAAAGGCAGAGGCTTTAATCCACTGAGCCACCCAGGTGCCCCAGCATTGGTAATTTTTAAAAGCTTTCCAGGTGATTCTAAAATGAAGTAAAAGTTGAGAAACAGTGGTCTAAACCAACTCACTGAAGTCCTAGTAGATTTGTGTGATTGATTCATATGGATATTTTAGTAACCCATACACTATCACCTCCAAAGAATAATTTTTTGTTCTTTGCTATATCTGTACCTCTTCTTAATGCATTTTTTGACTTACTGAATTGACCAAAACTTTCCTAACAATGCCCAGTGAATCTTTGTTTTTATTCCCGATTTTAAAAGAACGTATTTGCCTTAAGCGTGATATGAGATTCTGATTTCAAAGAGATATTCTTTTTCTTAATGAGAATTTTTTATGTAAGATGTAAAAGAAGGGAGGATTTGAAGAGTTTACATATTATTCATGCCTGCATATTTTGAAATTTTAGTATATTTTTCCTGAAACGAGCAGATGATTTTTCAAAAAAATCAAATTATGAATATAATTTCTATTTATTTTACTAATAAATTTAGTAAAAATTATGTTAACTTAGTGTGTGTTGAATCACCCTTCCCATTCTCCTCCTCTCCCTTCCTTTTTGTGCTATTTGTTGCATGTTTGCATGGATGATCTTATTTCCCCAAATGATTTTTTTTTTAGGTTTTATTTATTTATTTGAGAGACAGAGATCACAAGTAGGCAGAGAATCAGACAGAGAGAGAAAAAAGCAAGCTCCCCACTGAGCAGAGAGCCCAATAAGGGTCTCGATCCTAGGACCCTGAGATCATGACCTGAGCTGAAGGCAGAGGCTTAACACACTGAGCCACCCAGGCGCCTCTCCCCAAATAATATTTTAAACATATTAATGGATGTGTTAGTATTGCACCCATGGGATAGGGCTGTTTTGTAATGGCTCAGTCTTCTTTCCTTCCACTTGGATCCATGACCCTTGAACTGATGGCTCCTAGAAGTCATTGCAACCACCTTATTTCTTCTTCTTTTGTTAAAAAAAATATATATTTATTTTAGAAAGAGAAAGAGATTGAATGCAAATACGTGAGTTGGGGAGGGAGGGGAAGAAGCAGAGGCTGAAGGACAAAGAATCTCAGGCTGACTCCCCGCCGGGGGCAGAGCCCAGCTTGGGGTTCCATCTCAAGACCCTGAGACTATGACCTGAGCTGAAATCAAGAGTCTGAGGCTTAACCAACTGACCCAGGGACCCCTCCTCCCCCACCTTGTTTCTTCTTATCTTTGCTCCTACCTAAAGGGCCTTATTTGCTGTGCAATCACTAGCTTCCTCCACATTTCCTTTCCAGATGTTTGTTGGGAGTAACTAAATCAGAATGACCATAAAATAAATGTTGAGTGAAAGTGTGTGACAGAGGGGAACAGTACTCTGCCAAGACTAAGAAGCGGCATCCGCGTCATAAAGGCCCACCTGCCAGCTTTCTGGGTCTCACAGCTTCTGGGTCTCTGAGTCAGGAGACAATGGTGAGGGAGAAGGACTTGCCCCTCTCTCCCTTTCTCTTCAAGCACAGATGATTAAAAAAAAAAAAAAAAGAAATCAAATTAAAAATGTATTTTCTATTCACTTTACTAGTAAGTTTTGTAAGAATATATATTGAATTATCCGTGTATGTTGAATTATCTTCCCTCCCTCCCTCCTTCTTTTTTCCCTTTCTTTCATCCTTTTTATGAGGCAAAGACTGAAATTCATGAGGCCATAATTAAGCAGATTTTACTTAACAAATCCCCATTTCTCTATAGGTTCTGAGGATTCTTTCCAATTTTGACATTATTTGGTCTGGCAGATTTTCTTTTCTTCTGGTTGTGAGTTTTCATCTTCTTCCTGCTCCACCCCCACAGAAGAGACCGAACTAAAGTCCAGATTCAGATACCACTTTAAATCAAACGTCTACTATCATTTGTCTTCTTTGTGCATTTTGCTCAGGAGCGTGATGTGCAGATTTTGATTAAAGGGGGGACAAGGAGTGGGGGAAGTATGGAGACTGGTAAGGGTTGTAGATACTTCAAGGCTACATAAAATAAGGAACCAATCTGAACGTAACTGGATATACCCAACCTCATGTGGTAAGAAGATCACTGGATTTTTTTTTTAAGATTTTATTTATTTATTTGACAGAGAGAGAGAGAGAGAGAGAGAGAGAGAACACAAGCAGGTGCAGAGGGAGAGGGAGAAGCAGGGCTCCTGATAAGCAGAGAACCCCATGTGGTTCTCCATCACAGGACCCTGGGATCATGACCTGAACTGACTGAGCCATCCAGGTACCCCAAGTTCACTGGATTTGATACCAGGAGATTGGAGCTTTAATCCTAGTTATAATTCACCCTAACTACCTGTGCAAACTTGGAGAATGTCCATTAAGTTCTGTATGACTCAGTTTCCTTAATGTGAGAAGACCAAGTAAATGTCTAATTCTTGACACTGGCCTCACATTCTAGGTTTTGATTATTCCACATGTGAAAAGATGGGGTAGACATATTAAGGGCAGGCAAAGGTTGGGTAGAAGCAAGGGGAACAAGAGACGGCCTTGGGAGAAGGTGCAGGGGTTGGGGGGTGGGCAGTGCAGCCTGGGAGAGGATCTTGCCGGGTGCTGGTATGTGCCCTTTCTGGATCACATGCCAAGGTTGTTGAGATGGTTTGTCTACTGTGGGAGGAGTAAGAGGGGGACATATTAGAGTGGATTTTTAATTTTGGTCTGGCATATTACCATCTGTGTGGATGA
Organism: Mustela lutreola; assembly: GCF_030435805.1. Taxonomy (NCBI): domain Eukaryota; kingdom Metazoa; phylum Chordata; class Mammalia; order Carnivora; family Mustelidae; genus Mustela; species Mustela lutreola. The sequence goes on along the minus strand of NC_081290.1, from coordinate 161,110,440 downwards.
TCTTGGCGATAATTCACCGGAATTCTGCTGCATAAAGTGGTCTTCACAATAGGTGCCCTTTCCATACATTAACTCATACAATCTTCCAGTAACTCCAGCGGATAGATACCGTTATGCCGCCGTGAGGTTATGCCATGCAGCCCAGCCCACACAGATTTTGAGCGGACAGACTTCGGATTCTGTCTACATCTGTAGGACTCCAAATCCTGTGGTTTTCCCACTAAGCTGAGCTGCCTTAACTCTCGTGTCCTCTAGGTGTGGCTGTGTTTTTGAGAGTAGAACCAAGGAAATGTGATCCGTTTTGTGGGCTGGTAAGAAACTGTGAGCTCCTTGAGGTCAGTGACTGTGTTTTATCAACTTTCTAAACCCAGTGACTAGCACAATTACCAGACCATATTGTAGACACGCAATAAATATAGTTAAGTGGAATTGAATTACAAGCAATTGCAAATGAACGCGGGCACTCTTGCCTTTCTGGACACTCGGACTGAATTTGTCCTGAAGTCTTGGCTTGAATTCCTCCCTCCAGGTGCTTGTCAGGGAAGGAAGGGCACTGCTCTTGAAGTATTTGCTTACAAGTTAATTTGGAGATCAGCAAGACTGAATCTCAGCACTGAGGGGAAGGAGAGTGATGCCTTCAGGCTGGCGTTTTGAACCAAACAATGAAGTTCATTAGCAGTAATGGAACAGGGGAAGACAGAGCAGCGGGGAAGAGCACAAGTGTAAAATGAGCAATAGCCCTCCTCTGCCGACTCTCTCCGCCCCACGCCTTTTCACTCTCCTCTCAAAGTAAAAGTTTCTGACCCTCTGGGCTTTGTTTACCCCTGTGAACTGTGAAACTACTGCGTTCCAGAATAATAGCAACTAATCATGGGGAAAAGACCTTTAAAAAAAAAAAAAAAAGGTCTAATTTAAAGCAGCTTGGTACAAAGAGGCAGCTTGCGCATTTTGAAAATATAAATAGATCAATGCAGACTCTTAGATCTCTGAGGACCAGGACCAAATCAAATTCAGTGTGTGTGTATTTCTCGCACGGTGCAATGCTCAGCGTAGAACAGGTGCCCAAATTATGTTTGCGGGATTGCGCTAGAGAAACAAGTCTCGGCCAGAAGTGTGAACTGACCCTCTATTCTCTGTTCACCATGGCCAGCTTGGGGGTTGGTTTGGCAGAGTGGGGGAATGGACAAAAAGAACCCCGTGTCTCTTAGCTAAAACAGACTCATGGAAGGATCACCAGCAAAGCAAATGTAGAGCCACAGACAGGACCAGAAGGATGGGAGGAAGAAAGCCGAGAGGAAGGCAGGCCAGTCCCGCACGCCTGCGGTGAGCTGTGACGGGCTTCTAATAGGTGAAATGTAATTGTAGTCACCCCCGTAAAAGATTTCTGCTGCAATTTATTAATCAGGGTCTGGGGAGATCGATGACACTGAATGATTATGTAGCATTAGGCTAACCCCCGTCCTTTGGCGGAGTTGCTCTCTGGATGGGGTACAGATGCTCACATCTGCTTTCGTTAGAGACCCAAACTCGTGCGTCCTGGTGTGAAGTTAATGAAGGCCCCTGCATTATTCCCCACATTCCTTTAGCAAAGTAAACCGTATCTGGCCAACCTGGAAATCCAATGAGTTAATTAAGGGAGAATTGTCTATGATTTCCTTTTACATTATAACTGCCCCCTCAACCCTTACCCACCCCCACATGGACCTGGCCCCCCTCCTCCCTGCAAACCTAAGCAGTGAAACTGCCTCTTGCCCCATGTGCCAGAATGATTAATGGGGGGACTACAATGAGGTCAATTAGCCAGGGTCGGCTTGAAGCTGAAAGGTGGAGTGTGTTTCTTTATTGAACACTGCATTCACACTCCAAACAGTGACCTGTGCCGCAGTGATTTATTACGAGGGCAGTCCTCTGATCACTTACCTTCAGTGCTCCTACCTTGGCTTTGAAAACCGGGCTTTCACTGTCAATTAACGCCAGACAAGGAGATCCATTCAAAATCTGAAATGCATACCTAATAACAGAGTGGGGGAAGGGGGCAGTGCTGGGGAGCCGGGGAGCACTGAGAGAGGTGGACAGGACACCCAAGCCACGAGGACGCTGGACTAGGTTGGTTGGGCTTTCCTTTAGGGGCATAAATGCTTTGGGTTTGAAAGTAGGTTCTCCTGCATAGCAACAGAATCCCCGAGGTCTTGCTTCGTGGGCTGCAAAGGGCACCCCCTTCCCCTCAATTTTGTAGACATCACAGAGCTACTGGAAAAACTTAACGTTTCTGTGTATTCTTCAAGCAATGTTTATTTCTTCTGAGGGCCTTTGAAATGGAATTTCAAAGTGAGTCATTTGCATCTGGGAGATTTTCAAATAAGGGCTACTGGCCTCTTTGTGTAACTCAAAGGATCGATATCTGTATTAAACATACTGGGGCAAGAAAAAAAAAATGAATGAAAGTTCATTCCGGGGATGGTCCAGGCTTGTTAGTAAATAAATTGTTTCTTCCCACTGCTGCACTCAGCATCCTTGGAATCTCCAGCAGTGTGGACTCATCCCTGGGAGGGTTTCGGGGCATTAAGTGAGTATAGAAGAATTAGGCCCTATCCCTTTGGTCTGCAGCACTCTCCAGAAGGCTTGCCCCACAGGTTCAGCACAGATCAGCCCTTCATTCTTTCAAGGTGACAAAGTGGGACGCCTTCTCAGTAAGACCTTCCCAGAACACTTCCTTGGCTTGAAATGCCCCTCTTCGCTTTCTGTGAGGTCTTCTCTTTAGCTTTCGTCACCATCTGATGTGCTTTGCTTTTCAAGAATGTATGCGTTCACCATGTCCATCCCAAGAATGGTAAGTTCTATCAGGCCCAAGACCGTGGGGCTTTTTTTGTCCATTATTGTATCCCAGTGCCCAGAATGAGTGCAGGAAACCTCCCTTGCCTCTGCAATATTTCCCCAAAGACTGTATTTTATTGGTTCCCCAGACTGGTTTCATTTATGTTTAAAACTATGTTTCATTCTATATTTAATTCGTAGACTTGAGACCAGTCGGCAGTCAACAGGGCTAACACGGTGACTACTAGCCCTAATGTCTTATATTTGATTGTAGCTCCTAATACCCATCAAAGCACTTTTGCATGCCTAAGTTTCCCTCTGCAAGATGGGGTAATCACCCCTTTCTGATAGCACCTCTGTGTGGATTAGCTGAGATGACATGGTCTGTGCCCAGCCCATGTTGTGTGCTTTAGTAACACCAGCAGCAATCCTTCCATGGCATACATGGAGAGGGTAATAAATTATCTGCATCTTGTATGTGAAATTCCTACGATCAGAGGCATTAAATGACCTGCCCAGAGTTGCCCAACGAATCCATTTAGAAAGTGAGTCTAAACTATTGCTTTTATGCCTGTATGTTTTGTGGTCATAAATGGAAACTCCTACTCTTGGTTTTTACTTAGTTAGACATCAAGAAGTTACACCAAAAAATAAATTTTATTCAGTCTCAGAGAACTAAAGAGAGGTGGCTAATAACATTAAGGTAAGAAGTAGTTTTTTTTTTTTTTTAAAGATTTTATTTATTTATTTGACAGACAGAGATCACACGTAGGCAGAGAAACAGGCAAAGAGAAAGGAGGAAGCAGGTTCCCTGCTGAGCAGAGATCCTGATGCAGGGCTTGATCCCAGGACCCTGGGATCACAACCTGAGCTGAAGGCAGAGGCTTTAACCCACTGAGCCACCCAGGTGCCTAAAACAGTGTGCGTATTTAAAGATGAAGAAAAGATCAGGCGCCCCAAGGTAAGAGGTAGTTTTAAGAATATATAGGCTTCTAGTGTTTCCTCCCTGAAGAGAAGTGATACACAATCCCAGCACAGTGTGGTGGGCAAAGCCATGGGCAGGTCCCCTGTGACTGGCCTTTACTTCACTCCTTTCTGTCCTGCTCAGGAAAGTGGGGTAGAGTGAGGACGGGGGAGTTTTGCCTTTTCTCTAATTTACAGGAAACATTATTTTCAAGCCTTAGTATACATTAACAGAAACAAATTACTGTTCCCACACACCATGGGGGCCTAACCCTCCTTCTCCTTGCCGGCCTTGCAAAACTGTCCTCACCTTGAACTTCCTCCCAGGAACTGAGATGTGAAAGGGGCAGCAGAGCGGCGAACAAGTTCCCCTCCTGGTAATTACCAGTGGTGTCTCTCCACTGACTTAGAACTAGCCAACGTCTCTAATGAAGACAGAAAAAGAATGAGACCAACCTTTCCCCCAATCTGCCCTGATTTCTCTTTCCCTTTCCCCCAGGAGAAACTTAATGACAGACGTGTGAGTTTGGAAAGACTGTTTTGGTTATTTCTTTCTTTCCCAATTACAGATTTGTTCCTGTGGAATGTTTCTGGGAGCTCTATCTCAGCCCACTTTAAATGCATGAGTCAGTGGCACTTCCCTGGATTTCTCTCTGGAGGTCATTCTGCCAGCTTGAAAGTCTCTCATGATCAGCAGACAGTAGCTCCCTTTGCTTAGAATTATCTTGGAAATAGGGAACATGGGGACGGCATTCTGATCCATGATTTCTCCTGTGAGTAGAAATGTTATTAGGCCAAGGGCAGTGATTGTGGACAAAGGATGGGAACCCAGGGCCCATTACTGCCCTATGAGCAGCCACTGCAGGTGCTAGAAGGTGAGCCTGAGTAGCCCGGGGGTGTGAATCTCATGCCTCTGTTTGAGACCTGCCCTCGGATGGCTGAGTAGTAACCAAGTTAGGAGAAAGTGAGAGTTTGGATCTGTGGCTATGTAAACCTTGACCAAACAATAGGACCAGACAGACAGAAGGATGTGTTGGTAGGCTAGGACCATGCCAGGCTTTATCTCCCACACCAGTGAGGTCCTAGGCATCTCGAGTGTGAGGAGGCATGGGTATCGTACAAGAGGAACTGGAATCTACATCCTGCGTAGGGGGCTCTAGAGAGTTCTAGAGCATAGGGTCCTATCAAGGAGGCTGAGAACTAGAAGCAGATCCTAGAAGCAAAGGGCCGGACCACACAAAAAGAGCAGACCTTGGAGGCAGACAGTGAGGAGTTTGTTAATGACAAGAAATGGGATTCATAGGGGAACCCAGGAAAGGGTCCATGAGGAGGGAAGAGTCCACGAAGGCCATGGCTGGCTCACAGGACTCATGGGATTGGTAGAATTAGACAGGGATATTTCTCTTTCTATGACCACTTTCTTCCCCCACTCTCTTCCTTCTCTTTTATTCCAACGTGCCAACATACCAGTGTGGATCTAGGGGCAACTTCTGTTGGCAAAATATCCTGTCCTTAGCCAAATGGCAACAAAGAGGGGGTCTAGGACAAATTCTTTCCATTCATGTCTATGAAATGTTACGTAAAAAAGGTTCTGCATTCAAATAATGTGAAGGAATGTTGGGTCACACAAAGTTAAGCATGTTTCTTTATGGGTGGATTTCTCAGACCCTTCTAAGTGCTGCATCAAAGGCTATTGTAGGAGTCCCATACGAGCAGGGAACCTGGACTCTGCCTTGGCACAGAGAAGGAGATGAATAGATACTTATTGAATGAATGAAAAATTAAATGGAAAAATTAATTTTCCCAACCTTATTTGATGACAAAAATTCAGTTGCTCTTGTCTAGTAAAATTTCACAGAGCAAGTGCTCCATAGAATACCTGTCGTAAATGACTGACCAGATGGCATGAGGACATAAGACAATTCTTTAAAGTTGATCTCTAATTAATTCCAGTGAAGCCTTTTAGGCTCAAATTTAGTCCAGTTCACTGTACCAGAATCTAAGGAATTGGGTGTGTGGGGGGGTAGAATCCTAGCTGTTAGTTACTAAATGTATTAGAAGTAAATCTTATATGTTCCTGCAGAAGTAGCTAGGGAAGCAGCTAGTAGGAGAGACATCTGTTAGAAGATTTGGAGATAGTGATCCTCTTGGACAATAACTAAGAGCGTTCATTGTCTTTTAGAGGGTTTCTCAGTTACTTCTGGGTTTTGGTGTAGAATATTCTTTTTATTTTCCTTAAAGATTATTTATTTATTTATTTATTTATTTGACAGAGAGAGAGAGAAAGAGAGAGAGAGAGGTCACAAGTAGGCAGAGAGGCAGGCAGAGAGAGAGGCAGAAGCAGTCTTCCTGCTGAGCAGAGAGCCCGACATGAGGCTTGATCCCAGGACCCTGAGATCACAACCTGAGCTGAAGACAGAGGATTAACCCACTGAGCCACCCAGGCACCCTGGTGTAGGATATTCTAGGAGATCCTCATACAGATCTGTCTGGCTGGGGGGACTGAACTCGCAAATATATTTCTCCTGAAATTTACTCCTAAAGAGGTTTTCTTGATTTTTTTTTTCCCCCCAGTGGAATAAGAATAAAGCGAAGGCTAAGACCATATTTCTGAACACCTGCCATGTGTCAGGGACCAGGTGACCCTGATGCAGGCCTGTCCTGTCCTGGGGCACTGATGTCACCCATTGCTCCTGAGGCAGAGGTTCCCTGTGAATGTCCCACAGAGACCCTGGTTAAGGGAGTGCTCCTAAAGAAGAGAATGTTGAGGCCAAAGATTTATATTCACAAATGTGATCTGTGAAAGTAAAAAGGATCCTGTGAGCTAGGCAGGGCAGCGACTACTGTCATCACATAGCAAAGAGGGAAACAGGCTTTCAGGGGCCAGGTCAGTGCCTCGAATTCACTCAGCTGCTAACAGTGGCAAAGATGAGATCCAAAGACTGTGGATCAACTAACTCTCCAACTAACTAACTCTATATACAGCCATGTGTTGACCCAGGTATACACAAGGTGAGTATGGACATGCACATACAGGTGTCCCCATCTTACCCTCCTAAAGTCATGGAAACACAGAAACTTCAATACATATGGTCATAGATCTAGAAGCAGCCTATACTAGTATTTAAAAACAATGCTATTAATAATTAGAATAATCACTCTACCCAATTTTACACAATAGAATGATTGCAGACAAAAAAAAAAAAATGAACTAGTCTCAGAATCAAAGTCCATGCCAGCCGGGAGGAGAATATCGACTGCTCATAATGGGATTGGTCATAGATGGCTTCTTTCCTGATTTAAATCTAACTCTTGAAAGTTAAAAATGAGAACTATGTGGAGGGAAGAGAGTGGGTTAAGAGTCAAGAGACCTAGGTTTTCATCTAGCTCTGTGGCTAATTAGCTGTGTGACCTTGTCAAACGATTTAATGTCTCTGGACCCCCATTTCCTCATTTGTGAAAAGAGGGGGTACAGCAGATAATCTCAAAGGTTCTTAAAGGCTACACATTTAATAACTAAATGAGTTCTTAAGGAGAATTTGATGGGTGTCTAGAAATGTAAAATGTACTAGACACTAGGGTGTCTAGAAATGTAAAGTTTTCTCTTTACTGTTATCACAAGTCCCTCTCAAGGGCTATCTGCTTATGCTGTTATAACATCAGCATCCTTGGAAGGAGGCTTGCTGTCCCTTGGCTTGCCTTGGCCTCTTTTGGGGCTCCAGCCTTTTCTCGTTTTTGCTAACTCCTCCCTCTCTTGAACTGGACTTCTGCCCAGGAGTTCAGGCCCGCAGAAAGGCTGTCCACTCCCTCCCGCATGGCATGCATGGAACATCAGATTCTCCTGCTCCCAGATTCCCCGTGGCCATCCATGCTTTTCAGTGACTGAGGGCCTCTTGATCACGTGTTCTTGGCTTGCCCGATTAGCTGTCCCTCCGTTGGCAACACCTGCTCCGTTCCCTGCTCACCCTTCTCATCTAACCAACTTCCTGAGTGCCTAGTTTCGATTTTGACAAATGTGGAGGTTGCTCCCGGTGGCATGTGTAAGTTAGGGTGGCAAGAAGCATTGAACAGGGGAGGAAATGGAGATGAGCAGGACCCCCTCTGTCTTGCTGTTGTCAGGAAATAGACTTGTCCAGTCCTCATGGGATACTAGCAATGTATTGGGCTTTAGTTGGACTTGTGTTTTCCTTCCTCTGTCCCCCGCTGGCAAAAATGCTTCCATCAGGAAATGCCTTCCACACCTGATCCCTTTCTAGACCCACCCATCCTCCAGGGTCCACCTTGAATCTCATTTCTTCAGACTTCCAGGACCACGAGACTAAGTCGTATCCTCTTCTCTATTATTATCCAGCTCCCCACCATCTTGCACTCTTCACAGAGCTGAATTAACTTCTATTTTTTCAGATCTCAAACGAAAGGTCATTCTTCTTCCAGGAAGCGTTCCCTGACCTCCCAGGTGGACCAGACCCCTCTGCTCTATATGTTCAGACTCCGTGTACTTTTCTTTCATCCTACGTAACACATTGCTAGTTACGTACTTATTCATGTGGAGATCTGATTTCCTCCCACAAGGGCAGGTTCTGTTTTCTCCTGCTCACTACTACATTCCTTGAGATCCAGGTGAGTGCCACCTATGTCCCCCCTGGGACCTTGCTTACTTTCTTGACTTTTTCTCTAAACCCTGATTACTTAAGATCTTTTTCTCTTTAGCTAGTCTGCAACCTCCTTGAAGGCAAGAACTGCCCCATCTTTCTATGGTACCTTCACAGTCTCCAACATTGTTCTTGATAGATGTTTACTGATTTCACATTTCAACTTTAAGAAACATGATTTGATCTTGAATATGAATCTATATTATGTAAACCGTAGGACTTATTCCTGAACTCCACATGCAGAAGAGTTATCATGGAAGGTCAGAGTTGTTGATAAATGTGTCAGGAGAAATAAAAAGGAAACATATTCTCCCTGGCATAAGGACATTCAAATCAGGGCACTGACTGGGATTCAGCATTGGGGGAGGGGGCAGTTGGAAGAGGTTTGGTCTTGGGAGCTGGGGCCTAATTCCAACTGTCTGCATTCCATGGAGGGTCACTCAGTCTTCTGAGCTTAATCCTTCTCCATTTATTTACTTTATACTTACTGATTTACTATTTTTTTTTTTACAACTTTAACTTTTTTTTTTTTTTAAGATTTTATTTATTTATTTGTCAGAGAGAGAGCAAGAGCGAGCACAGGCAGACAGAGTGGAAGGCAGAGTCAGAGGGAGAAGCAGGCTCCCTGCGGAGCAAGGAGCCCGATGTGGGACTCGATCCCAGGATGCTGGGATCATGACCTGAGCCGAAGGCAGCTGCTTAACCAACTGAGCCACCCAGGCGTCCCAACTTTAACTTATTTTAAATTTTTATCCTTTTTAGTTGCAGCAAAGTTACATAACATAAAATACACTGTCTTAACCACATTTAGTGTATAGTTTAGTGGCATTAGGTGCATTCACCTTGTTGTATAACTTTCCCAACATGTACTTCCAGAACTTTCTTTGTCTTCCCCAAACTAAAACTCTGTACCCATCAGACACTACCTCTCTGCTCCCCCCTCCTTCTGGCCCCTGACAATATCCTTTGGCCTTCTGTCTCTATGAATCTAGATATTCTAGATATCTCATATAAGTAGAATCATACAGGATTTGCCTTTTGTGACTAACTTATTTCATGTAGCATGATGTCTTCAAGGTTCACCCATGAGGAAGCCGGCGTCAGTGCTTCCTTCCTTCTAAAGATTGAATGATATTCCCTCCTATGGATAGACCATATTTTATTATCCGTTCATCTGTCATGGACACTTGAGTTCCTTCTACCTTTTGGCTACTGTGAATACTGCTGCTATGAACACGGCGGGGGGAAACTTGCTTTCAACTTTTTGGGAGGGCAACAAGTTTTTATCTTTTGGGGACTTCGCTTTCAACTTGTTGGGAGGGCATATACCCAGAAGTGGACATATGATGGTTCTATTTTTAATTTTTTGAGGACCAGCACACCATTTTCTACAGCAGCTGCCCTGTTTTACATTCCCACCAATGAACAGTGCACTGGGGTTTCAATTATCCCCATCCCTGCCAACACTTTTTCACTTCCTGGTTCGGGGGTGGCCACCATGCTAGCAGATGTGCCTAGTGGTCCTTTTCCTGTAACATGATGTGATGGATGTGATAGGGCCTGGTGAGCTATAGGATAATAGAAACAGGTGAGGGTGATCATTTCTGAGGAGTCATGTGATACCCAGCACTCACCCAGCGTCTTGGACCCAGCCTTCCATTCCTTTCTGGAGTCTGTCCAAGTAACTAAATCTCCTTTTGTCTCTGTTTTCTCTGCAAAGATGGTGATGGGGCGGGAGTAGATGTGAATAAAAATAGCCTCCTTCTCTCCACAGGGTTGATGAAGCCTCAACTGGTATAATACATGTGAAAACACGATGAAATGGAAACATCTATTTAAATCCAGGAGGTTGTTATTTACAGTCTTAAAATGATATTTGCCCGCTCTGGTTGCTTACCTTTAGCACATTCCACAGGAACTGTGGGGACTAGAAGAACCACAGAATGTGATGATTAAATTCAGAAACTCAGCCTGACCCGATCTGTTTGGGTTGGCAATCTCCAGGTGCAGTTGTCTCGTTTCGGGCTGAAGAGGCTTTATAGATGGACTGTGAGGAGGAAGTCTGTTCGAGGCTGGTGGCAGGCTGTGCCTTCAGAGAGGGAAGCCTAGCTTTCGTTAAGCCTGCTGACTGATTCCTTGTCAGTTTGAGATGATTTAACTGCCATGCACTTGAACTGCCCCCAACCAAAAATCAATCTGGGACTGTGTAAGAGAGAGACGGCAAATTCTATTTTGTGGGATAGAAAGAAGCAGGACAGGCAGTGAGGAAATGTCCAGCAAAGGCTATGGACTCCTTCTTAAGCACATCTTTGGGTGTCTCCCCCCCCCCCCCCCCCCCCCGCTACAGATGTGTCTTACGGGAAGCCCTAAGCATAGGAGTTAAGTATGTGGACTGTGGAGTCAGGCAGACTGGAGTTCAAATCCTGGTTCTACCAGTGAGCTAGGGGAAGTTATTTTCTTCTCTGTGCCTCAGTTTCCTCATCTGCATGGGGATAATAAATTACCTATATCCTATGATTATTGTGAAGATCATATGTAACATAAATAAATGTACAGTAAGTGTCAGGTATCATTGCTCCTATTATTAGATACACAGTATCTCCTATATCAGTTCAGATCTTTTAGCTGATTGAAATAATCGACACTGTCTAATCTTGGTGTTCACAGAAGTGGCGTGGTACAATGGAAATTGGTCGTGAAGGTAGGGAGGGAAACTGGATTTTTGTGGATCTGTTGCTAAACTGCTTGGCGATCTTGGGCAAGTCATTTACTTCTCTGGCTTTGTTTCCTTGGTCTGTACCATAAGAGTTGCATGTTCTCAAGCAGGTATTTATTGAATACCCAGTAGGTTTAGAACATGAAGATGAGGGACGCCTGGGTGGCTCAGTTGGTTAAGCAGCTGCCTTCGGCTCAGGTCGTGATCCCAGCGTCCTGGGATAGAGTCCCACATCGGGCTCCTTGCTCGACAGGGAGCCTGCTTCTCCCTCTGCCTCTGCCTGCCATTCTGTCTACCTGTGCTCGCTCTCTCTCCCTCTCTCTCTCTGACAAATAAATAAAATCTTAAAAAAAAAAAAAAAAAAAGAACATGATACAGAGAAGCGTCAGCTGCAGAAGCAGTGGCCAGAGGGATTGAGGGAGACGGTGGCAAAGCCAGGATCTCCACATGTGGGAAAGCTGAAGGGGCAGTGGAACAGGACTCAGAGCTGTGGGCTCCCTTTGCAGGGGTAAAGGAGGAACTGGAGGACGCAGGGTAGTAGCAGTTGTGAGAAAGTCTGTTGAATAAATGAACACCTAAATAGCTGATCTGCAAGCCAGGGTCAAGACCACGTGGGTCTGTGGATGGTTCCAGGCTTGAGGTGGACCCAAGGGTTACCTCCCCTCAACCTTTGGGAACCTCCGGCGTTTGCAGAGCGGGGAAGGGGAGCAGAGAGGGAGCAAAGACCCACAGCAGCTTGGCACTGAGTGGGGAATCCCAGGACACCCAGAAACCGGAGCTTTGGGACCCCAGCCACAGGGATGCGTAGACCAGGGATGGAGGGCAGTCCGCGGCGCTCGCTGATTGGCCCGCCAGTGGCCCAAGTGCGGGACGGCGACTCCAGGGCCCCCGGGGCCGCCTGTGTGTCCTGTTAGTCTGCTCGGTATTGTTTCCTTATGTGGAGAGCTGATCCGGTTCTGCCCCAAACATCACACTGAGGCCGACTCAGGCTATTTGAATATCTGGCTGGTAATCAGTGGTTGGACAAGTCTTCCCACTCCCTGGTTTTCTGGAGGAGATGTTGCCGGGATGCTGTCACCGCGCCCCTCCTGCCCCTCACCCCGCATTTTCTCCCCATCCTTCTTTACTCCTTGGTTCTCCTCACCACCACCACCCGCCCCCTTGGGGCCAACCTTTCTCCCTTCATTTCTTCCCATTCCCTCCCTGCCAAATACGTCCTGATTTTTAAAGAGGCTTCCTCTTCACGCTTGAGATCCTGGCATGAAGAGGCAGCATTTGCCCTTTCCTGATTACCAGGCTGTCGTTTCTGTTGGGGTGTGTGTGGGGAGACTCTCCCACACTCTTCTCTTTCTGTCTCTTAAAAAAAAAAAAAAATTACCCACCTCCCCTTTCAAAAAAAAAAAAAAAAAGTGTGCGCAAGAGAAATCTAGAGACAGAGAGTGAGAGAGAATTTGACATTATTGTATAATTTAAAATTGCACAGCCTAGAGCCCACAAAACCGAGCATGTAATTACACACTTACTAGAGGTAACAGCAGTGCTGATAATTATTCTTTACACAGGAGAGACCCTGCTGATATCCCACAGTCAGAAAGTGGGAACTACAATATCTTTAATACCATCCTCAGAGACCCTCATAAGCAGAAGAGAAGTATGAGAAGGCTCACAGGGTCCAGAGCAATATCTTCATCGCACCAGAATGTCAGGGGCTTTAGCACAACAGAAATCAATAGTTTCGAGTACACTTTTTGGTACCATTTTTTTTTTTTTTTGACCCAACCTGAGAAAGTACAGGGAAGGCAGAGGTACTGAATAGCATGAAACAAAACCTTTTTAATGGAAGACCTGTCTGTTTAGACATGTCATGCAACGTCAGGTTATGAGACATGCGTTCTTTATCCGAGCAACAAAACAGTGTGACTGGTGAGATCCTCCTCCTGGAATGCTTTTGGTCATCAGGAAAGCCTTTTCATTTAAATCATAAACTTCTCCCTCTCCCCATGTTCCCTGATTAAGGAAGCATATTTGCTTATCATTGGCTGTAAAGTTATGTAGTGTTTAGTCTTGAAAGAGAGAAGGAAAATATATGGGTCCTCGTTTCTAGGCACTTGACCCTATTCTTTTCCCTTCTTCTTGTATGCAGGAAATGAGTTGGTTGCTTTCTAAAAGTAAGGGAGGACCAAGCATTAGCTGAAACACTGGGAAGATTTAAAACAATACTCAGCGAACTCAGCACAGTGAGATAGAAGGCTTTCAGGTAGGATCCAAGTCCAAGTTTAATACTGTCCTGGCTTTCAAAAGACCATGTGTCTATCCTGACTGCAGAAGCTGTGACAAGTAGTTGCCCATTTCTGCCCTATGAGCATAAGTCATAAGTGTGTAATTTGCTCTTTAAAACACACTGCTTTGATTGTTTTCAGGTTGTGATGATGTTCTGACTTGTCAGTGTGCATGGTTTCAGTTGGGCTAATAAACCGTTCTAATTGGGGCCATCGTTCAACAGGAAAGCCAGCCTGTTTTGGCTGGAGGCTTAGTGAAAGAACCTTCTGACTGATTACTTACTGGGTGCCAGGCCCTGAGTTAGCTGCATTAATGTGCGATAGTCATTGAAGACTGACACTCACTCTGTGGTCTGTATAGCATCCTCCCATTTTAAAGGTGAAAAAACTGAGCCTCAAACAGGTGAACTTGGCCAACATAACACAGCTAAGAAAGATTAAAGAGGTGAGACTCAATTGAAATCTATCACCTGCTTGGTCTGATGAGTGTATTAGGCTACTTTATTTTATAGTTCAGGTCAGAGTGGTCAGTGAGTATAAAAAGGCGTGTAGCTCAGAGCAGGAGGCTCCTTGGAGCTGGCTTTACAAAATGCCTTGTAGGGAAGATGTGCCTACAAACAAAGAATAAGGTGGCCAGGGAACCCTTTGGTAACTCCCCAGGGAAGCAGTTTGGGGGAGGCCCTCTCTAGGCTGGTCTGCACCTGGAGCCCAAAGAAAGCAGAGATAAACGTTGGGTGACCTGGAGGGGGTAGTTAGAGGACAGGCAGGTGTTGGCAGTGGGTGAACAAAAAGAAGTGTACTGGCATGGGAAACGGGAAGCTGCCATCCAAGAATCTGAGACAATGAACTGAGGACCATTCTGAATATTTCCGATAAAGTGTGGGCAAACCAGTCAGCCTTTGCAGCCTTTTGGTACACTCTGAATGGGGGCAGGGGTGTGACTGAACTGACTAAGTGTGACTAAGTTAAAGGGACTGTATTAGCAGACTTAGGTAAAGGACCCACAAGTGTGCGAAGGTCTTGCCAGCCATTACCATTTACATTGTCCCTCCCATGGTGACTGGCTCTGGATATTCTGACCCTATAGCTGTTACGAGAAAGGTATGGGGATACTGATGAGGGCACATGTTAGAACCTCAGAGGGGAGCAACTAGCAGGACCACGTTTGAGCACACTTGGGATCAAATCAGAATTTGTCTTTTGGTTGGTATCTCTGCTCTCGGTCACATCAGTAACCCCTGCTCAAACTGGTGAATCTAAGGTGTGACCCATCTCACAGCTTTATTTTTAGTGGACATAAGGGACCCCGGATACTACCAAAGGCTTCTAGTCTCAAACCTATGGGAGGGTGAGGGAGACTTGGTAGACAGTGTGATCAGTGTTTCAGGACGGGGGCCTTGTCTAGCATCCTCTCCACCGAGATGGTTGGTGTAGATTGCCTGGTTGGCCTTTTGTAAATCCATCCCTGTCTATACTTTGAGTGCACAGTTTTATGGAGAAGAAATTCAAGAGACTTGGCTGGTTGGCTAAGGGAATGGGGTGTATATTATGGCCTGGTACCATCTAAAGGTCTGAGGCCCAGAAGGTCCGCAAAGCAGGAAGCTTGATCCTTGCAAGTAGAATGGTTCTGATTGAGACTGCTCTGGGGGCCCTGGCTGTTTGGGTTTGGTTCCTTTATATGATCTGCCCAAATAAGCAGTGACCTCAGGGACTGGCATGATGGCAGTCAAAGAAGGGAACTAGATGAGTTCCTGCTGGAGACCCAAGCCAGGAATTTCTCCAGGTCTCCATGCAAGAGAGCTAATCTGAGACAAAGACTTTTAGGTTCCTCATCTTAGACTACGAACTCATATCCACAAGTCCTTTGTTTTAAACCATATTTGTGAATATCTATGAGAATTATCATATCAGAAGTACCGGCTTGAAGTCAGACAGATCAGGCTTTGCGTTCCCAAATGGGTGATTTATCAGCTGTGTGGCTTTGACCAAGTTATTCCCTCTGATCCTCAGTTTCTTTACCTTTAAAATGGGAATCATACTCTTTGGGGAATGAACAATATTTGCCATGGCATGTGGCACAGTCTCTGGTACATAGTAGACACTTGGTAATGGTTGGTTCCTTTCCCTTCTTCATCCTCCATCCATTTCCCACTCTCTCCTTCTTCCTCCCAAAATTCTGAAGCACCAAGGATTCAAGGGAAAGAACAGGCCCAAGTAAAATGACACACCTTGTGAAACACCACTTGGGGATGAGTCTCAACTTCAGACAGCATCCAGGACAATCGGTCATCTGATGTGTGGGAGCAAATAATCCCACAGGAGTCCCTGCCGCCATGCCTCTTTCATTTCCAAACCTGTAGGCAAATGAAAGCCATCACGAATGTGAGAAAACAGTGTGGGAACCGAGTCATGGATTCAAAGAAATAAACCGGCTAACACCTCTTCGCCACCTCCAAGATAGACAAGGCATATGGGGAGGAGGGCAGAGAGTGGGGTCATCTTGCAATCATTCATTGTTTTTGTTGTTATTGGGTTTGGTGGCCAAGTCTTTAGATTACCTGGAGCTGCAAGACGCTCAGCATACAGGGGAGGAAGTAGAGGTTATTTAGAACCACTATTACCCTTGAGGGAAGGGCTCCCTCTTACATCCATAGGTCATGAGGTAGAGCTTTTCTTTTAGCCTTCGTGCACTTCCTTGAGGCACTGGGCAGGTTGGAGAAGGTTGTAAAACACTTGACTTTGCTGTGTGTCTCAGGACTTTCCACCCTCTGTCCATCTCCCACCCCCACAGACCCCCAAACCTTCCCTCCTTTGTGCAAATCTGTTTTCACCACAGGAGCACATGCTGTCTCTTCTAGCTACAACACTACTTGCTAATTCAACGATTCATCTTTAATGAGGCCCCCTGCCAATGTTTAAATAGCATTCAGAACAAAGAAAAGGCAATATTTCCCAAACAGCTGCTTCTACTGCGTCCTCATAGCTCATCTCTTCAGAAAATCAAGAAAAATGCATCGATAGAGATAGAGGATGGAAAAATACTGGGTTATTATAAATATTTATCTATATATCTATAGAAGGATATAGATATAGATAAAATGCTTGCTCTCTGATGCTGTAAATGTTAAATACAAGCACCCAGAAGTTTTGCTGGTCTTAGAGAGTGCTTCTCTAGCCAGGTTTTCCTTATTTAGCTTTTTGATTTTTTTTCAGAATTATTTGGGAGGCATATACAAAGGTAGAAATAGTGTGGGATTGGGAATTAGAATAATGCAGGCCACCTTTTCGTTCCACCACTTACTAGCTGTGGAAGTGGGCGGATCACTTAAATTCTTTGACCATGTATTTTTAGTTGGTAAACTGTAGATTACACCTTGAAAAAGGCTTGAAAAAACATTGAAGCAAGGAGAAAGAGAAATATTCAGCATTAGGCCTGAGATAGGATATGTAAACACAAATGAAACTTTTTAGTTATTAGTGAAGAATGGAGCAGATGTTCAGAAAGGTGTGGGGAAAGAGCCCAAGAAGGCAAAAAAAAAAAAAAAAAAAAATCAATGGGAAGGAGGAAGAAGCCAGGCCTTTGGGTCTCCTGCACTGGCTGCCTGGATTTTAAAATCTTGGGATTCCATCTGATGCTTTATTTGCCTTTTTTTTTTTTTCTTTAGCCATTTTGAAGTTGATTTTTATTACTTGAAATTAAAGGAACATTACCTACATAATTATGAAAATAACAAGTAACAAAGTGGTTTGTATAGCATGATCCTATTTTTGTTAAGCAAAATATGTGTAACTATCTAAAAAATAGAAGCTGGAAAATGGTAACAAAGGAGGTACTTGGTAATGGGATTATGGGTGTATTTTAATTTCTGCTTTTTGCTTATATAATTAATTCTCCATGTGTTGTCAGGAGAAAATTGCTGTTTGGTCTTCAGTAGCAGACTTATATGGTCGAGCGCATCAGATAACTGGATCTCAGTTGTCTCCTTGGGAGTTCAGAGCCTGGCCTTGGGAGGAGGGACATAGGGCAGTGATGTTTCAAGAGCAGGAGGAGAGTGTGGCTAGAGTAAGGAAGGGGCAAGTGGGAGGAGCTTGCTGGTGAATCCAGTGTTCACTAAAAAATCCCGCTAAAGGACACAGCTTTTTCATGTTTGGTTGCCCAGAAAAAAGGAAGCCTAGACAGTTGTTAACATTGGGAATCATTTGGTTGCAAGGAACAGAAATTCTTTCATACTTAAAGTTTGAAAAGTTTTCGTGAAAGAAAATAGGGACATCTCATTGACCCCCAGTTGCAAAATCACAGCCTACTTTCTCTCCATGTTCCTTTCTGTCTCTGTCTCCCCCTCCCTGCGTCTGTTGGTGGCTCTTCACTTCTCTCTACTCTTGTGTTCATAGCCCAGATGCCTTTGTAAATTTCGAAGCCACCTTGGATGAAACCAGAGAGCCAACCTCACCCATTCTGAGCTTCTAAAGCACATTATCTTGTGGGGCAGTTTTCTGTATTTGTTTTTTTCACCTCTTTGAGCTCATTGATGGTAAAACTGAACTCCTTCTTTTATGTCTTGTCAATCACAAGAGATCTGCTCAATAGATAAATGTTTGTTTTGAGTAACAAATATAACAGTGTGAGTGAAAATACTTTATAAACTGAAGTACCATGTAATTATATGATATTTTGTTGTGTTCACTCAAGGCAGCTTCTATTGCATTCTTGCTCCAGGCCTGCTCCTATTAGAATGTTCAGGAGAAAAATTAAAAATAAATTTAGTAACTGATCTGTCTCAGAAGTCAGATGAGCTGGGATCTGTAAAAGTGCCTATCACCATACCAGGCACAGAGTAGCCTCTTATATTTTGTTAAGTCCCTGAAGATGTATCTGTTCTCTCAAGAGGGGTCAAGGGTAGGATGTACAAAGGAGAACTAGATGCCCACAAAGGTTTCCTGAGGTCCCGGAGGTTCTCAGTGAAGAGTCTCTTCCAGCAGCTGGAGGTAGGTTGCACCACAACTTATTGAAGAGCCTTAGTGCCTACATCAGGCTCCGTCACACGGCTTTGTTTTACTTATTTGACCTTTCTCTTCTTTTCCCATGCTCATTTCCCTTTTATGTCCAGAAACTGTAGCTCTAAGGACCCCTTTATAAAATTTATTTTTTTAAAATTCACCAATAAATTTTTATTTTATTTTTACTTATTTTATTTTATTATGTTTTTGGAGAGAGAGCACAGGCACACGTGGGAGAAGCAGAGGCAGAAGGTGAGGGGGGAGAATCTTAAGCAGACTTGATACCCAGCATGGAGCTTGATGTAGAGCTCAATTTCACAATCCTGAGATCATGACCTGCGCTGAGATCAAGAGCCAGGTGCTTAATCAACTGAGCCTCCCTAGTGCCCCTCTTTTTTTGATGCTGACTCTCCACTTAGCATGGCTCATACTCAATATCTTTCTACACCAAGTTGCAACAGGATTGCACTTCTTCCTAGCTGGTCTTAGATGATTCTACCTCGTTTTCATCCTGAATTGCCTTATTTTAGATTGTTTTGATTATAAGGTGTAACCTAAATCCTTTTAGAAGTAGGGTTAGGTAAAAATAATCCCTGTTTAAATAGCTGTTCCACTACGTCTTTGCTCAGTAGCCTTTAGGAGTATTTAGAGAAGGACTCATCCTGGCCATCAGCTTTCACTTTTCCAGCCCTATCTCCAGTCATTTCCTTTAATGAGACATAATTCAACAAGATATTCAATATTAACATATACCAGGTCTCTGGTGTTGCTTGCTTGTTTGTTTGTTTTGATATTACTAAACCAGTGTTTTCAGGGAGCTCGGAATACAAACAAATGATAAATAATTCTAAAATTTGTTTTAGTTCATCTGTGGCAGACATGGTAGTTCACATCCAGTCACTATGCCTTTCTGTGATACAGAGTTTGGAATGCTCCAAACACCCTTTCCAGATTCCCTTGCAGCCAGAAGTGACCACGTTCTTGCTGCCGTGGCCAATGAAATATAAACAGAAGTGAGGCCTCTTGTCACCTGCCTTCCTCCTCTCTGCAGTTAGTGTGGGCCCTAAGGCATGGCAGCCTTCTCTCAGGCTGGTAGAAAGGAAGAAGAGAGAGGTTGATTTCTGGATGCCACTAGCCCTGGGTTGCCAATGCAACCCAGGGCTAGTGAGATGAATCAATGTCATTTTTCATGTGAGACGAATCAATGCCTTACCTTTCAGCCATTGTTTGTAGACCAATCCCAACACCCACATCTGCTTTTTCATCAGAGCTTGGTTTGCAATTCTTGAACATATGGAATATGTGTCTTTTAGCAATAGCCCATCAAGGCCATCTAGCATGACTCATGTTCAGGGGGACAGTGCAAATTTACTCCCTGCAGGGAATGCTTTACTTCTGTTATGGAGATAATCATAACAGCAAAACTCAAAATTATGATATCATTTAATAGGCAGACAACCAATCAGAAATGTACACCATTTCATTCAAACCAGTGGGCACCCATTGTGTCCCTTCCTCACGAATCTATTCCAACTTTCTATTTAATTCCCTCAATTATCCTGGCTTTTTAGCACACATGATTTTATTTGATCCCAGAGCTGTGGATCCCTGCTCTCTCCCTTCTCTGCAACGTTGCCTTCTTGACTCTTCTTGTCTTGCTCTCCCTTTCTGGGCCTCCTCCCTTTTTCTTTTTCTTTCTTTCTTTCTTTTCTTTTTCTTTTTTTTTTTTAACGATTTTATTTATTTATTTGACAGACAGAGATCACAAGTAGGCAGAGAGGCAGGCGGAGAGAGAGGAGGAAGCAGGCTCCCCACTGAGCAGAGACCCTGATATGGGGCTCGATCCCAGGACTCTGGGATCATGACCTGAGGTGAAAACAGAGGCTTTAACCCACTGAGCCACCCAGGCACCCCCTCCCTTTTTAAAAGAAGCCTTTTACTAGTCCTGGAGCACATATCTTAGTGAATTGTCTCCCTCGTGGTGGTCTCTATCCATACTACCTATGTCACATAGTTACCTCTAATACAAAGGGACACAATGCCACATTTCTTCAAAAATGTGAATTAAGTGCAGGAAAACAGAATTAAGGAGTAATGATTTGTTCCTGGGGATAGGGCTATTGGGTTGAAGAAAGCTTTACAACAAGTTTAATGTTGATGGGATGTTGAAAGTAGAGAGAGGGCTGTCTTCTTAGAAAAGTAAGTTCCATTTTTGGAACAGTTTCAGGAGAATAGGTATTAATTCTTTGTAGAATTTCCCTGGGAAGCTGTCTGGCCCTGGACTCTTGTTTGTTGGGAGATTTTTGATGACAGGTGTTGGCAAGGATGTGGAGAAAGGGGAACCCTCCTACACTGTTGGTGGGAATGAAAGCTGGTGCAACCACTTTGGAAAACAGCATGGAGGGTCCTCCAAAAGTTGAAAATAGAGCTACCCTATGACCTAGCACTACTGGATATTTACCCTGAAGTTACAAATGTAGTTATCCAAAGGGGCACATGCACCCCAATGTTTATAACAGCAATGTCCACAATAGCCAAACTATGGATCAACATCTAGATGTCCATTAACAGATGAATGGATAAAGAAGGTGTGGTATAGATATATAGTGGAATACTATGCAGCCATCAAAAACGAAATCTTGCCTTTTGCAACTACGTGGATGGAACTAGAGGCTATTATGCTAAGTGAGATAAGTCAATTGGAGAAAGGCAGTCATCATATGATCTCTCTGATATGAGGAACTTGAGAGGCAGGGTGGGGGTTCGTGGGGGCAAAGAAGGGAAAAATGAAACAAGATGGGACTGGGGAGGGAGACAAAGCATTAGAGACTCTTATTCTCAGGAAACAAACTGAGGGCTGCTGGGGGTGTGTGGAAGAGGGATAGGGTGGCTGGGTTATGGACATTGGAGAGGGTATGTGTTGTGGTGAGTGCTGTGAATTGTGAAGACTGACAGTTCACAGACCTGTACCTTCACAGACCTGAACCTTCATAGACTTGTACCCCTGAAATAAATAATACATTAAATATTAATTAAGAAAAGGAAGTAAATTCCAAGTGGAAGAGATAATGTATCCAAATACCTGTAGGTGGCTGTCTGCAGAATGCTGAATAGTCTATGGCAGTTGAAACATGAGGGAATGGAGAGAGAGCACTGAGCATAAAGCTAAGAGGAGATGTTTGGGCTAGAGGTTGAAGAAATGGAGACATTTTGAATGATTTTGTGGGTGAATAGTAGCCAAACAAGGCCGGAGGGAAAAAAACCAGGCAGTATATTAAGCAAGAGGAGGAAAGTACCAGCAGCATGGCACTGCTGCCCTCTTTAAGATCATAAATTAATTTTCTTCAGGCCCTAGGCAGTAAATACTATACTTCCCATTTTATAGCTGGTTGAAGAAAGGCCAGACACATAGCTAAGCTATGCCAGAGATAACTGGGAGTCTGGACTAGCACAGGAGCAAAGAGTATGGAGAAGAGATGGATGTGGAGGTGTTTCTGGAAAAAAGCCAGTAACAGAGACTCGATAGGACATACTAGTGGATAATGAGGAACGTAAGACATGGACCTGACAACTCTTTTAGCAATAGAATCAATAAGACAGAGTTGTTTTATAGATATAACCAATAGAATTTGGAAAGAACCAACAAAGTATGGAATCAGTCAGATTAGATAGGGTGGTCACTGTTGTTAAATGTTTCAATAAGTCAAGAAAAGCAAAACTGATAAAAATTAATGAAGAATTTAGGGGACCTTTAAGAGATACATTTTTCTGATAGTGGAGACAATAACTAAATAAAAATGTTACGAAGAGAATGGAAGGTAAGAATGGGGACCAGGCATATGTGCAGCCTTGTTTCCAGGAAGTTTGGCTGTCAATAGCCAAGAGATTATGCAGAAAATTAAGTGGGGGATGGGCATGAAGGGTGAAGAAACATCCTCTGAAGGATGAGAGATAAAGCTTATTCAAAAGCTGAGGGGAAGATGAGGAGGTGGGGTGACATCTTAGCGACAAGAGGGAAGGGAAGACAATAATCCCTTCCATTTGTGGAGAATTTTACAATTTATACAGTCTTTTGTATTCAGTGTCTCTATTCAGTGGGGTGAATAGAAGCAATTTCACCATCTATTAGATGGGAAAACTGAGGTTCAGAGACATCAAAGGACTTTAGTAAGAGGAGAGAACTAGGATATGAACTCAGGACACCTGAAACCAGTTTTGTTTTGTTTCATTTTTCCATTTTTATTCTTTGCTTTCCCCATGACAGAAAAGATGGCTTTGAAAGTACTAAAGAGTAGCAAGGTTTTTTTGTGGAGAAACACATTCACCGCCAAACTTAAACTAACCCTGTGAAGTTCACCAAACCT
The DNA here is from genome assembly GCF_030435805.1 of Mustela lutreola. NCBI lineage: Eukaryota > Metazoa > Chordata > Mammalia > Carnivora > Mustelidae > Mustela > Mustela lutreola. The sequence continues at coordinate 161,087,654 of NC_081290.1, read as the reverse complement.
CATTACACTGTGCCTGAACAATCTGAGCCTCAGTGAGGCCAGGTGATTTCCATAAGAATAGCTAAGAAGGGGTTGAGAAGAGCCTCAAACTCTTATCTCCTGACTCCTGCTCCAGGGCTCTTCTCACTGAGTTTCTTGCTGACACTACCTCCTCCTGCACATGTGGAAAAGAAAGTTTATGAGTGTTGTGGAAGATAAACCATGGTTCTGCTCCATATTTCTTTCTTTCTTTTTTTAAAGATTTTATTTATTTATTTGACAGAGAGAGACACAGTAAGAGAGGGAACACAAGTGGGGGGTGGAAGGGAGAGGGACAAGTAGACTTCCTGCTGAGCAGGGAGCCTGATGTGGGGCTGGATCCCAGGACCCTGGGATCATGACCTGAGCTGAAGGCAGATGCTTAATGACTGAGCCACCCAGGCACCCCTCTGCCCCATATTTCTAATTCTCTTCCTGTTCCTAGAACATGGGAAGACTGTATAGCTCCAATCCCTTGAATTAGCCATGACCATATGGCTGGTTTGGGACAATACCACAGGAGCTAGTATGCAGTTCTCCATGTTCTTGCTTCCACTGTCTTGGCAGTCTTGGGAGAGAGAGGGTTGTAAGACAGAAGCTGCCTGAATGCTGAGGCTAGCTGGCTGGACCATCACCAGCACCCCAAGCTGACTCATAGTGAGTGAGAAACAAACTTAGATGCCTGATATTTGGGGATTGTTACAGCAGCATAATCTAAACTATATAGCTGAAGACCAACACAGTCTTCCCAATGGAAGAAAAAATATCCCAGTGTCTCATAGATAGCTCTGTCATAGATAGCTCTGTTCTAAAAACGTAAGAGGCAAGCATCTTCCCAGAATAACTAGGAAATAAACATCACTAAGTCCCCCTAGTAGTTAAAATGCCATCAGGACTCTTTTTTTTTTTTTAAGGCTATATTGGATGGTGAGTTTTTATTATGAGGTTCAGTTGTAGGCTTGAGGAGAAATTGTTTTTACAGATGTTCAGGGTGTGTTATGAGGAAATGGCCTTTTACAGGGGTTCAGATTGATGGGCTCTCCAGGGACCTCCTCTGACTACATGCACAGAGGAAGTAGGGAGGGGTAGGGACAGGCACAAAAGGACACAGTGGAGTTTGAGGAAGATCATGAAAGGAAGGCAGCTGAGTCCATAAAATAGAATAAGATTCAGAGTCACATAGACTTGGGTTTGAGTCCTGGCTCTGCCACTCCTTAACCAAATTATTTAACCTGAGTCTTGGAAGGATGGTTTATAAAGTGAGACTAATGACGATTGCCTCATAGAGTTATAATGAACCTAGATAGATTTAATAAATCTCAATTATCATGACTTTTGTTATTACTCTTACTATCTTACAAGGGGACTCAATCATCCAGTTCCTTACTTTTTTCATGGAAGCTTCAGAGGGAGGATGGGAGAGAAGATTAGAAACTCCTACATCCCTTCTACTTTTGTTTTTTCTTTTGTGGCAATACTTGGGCTGGTGAGACCTTAGGAAGTACATTTTGGGGCTGAAGATGACTTCTTTATAGAAGTCACATTTGAGTCTTAATAGCTAAGAAGAGCCAGGGTGAAGCTGAGGGGAAAGGAATAGATTGCTGGCTACTCAGAGCTGGCTCCAGGATAATGGCTCAAAGTGGGAAGACAAAGAGGCTTTCAGTGGATTGGCCTTCTTCATTGTTCTGTCCATCTGGCCAGGACTGACCCAGGGCAGGATCGTGGTCAGTACTAATGAGAACCTAATGAACTGAGCATCCCTTCTGACATAGCTCTCTGGAGCCTCAGCAAGGTGCTGGGCACCAGCACTAGGTACAGTCTAAGATTGGTAAAGGGAACCTCCAGTACATTCATTGGCCTCAGTGGAGAATTTGTCTGGCGGCTCCCTAATTTTTTGTACCCTGTCAAGAATTTTTTCCTTCTGCTAAGAAAGTTATCCAGTCCTGAGAGAGGACGGAATCTTTTCTTTAACTCAGGTTTTCCAATGGTTACTTTATTCCCTAAAATCGACTCACATTTTATTTAAACACCTACTTTAGTTTTATTCTAAGCAATAATATATCCATGAAATTATAGTTTTTGTTTCTAATACACACTACAGTAAATATGTAACTCTCAAAATTTTAAAAGAATGTTCATCCATGACTCACTTTGAATCATCTTGTGTACCACGGGTGGTGCACAGGCCACATTTTGGGATGTGGCTTTAGAAGCTGAGAGAAGCAAGGGTCATCTACCCACAGGGGGTGGTGAGAAAAGGGTATTTGCATAGAGCAACGGATGTTCTCTCAGTGCCAGCCCCCTGGGCGGCCTCCATCTTGGTTTAGGCGCCGCCATCTGCTCTGAGTGAGCAGCCTTTTGTGAGAGGATCAGCCTGGCTGATTGGCTGGAGCTGTGCCCAGAGTGCCCAGATGTACATGTGGCCCAAAAGAGGGGGCACAGCTGGGGTTCACTGCCTCCCTTGAGGTTTGGTTTTCTGGTGAAGCTCAACTCTGCCTCCCGCTTTCCTACAGTGCATTCTGCTCGAGTTGGCGGTGAGGGAGAAGGCCCACTGCGGCACTGCGAGCTCCCTTACCGCCGTCTGCCTGCCATTTGCTGCCACTGGGGACATGAGATTGCTTCCATGGAAACAGAACCATGGATTGTTTTTCCAGAAAACGTCTCAATCTAATTTGTGTGGAGCTGCACTGTGTGTGTGTGTGTGTGTGTGTGTGTGTGTGCAAGTGCGTGTCGAGTGTTTTAGTCACAGAACAGGGGTGAGAAGAGGGAAGGGAGAATTTTCATAGAACCTCCAATTTTCCTTGAATCCCAGGGAGTTAATTATTTGAGGTGAGTGTTGGAAGTTATGGAGACTGAGTCTAATTAAGGTGTGGTGTTAGAAAGCCCTTACCATTATATTTGACTAGGGTATTCAGACATTTTTGAATTCTGTTTGGTCTAGAGAGTTCTTCTCAGAATGTCTCCCTCAAAGGAGGGAGGTACACAAGGGAGGCAAAGTAAGGCAATGGAACAGTATTTCTCTTTATATTTTCCCCCAAATGCCAACATTGGACTCCAGTAATTGGCCTGAATCTCCTCCACAGGTCTTTTTCCTAGATCAGGAAGGACAATATGGCCTCAAAAATGAGTGTTTTGTGAACTCTATCTTTCTTTCAACATTCAAGTAAGAGTCTTGGATTTTATGTAGTGGAATAGCAGCTCAGACTCCTGGTAAAAAGGAGTCAAAGAGAGCAGGTCCTCCAGTGATGGAAGGAAGCTGGCTTATGCTGCCCTCCTAAATGCCGAACTGTCACAAGATAGATAGATATATAGATAGATAAAGGGGAAGGAGAGAAGAAAAGAGAGAGAGAGAATGAGAAAGAGAATGCAAAGGGGAGAGAGAATAGAAGGGAAGAGCTGCTCAAAGCAGTTCAGACATTCTTACCATTCTGGCATAAAGAAAGGAGGTGAGAGGGGCACCTGGGTCTCAGTGGGTTAGGCCGCTGCCTTCGGCTCAGGTCATGATCTCAGGGTCCTGGGATCGAGTCCCGCACCGGGCTCTCTGCTCGGCAGGGAGCCTGCTTCCTCCTCTCTCTCTCTCTGCCTGCCTCTCTGCCTACTTGTGATCTCTCTCTGTCAAATAAATAAATAAAATCTTTAAAAAAAAAAAAAGAAAGGAGGTGAGAGAAGAGAAAATTTGCAAGAACCTTGAACCTAGGACAACTCACACGACTACTGCATTAATATGAAGATACGACATTTATGTGCTCTGTGAACTTTTGTTCCATTAGATGCTCTACCCAGTAGATGGTGGTCCAATGGAATGTTCTAGAATTTAAACAGTGGAGACCAGAATTTCTCCTCCTTGGAAATGGAATGTCTTGCTTCCTCCAGAGAGAAGAGAGAGATCTGAACCAGCCTTTCCCTTGGGAAGGAAGATGCAGAACTTCTACCATAAAGTAGTTTAGCTTCTGCCTAGTGTCTCTTTATCCTTTCCTCTTATGACAATGACTTTGGGTTTGGCCTGTATGTAAAGATTTGTAATGGTGCATCTGATTCTTCATAGGTACTAATAAAAATAACACCAGTTGACTAATATGAGATGCCTGGAAATTTTCCCAAAGCCTTTGTCTACCTTTAGGAGAACAGCACCAGCACATACCTATGCTTTAAAGTAGTTATATTTGGGTGGGTGTCTTTGTCCATAGTTCTGTGTCACCCATTGAGAGACTGGAATTGGGCACCATATTTTCTGCAGGTGGCAGAGCTCTTAGCAATGTACCATGACAGTGGATATGCCTTAGGGTACTTGGCCCAAAGCAAGGAAGCAAATAATTGCTGAATGAGCAAATAGTTATATTTTCTTGCTGTGATTTGGGATTCTTTTAGGAGTCAAAAGGATTTGAATGACAACTTTACAGTGGCCACTTTTCAAATTCTGTATTATAACAATATCAAAGAAAAATACACCATGAGGGGCCTTCATACCATCTAACAAATGGAGTCTACCCTTTCATTCTGTACCTTAGTTCTAGCTGCCCTCTTCATTTGGAATATTATTGTTTCTCTTCACTCTTCGAATCATGTTGGCTTTTTTTTTTTTTAAAACCCCTCAACACTAACCTGTGTGTGTCTTCCTGTCCCCCGAAGTCCTAATCTCTTTGTCTCTTTCCGTTCATATTAATATAGCTCTTCCTTTCTGCATTATCCATTTAGCACTTGGCACTTGCCAGATTATGTCACCTTTTCTTTGTGAATCTTGCTTTCCTGACTTGATTACAAATTAGGACTGTGTCTTGTAATTCTTTGTATCTTTCTTCATGCTGTAGAAGAGTGTCTGACATACAATGAGGCCCAATGCATATTTTGGAATTGAAAATCAGTTCTGGGAAATTTCTTTCCATGTAAAATGAAGTTAATGCTAAAATCTGTGTCCAAATAAGACTATAAGGACTAGAAGAGTTGCTGTCATAAGGCACCTAGACTCAGGCACATACTAACTCCTCAATAAATGATATTTCTTTTCCTGTCCTTCTGGGCAAGATGTCCAGCTTTGACTTATTAATGATGCATGTAAGCCATTTGTTAACACTTGTGGAAGAAAAAATGTTGTTCCTTTCCTCAAATTTCTATGGTTTGGGGAAAATCAGAAGACCTGTGTTTTGTTTTATAATCTCTATACATTGAATTTACTGTCTTTCCAGAGCTGCAGTTTTTTATATTTGCCTTCTGCACCTCCCGATCTTACATGGCATGCATTTACTTTGAAAATGAAGCATATTTCAATTTTGTTTCAAGAATTTCAGCATATCCCTGCCCATCTCTAGAGACCACCCATGGGGTGGCTCCCAGCCCCAGATTGCAGGTATCGCTGTGTAGCATCCATCAACCATCATTCAATCCTGGCTCCATGGAGCTGCCTGCTTATATTGCGTCTGTGCTCCCCACTGGCACTGCCCGCCTGGCATTCACCCAATCCGGTCTGACACTTGCTGCTGAGGATGGGGAGGGGACCCAGGCAGGCTTCCAGTTCTTTTATGAGCTGGGTGCTGCCTGCAACCAGCAAACTGTGAAGCCCTGTTCTAAGGCTTCCGAGGTCCCCAGCATGGTTGAGTAGGGCACTGAGCCATGGGAAGTGTATAAGCACAGAGTGCAGTGGAAAGTAAATTAGCTCTTGGCATTGAGTCCTGCTGATATAAGCTCTTGATTTTTTTTCACCCCTCAAGTACCACTTAAGTCCCCGGGCTTGCTTCCTCACAAACAATGGAGCTGAATGTTCATTTGTTTGCTTGGAAAGGGTTGGGCTTCCCTCTCTTCTCAGTTCCAAAGGCTTGAAGTGCTCAGCTGTCCTCTTTCCAGAAGCCTGCACCCCCTTGGCTTCAATGTCTTCTCTGTTTAATTGCAAATTATTGATTTAGAGGGAATTACGTTTTTAGCACTTGCCAGATTCAGTTGCTCCTGGGTTGGACTCCCCAGCAGGAGACTCTAGGGGCCCACAGCTGGGGAGGGAGTGGAGGGCCGAGAATCATCAGAGGTTTTGCTGCGTGGGAGGCCAGATGCCTCTACTCACAGGTAGATTGGATGCCAGAGCTGAGACCTATTTTAACAGAGAGAAGACTGAGGCCCAGGGATTGCCAATGCTTTTATAGCCAGAGAAAGTGGAACTTGCAATTCCTAAGTTGGGATTTCTACAACAGTCCTTGACATATGTGGACTCATTTAATCCTTACCCCCCAAACCTCAAGAGGTGGGGATCAAATCAGATTTGATTCAGCAGAGTTGGGGTGATGGCCAAGATTTTGCATTTCTAACAATTAGCTCCCAGGATATGCTGATGTCGCCTGTCCCAGATCACACTCTAAGAAGTAAGGATCTAAACGGTCACATCGGGTCCTAATCTTGTCAGGACATTGGAATTACATGAGGTTTTTTTTTTTTTTTTAAAGATTTTTATTTATTTATTTGACAGACAGAGATGACAACCAGGTGGAGAGGACGCAGAGAGAGAGGAAGGGAAGCAGGCTTCCTGGTGAGTAGAGAGTCCCATGTGGGGCTCGATCCCAGGACTCTGGGATCATGACCTGAGCTGAAGGCAGAGGCTTTAACCCACTGAACCACCCAGGTGCCCCTGGAATTACATGAGTTTTAAAAATTACCAATATTTGGGTCCATTTCCAGGAATTCTGATTTAGTTTCGAATGCCCTGGACAGTGGGAGTTTTAAGAGCTTCCTAGGTGCTTCTGTCCAACACAACAGTTTCCTTAGGGAACACCTTCCAGCTGAACTCCCCGGATCCTTCCAAAATTGTGTGCAAAAATACATCATTTGCATAGAGATGCCCTCATAAGTGCTCCTAGGACAATGAGCTTTATAACTTCAGAAACCTTAGAATCAAAAGAACAAAATAATAATTACAAGAATGTAATAATTTTTTCCTGCACACCTACTCTGTACTTTATGGCATTATCTCATTCTCCTATCCCTAAGAGCCTACAAGAAGGTGAAGCTCTAATCCAGAAAGGTCAGCTGACTCTGTGGTCCCTGTTCTTCTATCAAATTTGGCAGTCTATTCATGAGGCATCTCACACTTAAAGATCATCAATCTAGGGGTCCCTGGGTGGCTCAGTAGGTTAAGACTCTGCCTTCGGCTCATGATCTCAGGGTCCTGGGATGGAGCCCTGCATCTGACTCTCTGCTCAGTGGGGGGCCTGCTTCCTCCTCTCTCTCTGCCTGCCTCTCTACCTACTTGTGATCTCACTTTCTGTCAAATAATAAAATAAAATCTTAAAAAAAAAAAAGAAAGAAAGATCATCAATCCTTGTGTCATGTGTGGCCAGTGCCGACCCAGGTTGGTTGAGGAAGTGTTGGGTTCATTTTGTGATTTGCAAAGGTGGGGTTTCCGGGGAGCGGCAGGGGCAGGAGCTGGCAATGTTCAGAGGAAGCAGCTGTGGAAATAGAAAGCTGGAAAGCATCAAGCTAGTCCTGGGTGATTTCATTGATCTGATTGGTGGGTATGAATTTCGCAGTCACAGTCTCAGTTGTGCAAAACAGAACCTTTGTCTCTGCAATTGAGTTGAATTTAGCTCTTAAGCTCTCTCTTGTGTGCTTAGCAAAAACTTACCTAATTACTTTCAGATAGATGCAGTCCCTTCCACATTTTTTCCCTTAATGTCTTCGGTGTAAATACTCAATTGATCCCGGCTTCTTTTCTCCTTTCCTTCTACAAAGTGGGTTGGGTAGTGGATGGGTTTATTGTCCGGGCACCATGTGTGTATGTATGTGCACGCCGGTATGACTTGGTCTTTCCTATGTCCCATGCAGTCCCTTCCCTCGCACCCTTTACAGGTCCTTCAAAGTGTTTCTGCATCATCCTTCTCTCACCTCTGAGGCTGTACAAGTCCTCCTTTGTCACTCCAAAGCAAATATGCATATAAGTATCATTTTCAATGTGCCAGACTCCATTGTATGTGCTCTTTATATGTAAACTTAGTTCTCATGAAAAACATAAAAGGTGGGAATGTCTATCACCCTCATTTTACTGATGAGGACCCTGAGATATAGAGAGGTAAGTAACTTGCCCGAAGTCACAGGTGGAGCTATGATTCAAAGTGTCACTTTGTCTCTAGGACCCACACTCTTACTGATCTTGCTAATTTGCATCCAGTGTCCAGGAAGACTACAGGACTCGTGAAGGAAATTGATTGGATGGTTTCTTAATACTTCTCAACTCTGACTTTGTCTCCTTACACTGTAAGGAAGGATAGCACCTTGGATAAATCTTCCACCATCTGTGTGTGTCACAAACACTGTGTAGTTAACCCTTGAACAACACAGGCTTGAACTACATGGGTCCACTTACACGTGGATTTGTGTAGCACAGCACTGTATATATATTTTCTCTTCCTTAGGATTTTCTTAATATCACTTTTTTTCTTTAACTAATTTTAGTATAAGAATATAGCATATCATATACATAACATACAAAATATGTGTTGATTGACTGTTTATGTTATCAACAAGTCTTCTGGTCAAGAGTAGGCTGTTAGTCGGGGTGTGTGGGTGGCTCAGTTGGTTAGGCAACTGCCTTTAGCTCAGGTCATGATCTCGGGGCTCCTGGGATTGAATCCTGCTGCTTAGCGGGGAGCCCACTTCCCCCTCTTCCAGTCTCACTGCTTGTCCTCTCTCTCTCTCTGTCAAATAAATAAATAAATATTTATTTTTTTAAAAAAGAGTAGGCTATTAGTAGCTAAGATCTGGGGGAGTCAAAAGTTAAACACAAATTTTTGACTGGAGGAGTTGGTCCCAATTCACCCCCCAACTTATTCAACTGTCAACTATACTTCCCTGTTTCTTGTGCTGTTGGGGCCATGGATCTGTTCCCATCTGTGACACATGCCTGTCTTCCCCTTCTTACAGCTTCTATAAGGACAGAATAATGCATTCCCCTGTATAAAGTTCCAATGTCTGATGTATTATAGCTGTTCAGCAAGTGTTAAGAAACTTTAATGGCACTGAGTTAGCCCAAAGACTAAGTTTTCTTAATGGAAGGAAAGGGAAAGGAGGAGAAATGGAAGGGATATGACAGGCTACACAAAAGACAATTCAAGTTCCGTGTTTTCCTTTAATTTGATTCATTTTCACCTTCTGATCTATAGTACTTTGGAAGAAGATCACCAAAAGAGAGAGCATTTTAAATTTCTCCAGTAGAGCAATAGCTAAAGACCCCAAGGTCGAGCTGCCATCTTGTGTCCTGCTCTTTCCCTTTCCGTTTCCCAAAGCGAGTATAAGGGTCTCTGGACCCCACAAGTCCTGAGCAATGGAGAAATTCATTTTACATAGGAATCTGTCTCTACAGTCCCTCCCTGCTATAATTAACACCTCAGGGAGGGAATTTAGAATCAAGTGCTTCTTTTTCAATTACCACTTAGAAAACTGTGTAATAAAACACCCCGGCAAGCCTGCTTGCTCTTTTTGAAAGTCTAATTAATTCATTTGCGGAGGTTGCATCTTGCCTGGTACTGTGTCACTTGCTCATTTAAAAAGGTGCTAAGGCTTGGAATGTGTGGGTCACCACTTGAACAAATCCATTTTCATGTCCCGTTTTTGGAGGCTGACAGAAGAGCAGTGGAAGCTGAGACAGCCAAGGGCTGTCTAGGACAAATGTCCTATGACCCAACAGGAGAGCCTGCTTCAGCCTTCTCAAAGAACTAATCACCTACCTTGCCCTCTATCCCAGGAAGCAGGAGGCCTGAGTCAGGGCCTGGTTCAGCTACTAAAGGGCAGCATGACCTTCCCGCGGGCACTACCCTTTGTTTTTTTAGCCTCAGTTTCTTTACGTGAATCTTTCCCCCAGCTCTACTCCTCTAAGGCAGTTCCATCTCTGGCTGTCACTGCTCCAGTTCACTGAATGCACCATTATCCTTCACTGATTAACATGAAACCAATTAGATTCATTGCATTTCATTTATAATGTGCCTACTAGATGAATTTTTTGAAGAGATAGATTTATAATGTGCCTGCTGGATGAATTTTTTGAAGAAACAGATTAAAAGAAGTCAGTTGGTTCACAAAATTCAATTTCTCTCCCTCTCCTCAAAATAGTTTTTGTGTATGGACAGAACTCTGGCTGTATGTTATCTGGGTGGGTTTCTTCAAGGGGTTCTATTTCTCTATCTTGGTCCTCATCTTGCAATAAGAAACAAATGTACATATAAAGGAATTGTTTAATTCCCTGTATTAGTATCTCATGAAAGTTTCCCCCACATTACCAATGAAGGGCATCTAAATTTTCTTTCTTACTTGTGGGTACAGGATACAGTGGCTGCCTGCTGAGGCTCACTGAGCTGGCTCTCAGAGCCCTTGGAGTGGGGCCATGGCACAAGAGTCCACATGTGAAGAAAAGAAACCAGAGGCCAAAGTGAATTCATCTGAGCTGGAGGGAGCACGGGTGAAGTCAAGATTGGAGACCACCAAGAAGCAGTAAAGGCGAAACAAACCACTGTGGGCCCACGTGGGCAAGGAGACCAATCAGGAGCGGGGAGCAGGGAAGTGGGGAAGAGAGAAAGTGGGAGACTGAACAACAGAATTAAGAGGAGCACAAGAGTGTCTGCATTTACAAGAGATCGAACTGCTGTTGAATGGGTAAGTTCCGTATCAGAACTTTTGTTTTTTAATTGCTCTGGGCACATGAAGTGTGGCTCTGGATACCTTCCCATCAATATATTTTTCTTTCCATCCCTTGACAAGAATAATGGATCTGAGGCTTTCAGTGTCTAAGTTACATCATACAGGACTTGAGGCAAAGCTTACGTGATAATTCCTTATTGGGGAAGAGGGGAGTGGGTGTTCTCAGAGTTTCAAGGGTGAGAAAAACAGAGAGGAGAGTCAGGAAAGGAGGAAAAGAAACCAACCAGTTATGTAGTCATGTGGCCATCTTTAGATAGGCTGTCCCAAACACTGTGCCTGGGAACCTTTAGTTGGAGGAAGGGAGAGAAATTTACCTGCTGGGTCATTGTCTCATCTCTTCTCTTGTTGGTGAAAGTTCATGCTCCACATTTCACGGTTTTGTTACCTGGCCTCACTGAGTTACTGCTGGAGAAATGGATCTCTGCCCAGTATATAGCACTTTGCCTGAATCTCCAAATTGTATGAAGAGACAGAGTCTGCATGTGTCTAGACATGTTGAACCTGGTCACTGGATCTTCTGTGGCTTCTGTCACATGAGCATGATAAAAACTATGCTAGAGCCTATCACCTACATAGGGGAGGCTGAGGCACCCAAGACTACCATGGGGAAAGGCAACAGTGACTGAAGATGGACCCCTCCATTGGGCAAGTGTCAAGAACTAGAGGATAGAAGTAGCTAAGTAAATATGGCGGGGTGGTAAATAAGAACACATAATAATGCATGAGGAGTTTCAGGTGATGGGCTGGCAGGAGAGGGAAGAAATGTGGCTTTGACTAAGAGAACTGACCTGCTATGGCTCTAAGGATATCCCAATTTCCCAAATGACAGTGGTCAAGGGATATTGGAATTCTGGGTACTGACTAGTCGTACTTTGTTGTCCATGGGGTCTTTCGGTCCCTTTACTGGCACTGGCCTTATTTCCTGTCAGGTAGCTGGGAGTAGGCTGGGCCCAGTGAAGCCCATTCAGCTTGAAGTGATATGGAACAGAGTCTTTAGCCCTCTCCTGGAGGGAGATTACAAATAGGTTTTCCACCCAGCTCTACATTCTATTTGCTATAAGGAATGCTGGGATCCTGGCAGTCCTGGTATTTATTGTCTTAGGGATTGAATGGACTGAACAGATTACTATCTAGGAGTGAGCTGAGTTACCTTGCCCAAAAAAGAGGTAAGGCACTCTCTTATCACCACTACCAACACCTGGTGTTGGTAGAATGTTAGAATGCTGCTAAGGTTGGGTTATCCCAATATCAATCCCAATATCAATTTTGAGCAAGATTATTGGGGAAAGGAACATTAAGCTTTACTAGGTCAAATGGTACCCTCTTCACTCTCTACCACCCTTCTCTGGTCATTTTGTCTTGCAACTATCTTTGCTCTAAAAGTCATGAGATATAGATAGAAATGTGACCATTTCAGAAAATGTTCAGCTGCTATCTCACTGAGTTATATGGGTCATTCTCATTTGCCTCTAGAGAGAATGGGGTCAAGTAAGAGTCTCTACTATAGTCAAGAAGTCCTTGGAGCACCATGTGGCCTAACTCAGTTCATAAGGGCTAGGGTTCTGTGTTGGAGTTTAAAGCCAAGTCTCCAGTCAAAAACATTTGTCTGGTTGTAGTCTCTGTTCAGATATCTTTTGACCATTTCAAAGTGCTGAGAGTGACAACAGGACAGGTTTGGAGTGTTCAAAACCATGGGTCCTGACCAAATATCTTCTTCCCACCACAATATGACTTATGCATGTGTAAGAATAATATTTTGAACTACATAAAAATACGACTTTTAATACTCTATGGGTCTAGTCTCTCAGACCCTCTACAATTAAAAAGATATCACTAAGGAGAGTGGACTGCAGAAAACAGGCTCAAATTCCTAGTCTTTGTCATGTAAATAAAACCTCTCTATAAAGATTTTTGTATCCAAATGGCTAAATTCCCAAGATTTAGCATAACATTTATCTATAACAGGATTATTTCAAGTTTTTTGGTTTCAGGATTCCTTTACACTATTAAAAATTATTGAGGACCCTATAGGTGTTTTTTTTTTTGTTGTTGTTATTGTTGTTTTGTAGGAGGGATAGATTGTATATAAACTTATATTTGTTTTATTGGAAATTAAAACATAATTATTTTAAACTGCAAAAGGAAACAACAAAATATACTTTCTTCTTGAATTTATATGTAAGCATAAGGACAACTTTGGATTTTCAAAATAATGACTCATTGGATAATAGTGAAGTTGCAGAGGCAGAGGTTATAGCAGATATAAGAGAAGATAGTTTGTAGAAGTTCAGTAGAATCCCTGAGAAAAAAGAGAGTTAATCTCTGAAAACATAACCTAAATGAACAACTCTGGAAAATTCTGGAAACCTTAAGAATTCAAAAGCATATATTTCTTTAGCTATCAGGGCAATGACATCATATGTCATGTGGTTTCTGGAAAAATCTATTGTACACACATAAAAATGAGTGTGAAAAAGGCAGATATTATCTTTGTATTATCATAGAAATAATTCTGACTTTTACCACCTTCTGAGAAAGCCTCAGGAACCCCAGAGGTTCTCGGGCTGCTCTTTGAGAACTGCTGATTTATACACAGGATGAACATTTGTCCCAAGTTGTGTAGGATAGTCCTAGCTTATGCTTGCTGTCCCTGTCAATATGGTTCTTACAAACACCCCTCTTAACTCTTAAAAGTTTAGATAAATATGGTCAGTATCTCCTAGCAGTTTAGATAAATATGGTCAGTATCTCCTAGTATTTGTGTAGGCACTTTTCCTTTGGAGATGTTGAGGATTTTCTAGGAAAGAACTGAATCCAGACTGAAACCCTGATGTGTCTTCTAGGAAGAAAAAGCCAGTGGCCTAACTCTGGCTTGGGGTCTTTCGGAGGTGGAAGAGAGATGATGAAAAATGCACATCGTTTAATGGGCACAGTATTTCATTTTGAGAAGATGATCAAGTTCTGGAGGTGGATGGCTGTGGCGGTTCCACAATCATGTGAGCATACTTAACGCCACCAAACTGTGCACTTAGAATGGTTATAATGGCAAATTCTATATTATGTATGTTTTACCCCAGCAAAAAATGTACGTAAGTTTGGGGATGTTGCTCAAGGAGATTGTCAACCTTGTCAAGAAGCCCTGAATCTGCTCGATAAGGGAAAAATGTATCTGAGATGGACAGAGGACTGGATGGCTAGTGACTGATGTACCACATGTATAAGTAGAGTTTAAGCCAAAATAGCCAAACCCAAAAAGAGACTACCAGTATGACCACATTTACCTGGGCATGATTAGATTATGTTTTTACTCAGTTAAAAGGGAGTGGAAGTGATATGTATTTATGCTAAGTGTGGAAGCATTTAATTGCTAGTGTGATATGCCCTGTCGCCCACATGGTGAGCGTGGAAACACACACCTCCATTCAACTGAGTTCCTGAATGATTAGGATGAGCGCTGCCACCTGGCTCCCCATACTGGATAGGTAATAAGAGCAAGAAATAAACTGTCTTAAATTTAGGAATGTTGTTTATTCTTGCAGTAAACTTTAGCTTATCCTGACTGATACATGTGATTATACACTATTTTGGCTAATTAAACTTCTAAATATGTTTGTAGTAAAAGTGCATTCTTCTATTTTAAGTATTTCCAGGGTTTCTAGTAAAAGGAGATGGGAAATATGCCACTCATTAATCTTGTGAATCTATTTGGGAGTATTAATGAAGAATTGTATGAAGGGAGATACTGCACAAATGGGTAGGATAACTATAATTTCTGAAGTCAGCTTCAAAGAGAATTTCATCCATCAGTTTCTACTAAGAGATATAAGCATGAAAACAAAAATTAGCAGGAAAACAAAATTTTAATCCTGCAATATCAACGCCAATAAATTATTTCTACTTCAAACATTAATCATGACCTATTAGAGGAAAATGATCCTCACATTGGTGAACACTTTTCTCTATACAGTTTCAAACTTTTTCAACTTATTTGGAAACAGATGCTTTAAACATAAGAAATTCTAAAATCATGGACAATTGAATATTCTTCCCACTCTTAAATAAATGGAAATAATAAAGCCCAATTTTTACCAACTTCCCCAGAATTTGTATTGTCAGTGCAAATCTTTTATGGAACATATATGAACTCATATATATTTATTTAAAGTGTTTTGAAACTACATATAGAACTTTAACATTGCAAGGACTTGTCATTATGAAACACAATTAGAATTTTTCATAATGAGAACTAAAAAAATCTCTCAATTCCTAAACCTTCCTTTCTCAGGTCAAACTTTTAAATTATCTAACTCATTTTCTTTGAAACTCCCTTTGCACTTCTTTTAGGGCATGGAATTACCTTCACGTTTTTCTTAGTATTCATGTAGATACAAAGAAATTAGTGCATACCTGAAAATTTTACTTTCTCTACACTGAGTTTTATTTTCCAGTTGTCCTGGGAGTAAATTCAATTTATTATTTTGCAAATACTTACTATATGTATCACATTGTGCTTGGTGCTGTGAGCAAATAATAGAAATGGAAGATGTATTACCTATCTTGAAGAAACTTACAGTCTTTTTTTTTTTTAATTTAAAATTTTTTATTTTTTATAAACATATATTTTTATCCCCAGGGGTACAGGTCTGTGAATCACCAGGTTTACACACTTCACAGCACTCACCAAAGCACATACCCTCCCCAATGTCCATAATCCCACCCCCTTCTCCCAAGCCCCCTCCCCCCAGCAACCCTCAGTTTGTTTTATGAGATTAAGAGTCACTTATGGTTTGTCTCCCTCCCAATTTCATCTTGAGAAACTTACAGTCTTGCTGAGGACTCAGGCACAGAGATATGAAGCATCGAAATGACTTAAAAGGTAGCAAAAGAATTAAGAAACTGAGGGCATGGTGGGGACAGCATAGAATAGAAATAGCACTGGCTGGGAGCCTGGGGACTGGAGTTTTAGCTCTCATTCTCTGTATGTAATAATTGTACATCTGTATGAAATAGTACACTTCCTAAAGTATTTTCACACACTATCTGATTTAACAACACTGAGAGGTCAATATCATTATGATCCTCATGCAACAAAGGAGGCAACATTGATGTTCTGAATGTTTTGTGGTTATCTACATTAAAACTCCTGATTAAAAGGTAGATATACTCCTGAGACTTTTCCTTCCAAGCACGCCTCTCTTTCTATTTCACCGCAGTTGCTGTGTGACTTTAGGTAAGTCACTAGACTTACCTGGATCTCAGTAATGTAGGCTATTAAATGAGAGGTTTGGCCTATATCAGGATTTTCCAATGTGGTTATGGGGAATACTTACTAGCTATACAGGACATTAGTCAGTGACAAACATGTTTAGAAAATGACAATTTAAACAAAGTATAACTGTCTTAGTTCAAAAATAATAATCTTATCAAATATATACTAGTGTATTTATTTTAAAAATAGATTTAATATAATTCATTTATTATTAAAGTGATTGATTTCTTAACTATAATAGCTTTATAAAAAACCTCTCAGAGATTTTAGGTGCTACTGAACATTACGAATAACTAAGAGAGATTATAACATATGCAGGATTTCTGATTGCATTTTTTACTGCTTACTTTTGTGGTGGGGGCCACAAAGAATTTTAAAAGATTGCGGTGTCCTCCCTTTAGGAGATGTTGAGCTAAATGATTTTTAAGGTTTCGGGATATCTCAAATTTTAAAAGTTCATGTTTGTCAGTGGTGTTTGATGTTAGTGGAGAAGTAATATCAGAAGATGGAAGTGATGGATGGAGCTTCCTAGAAGGTGGGTAGGTGAGTCCAGGATGGGAAGCTAGAGGAAGGCTTTCCAGGTGAAAAAACCAGCATGACCAGTGTTGGAGATGTTTGTTCACAGAAGAAAGTGCTTACTGATGAGTGGGAGAGCAGTAGGAGACTGGACCACTGGATTGGGACATTGATTATTAAATACTTATTGGACATTATGATAAGTCCCCAACTTTATTTCCCCAGTTGGGTAATAGCAAAACTTCTTGGGAACTGACCCTCAGCTCGGTGTGCCTTGGCAGAAGGAAAATCTCTACCCATTTGCTGGTGATGGCTAAAAATCAGTATGTTGACTCAGTTTAACTTGGAGAATATTAGTATTCCCTACAATGCTGCCCTTGTCTTTGGATCCCATTGGTTCCCTGGCCTCATGGATGTCAGATTTTGTCACGAGGCTCTCTTTGATCTAGGAACATCCCATCTAAGGGGTGCTCATTCAGTCTGGGTCCTGGAAGAAAGATGATAGGAAGCAGAATAAGAACATGTATAATGTGGCCTACATGTTGTAGGCCACAGAAACTTGAACTTACTAAAGAGATGAAAGAAAAAGCCACAAGGAGTAAATCTACTGGGAATTATTGAGGATACATGTAGCCCAATACCATCACAACTCAGCATGAATGAGAAAGACCAGGTATGGCATGAAACCGATGCTGGAACAATGCAAAGAAACTAGATCCTTAAAATCCTGAGCCATCGGGTCCTAGTTCTGAACTCCAGATTTCCTTGTTTAGATCAGTGTAAGTTGGGTTTTACTTGCAGTTGCAAGCATCTTAACTGATTCACAAAACTAAACAAGGACACACAATCCTGGGGTCCCAAGCCACTGAAGGATTGTGAGAAGGCAGTGATGAGATAAAGGCAATGCATTAAAAAGACTCATTTAGTGTTCGTTAAAAAATGTTCAGAATAGATTGGAAGAGAGGAGATGAGGCAAGAATACCAGTTTTAGGAAAATTACAATAATCCACAGGTAGTATAATGGGAGCTGGGATGAGAGGACATAACGAACATGTGAGAGGTAAGAGGTGTTTTGAAGAATTGACAGGACTCAGTGCCTGAAGGAGAAGCAGTTGCCAAATGCCACCAAGTTCGCAGGACTATGAGAATGGTGAAGTCTTTGATGGAATATGGAAGAGGAGGTGATGGAGATGATGATGGCTTGCTTTGGGACATCATGACTTTGAAGTGAAAACAGGAAAAGAATGTAGTTAAGTACACTTGTACAGAGTCAACTAATTATGGGCCAGGAGCTAAAGATATTGAGAGGAATAAGACCTAGCCCATCTCTTGTGGGATCCCCACTGCCCAGAAGGGAAGTAGTGGCAATTAATTACAGATGGGAACTACAAGGTTTAGAGGTAGCAAGCACAGAGGTGGAAGATCCAAGGAGATATTTACCTGTGCTCCTACAAAGATCAGGTTGGAGCTTGTGAGAAGTCATAATTGTCAGAACAGACGTAGGTATTATTTACAGAAAGACAGTAGACAAAGCTATACAGAGGATGAGTCACCAAGAGCATTGAGACACAGAGGGAAATTCAGCATAAAACAAGAAGGAAGATTTGGGTCACTGACCTCGATCTACACTTACTTGCTAAATGTACTTGGGCTAGGTATTTGGTCACATGAAGCTTTGGTTTCCTTCCTATAAAGGGAATAAGAGTGGCTACTTCCTTGCTTTGTTGTGATAATTAAATGATATAACTCATATGAAGTGCTTTGCACTGTATCTAGAACCTGATAGATGCTCAGGAAATATTAGCTTTATTATTTTCATTATCTTCATCAGCATCATTACTATTAGCAGTATTTATTGCTACGTGACAAACTGCCTCAGCACAACCATTCATTCACTCATGAATCTGCAGTTTGGTCAGGGATCTGCTGTCCATTCAGAGACACCTGGCATGGCGGAAATGGGGCTGGAGGACCTACACTTCTGTGACTGGCAAGTTGGTGCTGGATTTGGATGGGTGCTCACCTGGGGGCCTCAATTCCTCTTTATGTAGGTGCCTGGGCAGCTGTTTTGTCTCCGTCACAGCATGATAGCTAAATACTCCAGAGACAGGAAGCGGAAGCTGCCAAATTCCTAAGGCCAAGACCCAGAAAGGAGCCCAGTATTGTTTTTGCTGCATTCTTTGACTAAGCAGGAATGAGCCCACTCAGATCCAAAGGGAGAGGACCCCACCTCTCAGTAAGGAGGATTTGTGGCTGTCTTTCATCTATCATGTAATAGAATCAAAAGGACAACTTAGGAAAGCCTGCTATTAGGAAGAGGAATTGAAGATATATTCCTTTTGAAAAAAGTGTTTGATTGAGGCATTAAAAAGCAAAGCTTTTATAACATATTTAAAAAGAATTGTGCTATAACATTCTATTAATAAAGCTCAGAATTAATCAAAAGTTGAAACAGATGACTATCTTTTAAGCTTAACAAAAGAGCTAAGAGGTCTGAAGGAAAACTTCAAATTACAGAACCAGAGAATGTGAGATCTGAAAGGACCTTAGAGACCCTCTAAGCAGGCCTCTGTTATGTGTGGGTTGCAGAACACACTCTTGGGAGAAAGATGTATTACAGACCCGGCAGCTGGAGTATGGGTGATGTTTTCAGCTGGGCATTTGTGTAGACTTGGACACATAGTCACAAGCGTTAGCATAGCAGTGCTTCTCACGTTATCCTCTCATGCTTGTTTTGGACTGAGAGGGAATAAGTGAGAAGTGTTTCCTCAAATGAAGACATGAACCACAGTTTAATCCATCCAAACATATTAGCCTGGAACGGCACTCTCTTTCTATTCCTCACCAAATACCTCTTCGTGTGAAACACTGTATTTCAAAAATGGCTTGTTGGTCTAATGAAGAATAGTGCTTTTAGAGCTGATTTGTCAGACCCTCAGCATTTTGCAGCCGAGTGATATGTAATTCTGTCCCATTGCTCAGATCTGGCTCTCTAGCCCAGTGAAAAAATGAAGTTGGAGTTTTGGTAGGCTATCTAGAGATAGGGACCAAGGTGGAAAGGGCCAAGTTTCTGATCCCAAACTTAGCCCCTTACTAGGTCTGGGACTTCGGCACAGTTGCTTTACCCCTGAACCCCTGTACCCTCTTCAGCAAGGCAAACTATCTTCTATGAAAGGTTCTTCTTTGATCTTCAGCCCAAGATCGTGTGATGGAGGTTGCTGGGAGAAGGGAAGAATCACAACAGATCCTGCTTTACTGAAAGACCCACTAGTCACAAGGGAAGCACGTTAATTGAAACACAAGCTGCCAAGGGTCCTTGTATTTCCATAAAGCTTTTCTGAAGACAGTATATGAGGAATAAGTTCCTTGATTTTAACTGTGCCGCGACGAAGTCTAATATATCAACATTCATGTAATGAAAGGCATCCGCACGTCTCCTCAGGCAGTTCACGGCCTTTGTTTGTTATTTTTCAAATAATATTGTGCTGCTGACTCATGTTTGCCTTGTGCCCTGCTGTGACCCCTCCATATTCAGGGCCCTAATCACGGTCCTCATTATTATTAATAATCAGTGCCTATGAAATTATACCACACTCTGGCTTGTTATCAAGTCCTGGAAGTATGCAAATAGATTAATCAACAAGCTCCCTTGCTTCAAACCTTGAATGGAACTTGAAGTATGGTGGAAGTGTTTGCCCAGGCTCTCGCTTGTCTCCTCCAATCAAGCCTGAGGTGTGTTTTCCTCCTAACTTTTAATTGCATGACCTCTGAGAACCTAATTTCCAGAAAACCCATTTATTATTTTAATGCTCATTTGGCATTATTATTTTCCCAAAGCAATCTTTTTGTCTCTGAATCTCTTAGGAGAGTTGAGAAGCAAGCCAAGAAAAGCTTCATTTTCTCCTCCTGGCCCTCAAAGGAAGCAGACATGAAACATTTAAAATCTGAGTTTCTAGCTGGGGTTGGGAGGAGGGAGCAAGAAAGGAAGGGGTGGTAGTTGTTGGGTGGGGGGAGGGAGAGAGATTGGAAGGCACTTGCGTTGGTCCCAGATGGAAAGCAATCCAGCAAATTGCCTTTAAACAGCAGTGTCCCTGCAAATAGGGCACTCTAGCTGTTTCGTGTCACTTGAAAGCGTCTTGTTGATATTTTTATAGATTTTATGATACATTCTAAAGCATGCGTCAAACAGCCACTTGGAGTTCTGGCAGTAATGAACATTGTTATACTCACAGTCTGAGTAGTCTTTACTTCAAAGGGAGGCGTTGGTCTGATCTTTCATCTTCTCAGCTGTTGCTTACCAGCTTCCTTCAGATACTGTTTGAACTAAACCCCCACATTTCCTGGTTTGAGTGAGCAATTCCCCTGATACTTCTAATCCTCTCACTTGGAGGCTACTAAACTGTGATTGAATGATGCCATTAACAAGAAGGAGGTAAATACATTTAAACATGCAGACTTAGGCTTTACTCAAATAATAACTGGCTTATGTCCTCTTTGTTTTCAAGAAATCTTGTTCATTTACCAAAACAGTGTCCTTGGGAAGGGTGAAAGAAAAATTAAATGAGGAATGAATGAATGAATGAATGAATGCATATCATAAGTGGTAGTTGAATTTCGTGCTATTAAGTAGGCTTCTCATACTACTCTAAGTGGAAAGACAAGAAGAGGAAAGAAAAGTACATATTCCACTCTTTGGAGATGGTGAGCTGGATTTTTCACAAGGTAAGTAACTTATGTCTTTGTCAAACTTATTTTTGGCTACTTTCTGCTGAGAACCGTTTACTTAAGCCAGGTCAATTTGCTCAGGGATCCCTGAACAATACTAATTTTCTCCCACCACTGAACGTTGTTTGTATTGTGTGGCTGTTTAAATTTAAATATAAATTAATTCAAATTAATACAGCTGAAAATTTAGTTCCTCAGATGTACTAGACACATTCGAGAACTCAGCGGAGGCTAGTGGTTACTGCACTGGCTATTGCAGATATGGAATATTTCCACCTCAGGAGTTCTATGGATAGAGCTGCTCCAGAGACTTCTCAAGTGCTCCTTATTCTTCCCTAATTACGATTAGATGCATTAACCATCATCTGGTTCAAACACATTCTCATCATTGATGCATACATGGCCCAATATTTATTTGTTTTTTTTGTTTGTTTCAATTCCGTAATAAATATCCATAAACTGTAACTTGAAATTAAAGCCAGGACCTTAAAAATAGCCTACATAGAATACTGTGTTCCTCCACCCCCATACCATTCTGCTGTCTCCTCCCTCCTGATGTTACTATCATTAGAATTTCTATGTTGATTCATGCCCTTGCTTTTCTTTCTGTATATTTTATAGATTTCCTTTCTACATATTCATAACATTGTGTGTGTGTGTGTGTAACCTTTGTTGTTTTTTAACTATAAAATATGTTAAATGTAATGTTGGAAGACTTTTAAGATTTATCATGATTGTTGCATGTTGCAGTAGTTCATTTTTCTGACATGTAATATGCTATTCACTGTGTAAATATTTCACAGCTCTTTCATTTACGCTTCTGTTGATGGGTTTTTGGAATACTCCAGCTTTTGCTATTGTAAACAGTGCTCCTATGAACATTTGAATACATATTTCCTGTTGAAATGTACAGGAATTTCTCTTGGGTATATAGCAAACAGCAGAGTCATTGGTCGTAAGATATATGAATGTTTGGCTTCAAGAGACAGTGGCAAACTTTTTGCCATGTTATTCCCACAGCAATGTAAAAGAGGCCTATGGATTCACATTCTTTATAGCACTTGGTATTGTGATTTTTAACCAATTAAATGGGTGTAAAACCAAATCTCATCATGGCCTTGATTCACATTTCTACTTTGCTAATGGTGTTGGACATATCTTCAAGTACTTAATGGTCACAGGGCCTGCCTATTCTCAAATGCCTGTTCCTGTCTTTTGCCCATTTTCGTGTTGAATTGTTTGTGCTTTATAGGAGTTCTATATATGGTCTTGATGGATATCCTTCATAGGTTGAGTATATAGTAATATCTTTTCCCAGTTTTCAACTTGTCATTTCACACTAGTTATGACATTTTTAGGTGAATGAAAGTTCTTAATTTTTATATAGTTAAATATATCAGTCTTTTCCCTTATAGTCCCTTTTTGATAGTTGTCTAAAACTACTTTTTTTCACCTCAAGGTTTAAAAGGTATTTCTTTTACTTTTTTAGTAAGGGTTTTAAAGTTTTGTTTTTGCATTTATGTACTTGGTTCACCTGGATTGATATCTGGCCATGAAGTGAGGTAGAATTTATTTGTGTCTTTTTCCATGTAGATAACTGTTTGTTTGTAGCTCCATTTATTGAACAATCCTCAGTTTTTTCCACTGATCAGATATTCCACTTTTGTCCTAATCCAAAGTTCCATATATTCATGGGTCTAGTTATGGTATTTCCAATGTATTCCATTAATCAGTTTGTCTATTTGTGTATCAGTATGTACAGTTTAAACTACTATAGTTTTATAGTAATTCCTGATATCTATTTAGGGCATGTGCTCTCTCCATATACTTCTTATTTAAAAGTGTCCTGGGTATATGTGGTTTTCTACTTTTTATTATGCATTGTTTAATATTATCAAATTCTAAAAGCAAACTACACTATTGGTATTTTAATTAGAATTGCATTGAATCTATACTTCAACTTGGAAATAATTTTTGTAGTAAATCTTGCTAAGAACATGTTCTATCTCTCCATTTATTTAAGCTTCCTATAACATCTCTTATCTTGCATATATTTTGTTAGTGCTATTCCTTGATTCTTTATATTCTCTGAGACTATTATAAATGCTACCTTCTCTTTATGTTTTCTAGTTGTCTGCCTTTGTTTTCTAGAAATGAAACTAATTTTCAAATATACATGCAAATATATACATAACCACACACACAAACATATATATCTACCAGCCAGTTTTAACCTCTTCTGTTACTTTAAATAAATTTTCAGTAAATTATTTCATATTTTTCTTGTAAATGATCACATAATCTGTAAATAGTGATAATTTTACTTTCTCCTTTACAATCCTTCTAACTTTAATTGCTATTTTGAGTCTTATTACATTGGCTAAGATTACCTGTTTAATATTATTAGAAATGAGATTAAATTGCTTTTGCTTTTAAAGAAAATAATCCTAGCATTTCCAAATTGAGGATAATGTTTGCTTTAGGACATTACAAAAAAAAAAAAAAAATAGCTCTCCTTATCAGCTTTAAGAAGTTCCCTTCTATTTCTAATTTACTAAGAGTTTTTATTATGTATTAATATTGAATTTCAACAAATACCTTTCAGCATATATTGTACAATGATATGATTTTTCTTTTTTAATTTGCTAATATAGTGAATTACATTTAAAGATTTTCTGTTATTGGGGTGCCTGGGTGGCACAGTGGGTTAAGCCTCTGCCTTCAGCTCGGGTCATGATGTCAGGATCCTGGGATCAAGCCCCACATCGGGCTCTCTGCTTGGTGGTGAGCCTGCTTCCTCTCTCTCTCTCTGCCTGCCTCTCTGCCTACTTGTGATCTCTCTCTGTCAAATAAATAAAATCTTAAAAAAAAAATTCTGTTATTAAAATCCTCTTGTTTCAGTGGGATAAATTCTACTTGGTTGTGATGTATAATCCTTTATATGCACTGTTGAATTAATTTGCAAATATCTTGTTTAGGATTTTTGCACCTGTATTCATGAGTGAAATAAGCCAGTAATATTCCTTCCATAGAAGGTATAAATTTAGTTTTGGAATAAAGGTTATGCTGTCCTCATACAATAATATGGGAAATG
Organism: Mustela lutreola; assembly: GCF_030435805.1. Classification (NCBI taxonomy): domain Eukaryota; kingdom Metazoa; phylum Chordata; class Mammalia; order Carnivora; family Mustelidae; genus Mustela; species Mustela lutreola. The sequence goes on along the minus strand of NC_081290.1, from coordinate 161,063,367 downwards.
TTTTCCTTTTTTACTGCTAGGATATATTTATGTGAAACTAGGATGATCAGTTCCTTGAAAGTTTTGTAGAACTTACATATAAAATCACCTGGGCCACCTACTACTTTTAAGGTGGGGATTTTTTTAAGAGAGAGTGTAAGCAGGGAAGGGAAGAGGGTGAGGAGGAGAATCTTAAGCAGCACAGAGCCTGATGGGGAGCTTGATCTCATGCCCTGAGAATATGACCTGAACTGACATAAGCATAGGTGTATGACATAAGCATACACCAAGGTATGCTTATGGTGGGGAATTTTTAACCTTGCGTTTCTTTAACAAATAAGAATTTTCAAGCTTTTAAATTTTTCTTGAGTCAATTCTGTTAAGTTAGATTTTCCCACATATTTGTTGATTTTATGTAAGTTTCAAACTCTCAGCATATAGTTATAGTTTTCTTACTATATGTGGTTATGTAAGATTGTGTCCAATTGATGCAATTATTTATTTGTATTCTGTTCCTTATCTCTTGAAAAGTTTTGCTAAAGATTTGTCCAGTGTTTTTTTCTTAATTTTTTAAAATTTATTTATTTATTTATTTATTTGACACAGAGAGAGATCACAAGTAGGCAGAGGGGCAGGCAGAGAGAGAGGGGGAAGCAGGTTCCCCGCCGAGCAGAGAGCCCAATGACAGGCTTGATCCCAGGACCCCGAGATCATGACTTGAGCCAAAGGCAGAGGCTTAACCCACTGAGCCACCCAGGTGCTTCTAGTCCAGTGTTTTTAATTTCAAAGGATAAGATTTGGGCTCTCTTGACTATCTTTGTTTTTTGTTGTTGTTGTCTATGTCACTCGTTTCCACTCTTATTTTAATTATCACTCTCTGCTTTCTTTGAGTTTATTCTATTGTTCATTCATGTAACTTATGAAGATGGAGACTTAGGTCATTATTTTTGAAGCTTTCTTCATTTCCAGTGAAATTATCTAAGGTTGTACAGTCCTTTCGAAGCAACACTTCTGATGAGTTCCTTTCTTATTGTAGCCCAACTTTCTTCAAGTGTCATGACAGATTTTACTTCCTTTGTGCTGCTTCACTCTCCTGCCCATGCTAGTGCACAGCAATGGGTTTGGTTTTACAACTCAATATTATAATTAGATAGAATAGACATAGACCCAGATTAAACCCCAGCTCTGTCACCTTATAGCTACCTCAGTGTAGGCAAAACAATATATAATTTTTCATCTTAAAAATGGAAAAGACAGAAGAAAGAGAAATTAAGGAGTCAATCCCATTTACAATTGCACCCAAAACCATAAGATACCTAGGAATAAACCTAACCAAAGAGACACAGAATCTATACTCAGAAAACTATAAAGTACTCATGAAAGAAATTGAGGAAGACACAAAGAAATGGAAAAATGTTCCATGCTCCTGGATTGGAAGAATAAATATTGTGAAAATGTCTATGCTACCTAAAGCAATCTACACATTTAATGCAATTCCTATCAAAGTACCATCCATCTTTTTCAAAGAAATGGAACAAATAATTCTAAAATTTATATGGAATCAGAAAAGACCTCGAATAGCCAAAGGGATATTGAAAAAGAAAGCCAACGTTGGTGGCATCACAATTCCGGACTTCAAGCTCTATTACAAAGCTGTCATCATCAAGACAGCATGGTACTGGCACAAAAACAGACACATAGATCAATGGAACAGAATAGAGAGCCCAGAAATAGACCCTCAACTCTATGGTCAACTAATCTTCAACAAAGCAGGAAAGAATGTCCAATGGAAAAAAGACAGCCTCTTCAATAAATGGTGCTGGGAAAATTGGACAGCCACATGCAGAAAAATGAAATTGGACCATTTCCTTACACCACACACAAAAATAGACTCAAAATGGATGAAGGACCTCAATGTGCGAAAGGAATCCATCAAAATCCTTGAGGAGAACACAGGCGGCAACCTCTTCGACCTCTGCCACAGCAACATCTTCCTAGGAACAATGCCAAAGGCAAGGGAAGCAAGGGCAAAAATGAACTATTGGGATTTCATCAAGATCAAAAGCTTTTGCACAGCAAAGGAAACAGTTAACAAAATCAAAAGACAACTGACAGAATGGGAGAAGATATTTGCAAACGACATATCAGATAAAGGACTAGTGTCCAGAATCTATAAAGAACTTAGCAAACTCAACACCCAAAGAACAAATAATCCAATCAAGAAATGGGCAGAGGACATGAACAGACATTTCTGCAAAGAAGACATCCAGATGGCCAACAGACACATGAAAAAGTGCTCCATATCACTCAGCATCAGGGAAATACAAATCAAAACCACAATGAGATAACATCTCACACCAGTCAGAATGGCTAAAATCAACAAGTCAGGAAATGACAGATGCTGGCGAGGATGCGGAGAAAGGGGAACCCTCCTACACTGTTGGTGGGAATGCAAGCTGGTGCAGCCTCTCTGGAAAACGGCATGGAGGTTCCTCAAAATGTTGAAAATAGAACTGCCCTATGACCCAGCAATTGCACTATTGGGTATTTACCCTAAAGATACAAACGTAGTGATCCAAAGGGGCACATGCACCCAAATGTTTATAGCAGCAATGTCCACAATAGCCAAACTATGGAAAGAACCTAGATGTCCATCAACAGATGAATGGATCAAGAAGATTTGGTATATATACACAATGGAATACTATGCAACCATCAAAAGAAATGAAATCTTGCCATTTGCGACAACATGGATGGAACTAGAGCGTATCATGCTTAGCGAAATAAGTCAAGCAGAGAAAGACAACTATCATATGATCTCCCTGATATGAGGAAGTGGTGATGCAACATGGGGGATTTAGTGGGTAGGAGAAGAATAAATGAAACAAGATGGGATTGGGAGGGAGACAAACCATAAGTGACCCTTAATCTCACAAAACAAACTGAAGGTTGCTGGGGGGAGGGGGTTTGGGAGAAGGGGGTGGGATTATGGACATTGGGGAGGGTATGTGCTTTAGTGAATGCTGTGAAGTGTGTAAACCTGGTGATTCACAGACCTGTACTGCTGGGGATAAAAATATATGTTTATAAAAAATAAAAAATAAATAAATAAATAAATAAATAAAGGGGAAAAAAATGGAAAAGACAAAAGCTAACTCTTCAGGTTTTTTGGTGAAATTTAAATCTGACTTAACTTGTGTGAAACCATCTGGTATCAGTTTCTGACATCTAGTAAATCAATTAACTTTTTCTTTCCCTGCCTCTCCCTCCCTTTACTCTTCCTTTCTTCCTTCATTCCTTCTTCCTTCTGAGGTTAGTTTTAGGTTAGGTTAGGTTAGTTTTTCCTCTGATACATAGAGGAAATATAAATGCAAAATGTAGAGGAAATGGACTTGGCTAATTTTCTTCTTCTTTGGTCTTTATTTTTATCTTGTGAATATTCCCCCAATCCATTTCCCCCTTGATGGAGAAAATCAGAACGTAGCAGCAGCTGAGCAGTTCTATCCCTCCCCACTCCTTAATTACTGTTTTGAGTTCCTTACTCTTGACCATGGAGACTTTGTTTGGTTACATAGTAACCTGCTGGACTAACTCATCAAATTGTTGAATCTGGATTCCTGACAGTTTAACTCATTTACCTAAGAAAGAGTTCCCTTTTGAAGAATCACATTTGCCAATTTAACTTTATTTTAATCTTGAAGTTGTTGATTGCCTCTATTAGAACTACCCCTTTCCACACTGTATTATTTAAGTCAAAAAGGAGAGATTATCCTGACCTTTATGTATTAACTTCTTAATATTCTAACATCTCTCTCAAGGAGCTGCCATTGATGGGGGTAATCCTTTCATAATGGTACAATGATTATGTCATGAATTGCAGGGTGTGAGCAAATATGGGCTGTATATTTCGTAGTTCCAAATGGAGAGATTACTTTGATCCTGCTTGTTCTTTAACTGTATACCCTCCCTGAGGTTCCAACACCTGACCCTCGCTCCTGGTACAAACAGTACAAGATAAGACAACTAAGATTAAATATGAATTCATTTACCACTGGAGAATAGCCAAATTAATAATTTAGCAAGGAACAGGAAAGATATACCCATCAGCATCCACAGGTCCTTTTACATCCCCTTGTTCCACTGTGAGGAGTATGTTGCACCCTAAGTTATCAATCAAGAGCCCTTAGCACAGTGTGAATCGAAATGACACATGTTCCTCTAAAGCAGTGGGTATTTATACTAGGTCAAAAATATCTCCCATAAATTCTGGTAGTATTTACCAGTGGACATATATACAACTCTTGATGCCAAGTATTAACACCTAAGAATCTTCCACTTATTTCTTAAAATCCTAATATTCTAGCTCTGAAGTCTTAAGAAGTTCTAGGAACAATTTGCTTGTTTTCAACAGATGCATCAGCAAAATGAACCTGAAATTAGATGTGACCTTTCTGGGTAAGCCCAGATTTGCTCATAGAGTTCAAAGATGAGTTATTATACTCAACCCCTCAATATATACTTCACTACAAGTCACAGAGTCACTTCTGTAAAGATGAAGATGGGGTGGCACTTATAAACAAGGCAACAATGAAAGTATCCACATATAATACCTACAGAAAAGAAAGTATAAGATCCTGCCCAAATAATAAGTCATACAACTGACTTCAGTAATGACCTGGAGAGGTGCCTTGGTAGCTCAGTCGGTTAAGTCTCTGACTCTTGATCTCAGCTCTGCCTTGATCTTAGGGTTTTGATCTCAGGGTTCTAAGTGCAAGCCCTGAGCTGGGTTCCACTAGTGGGGAGCCTACTTAAAACAAACAAACAAACAAAACCAAAATAAACAACAAAACAAAAACCTAGTAAGTGTTCCTATGGAGCAGGATAGCATTCTTCTACCAGTTGCAGCCTGAGCATACCCATCCTCAGTTCCAGGACCTTTAGAAATATTTTTGCCTTTCTTTCCATTCACTGATACTAAGTGATGCCAACTGAGGTCTTGGATTTTCAGAATCTTCTCTGTCACACCTTATCCCAAGGATTCTTGTGCAGGAGTAGTTACTGAGATGAATGAAACCACTTCATTGCTGGTATTGCTATCTAGTCACCATTTTAACCTAACACTATGTTATCCTTATAGCCCACTATGGTGGGCTTCCTTATTAAGGATGGTCTGAGATCTTGTAAGAAAAGACTAAGCTCCGGGTAATCTCAACATTCCCTTTTATTTTTTCATTTTTTCAGTAACTATGTAACCAATCTCCTAGACTAAATTATGTCTATGTGAATATCTTTGTTTGGCTTCCATTTTCCTGACTGTACCCTGACAGATTACATAGGTTCTCCAAAACCTCTTCAAATTTCTCAATATATTACGGTCTGGGTATAACATAATCCATGTAATCAGTGGAGTTAATGAATCTACCATAGATTATTTACTTCACTTACCATAAAATCATTAATTTAATAACCAAATATTTACACTTATCTTCAATGATATTCTTAAAGCAAACTCCAGTGGGGGAGTTATTGATTCAAGGGTTAAGGCTTTTATTAAGTATTGTGAAATTGTCCTCTAAAATGACAGTATAAATATATCATTTCACTAATAGAATGTGAAAATTCCATTTTTTCCCTATATGTTCACTAAGCCTAGGTATTTTTATTAAAAAACAAACAGTAGAAACTATTTCAATGTGAATATCCAGAAGATTGTGTTTTAATGAACTGTCTTTGAAAATGTGTGACTTTCCACACAAATGACTTTCCCCATAAAAGTCTTACAAAAGTCCTCTTTCTCATATACATGCTCCCCTTAAAGTTTCTGTGTAGAGTCTTTACAATTCTTCTTAAATTTATTTCTAAATTTTTTCTATTTTCCTTCCTTTTCTGGATGGAATTTATTTTTTTAATAAAAAAATCCTTTTTTGTTCTACTAATTTAAAAAATTATATATGTTCATAGAAAATACAAAACAGTGATAATTTACACAAAGAAAAACAAAACCTCCATAATCTCAACACTCAGAGATAATTCCTGAGAATTCTTACATACATTTCTTTTCCAGACTATTTCAAGACTTTCCAGACTATATGCCTATTTACACACATTTATGCCCCAAACAATGGTTTCATGCTGTATGTAAAATTTTGTAATCCTGTTCATTTTATTTGCAATATATCACCAATGTGTTTACATGGGAAAAAATACCCAACTATAATATTTTGCTTAAAAGACTAAACACAGTATTTTATTTTTTCAACTGGTAATTGTTCTGGTTTTTCTATTTTTACTATTATACAAATATTATGATTAATATTCTTATAAAAATCTTTATCAACATTCTTAATAATTTCCTTAGGAAAAAAATCTCTGGAAATTGAATTGCAGGCTAAAGGATATGTTCTACATGTAAGGTTTAATATACAGTTTTGCTAAACTGCCATTTATATACAGATGGCTAAATTGCCCTAAAGAAAGTTGAAACAAATTTACATTTGCATGAGAATGCCCAGTTGCCTGAACCTCAGTTACTGGGTATTGTTTTTAAAGAAAAAAGAAAAAGTAGCCAGCCCATAGGACAAAATAATATAGTTTTAATTGGAATTTATTAGTTACAAAGAAGTTAAAGATTTGTAATAATTTTATTCATCATTTGTATTTCTTTTTTGTGAAGTACTCTTTCATGTCTTTTGACAATTTTAAAATTAAGTTTTTATATTTTTTTCTTATTCACAGATGTACTAAAAGGACATTAATTCTGCATCTATCCTATATATTAGAAAGATTGGTCTAGTATTTTATGTTATTGTATTTTACTTTATTTTATTATTCAGAAACTTCATACTTTTTTCCAGCTTTATTTAGATATCATTGAAAAACAACAATGTATAAGTTTAAGGTGTAGAACATGATGATTTGATATACTTACATATTGTGAAATAATTACCACAATAAAATTAGTTCTTTTTGTTTGTGTGTGTAGTGAGAACATTTAGGATCTGCTCTCCACTTATTGAATAATCTAAGCTTACCTTACTGATTTAAAATACCACCTCTGAACTTTTGATTAGTCATGGCAAATTGAACACACATATTTATCTGTACTTCTTCCTGAAAGTCCATTTAAAATGGCAATAAAAACATCCAAAGTCTTAAACCCCCTGTAAAAAGAAACTGGGAGATATTATAGGAGTTGAGAGATGTTCACCAGAGGAGCTCAAAATTTACACATGCAGAGAGAGCTTCAAATCAACATTCCTGAAAAAGTTGGCTTCACTCAAGTATAACTTACATACAGCAAAAATACATTTTTATTTACATTTTTAAAATATACAGTCTAAGGGCACTTGGCTGGCTTGGTTGATCGAACAGGTGGTTCTTGATCTCAGCGTGGTGAGTTTGAGCTGCACATTGGGTGTAGAGATTATTTACAATCTTTACAAAAAATAAATGAAGTATACTGCCTGTGCATTTTGAAAGTACACTGTGTCACTACTGTCACAGTCGATACAAGAATGGTTCAATCAAGCCCCCAAATTACATTGTGGTCAATTATAGTGTAGTCAACTACCCAGTCTTTGGCAACCACGGATCTGTTTTCTATCACTATAGAGTTTTGCCTTTCCTAAATGTCATATAAATGTTATTATATAATAAGTAGAATTTTGATCAGGCTTCTTTCATATTCATCCGTGTGTTGAGTGTATCATCATTAGTTCTTACCTTTTATTGAAGAGTAGAATTCCAGTGTTTGGATGCACTCTAATTATTTTTATCCATTTACCAGTTGAAGGGCATTTGGGTTATTTTCCATTTCCTCTCAATCTGCTGCTTGTCTTTCATTGTCTTAAGAGTGCCTTTCAAAGGGTAAAAGTATTAATTTTTATGAAGTCCAATTTATCAATATTTAATTCTTGGATCATGCTTTTGGTGTCATAGCTAAGAAATTTTTGCCTAACTCAAAATCACAAAGATTTTTCTCCTATATTTTGTTCTAGAAGTCTTACAGTTTTTTGTTTTACATTCCAGTCTGAGTTTTTGAAGTTAATATTTATGTTTGATATAAAGCATGACTTGAGTTTCGTTTTTCTGCATATAGTTTTCCAATTGTTCCACCATCTTTTGCTGAAAAGACGATCCTTTCTTCATTGGCTTGTCTTTGCACCTTTGTTGAAAATTGACTACATATGAGTGTGATGGAGGGTACTATTTCAGAATTCTCTTCTGTTCTGTTCTATTTATCTACATGTTTGTTTGTTTTTTTCACTAATAACACATGGTGTTGATTTTTGTAGCTTTATAGTAAGTCTTGAAAACAAATAGTTTGATCCCTCCAACTTTATTCTTTTTTCTCAAAATTATTTTGACTATCTTACTTTCTTTTTCTCATAAATTTTAGCTTGTCAACTTCTACAAAAAAAATCCTGCTGGAATTTTAACTCAGATTGCATTGTTTACAGATTAATTTGAGAGAACTAACATGTTAACAATATCAAGACTTTCAATCTATGGTTGATGGTATATCTCTTTATTAAGTCTTCATTGATTTCATGGTATATCTCTTTATTAAGTCTTCATTAATTTCTTTCATCAGTTCGAAAGTAAACCCGTTGTTAAATGTTGCTTAGGTCTTCTCTTTACTGACCTTCTCTCTACTTGTTTCTATTGGTTTCTGATAGAGCAAAGTGGAAGTCTCCTACAACACTTATGGATTTGTCTATTTTTTTCCTTTCAGTTCTAAAGTGTTTTTTCAAGAATTATGAGGCTCTGTTTTGATACATACACAATTATAATCTTATATTGGTGCATTCACCCCTTTATCTATGTAATATATTCTTTATTCTAGGTAATATTCCTTGTTATGGAGTCTACTTTGTCTAAAGTTAATATAGCTAGTATGTTTTAAAATAGAATTTTTGTGATATAATTTTTCTTCCTTTTAATATCTGTATATTTAAAGTGTGTTTCTTGTAGAAAACATATAGCTGGATCTTGCTTTTTATAAAGATGCAATGTGACAACTCTATGTTTTAATTAATGTGATCAAGCTATTTAAATTTTTTAAGCTGTTTAAATTTAATATAACTATATGTTTGGATTAAAATCTAGCATCTTGCTAATAATTTTTCTGTAGATAGTCAATTTTCTTTTGAACAATTAAAAATAAGAAAATGTTTTTGGTATTTTACTTTTAACTATTTCTGGAGATAGACTTTTCTTTGTTCAGAAACAAAGCTGGTTTTAAAATAGTTTTTTTGTTGTTGTTGTTCATATACAAGTTCTCACTGAAGAGTTTTCTTTAATATTTTCTTATAGGGTAGGTCTTCTCATATTTATTTTCTCAATTTTTGTTTATTTGAATGTCTTTATTTCTCTTTTATTTATGTAAATAGTTCTACTGGGTATAGAATTTTGGGTTGAAGGTTTTAATTTTTTGATAGGCTTTAAATATGTTAATCCATTTTTTTCTGGCTTGCATATTTTCTGACATATTTTACCTTTGTGGAAATATGTGCTGTCTTTTTTCATTGCTGCTGTCATAATTTTCTTTTTAAATTTGGTTTTGAGTGGTTTGAATATAATCTGTCTTTAAGGAATGAGGAGGGAGAATTTACCTTGCTTAAATTTTCTGGGTTTCTTGATCTGTGATCAATGTAGCTTATTATTCTTGAATGATTCTTGCCCATTATCTTTTCAAATATTTTTTTTCTGCCAATTCTTCCAGAATTAAAAATCTAAATTTTTTAATATGGTCCCAATAGTTATTTGATAGCCTCTTCTCCCCCCCTCTTCTTCTTTTCAATCTTATTTTTTTTCATATTTCAGTTTGGGTAATTTCTATTGACCTATATTCAAGTTAATTTATTCTTTTCTTATCTGTAGTGAATCTGCTGATGAGTTTGTCAAAGGTATCTCTATTACTCTGTGTTTTATTTCTAGCATTTGCACTTGACTCTTATAGTTTCCATCTGTCAGCTGAAATTCCCCATCTCTTTATTTGTATTGTTCATCTTTTCCATGGGAATATTTAACATATTAATTATAGTTATTTTTAATTCCTTATCTGATACTTTTGACATCTGGTCATATTTAAATATGATTCTATTGAATCCTTTGTGTCTCTTTAGAGTTTCTTGTGTTTGGAACAGTAAAGTCTGAGGTAAATAGTATTTGCATCTGGAAATAAGCATAGTCTTCTCCTAGATCATTAGTGGGTGGGGCTGTATCAGTCTAAACAAACTGAGCTAGTTGTTCATTTGGTTGTTAGTAACTTTAGTGCATCAAAGCTTTAAATTCTTCTAGGTTTACCTTTTGTTTAGAATGGGAGCTGGTTTGTCAAGGTGTCCCCCCCCCCCCCAACCCATGTTTCTGTTGTACCCTCAGCTTTAAACCTTCTTTGTGTATCTGTGCCTCAGAAAATAATCTCTCTTCCTTGCTTTCTTCTTGTCATATATATTAGTTTCCTAGGACTATAATAATAAAATATCATGAGCTGTGTGGCTTAAAACTATAGAAATTTATTCTCTCACAGTGTCAGAGGCTAGAAATATGAAATCATTGTATCACCAGCCTTGTTTCCTTCTTAGGGCTTTGAGGAATAATCTGTCCTATGCTTATCTTATAATTTCTGATGGCTTGCTGAAAGTCCTTGGTATTTGCTGGCTTATAGATACATCACTCCATTCTCTGCCACCATTTTCACATGTTGTTCTCTCCATGTCTCTGTGACCATGTTTTCCTCTTCTTATAAGGACACCAGTCATATCAGACTAAGGTCCCACCTTATCCAGTATGATCTCACCTTACCTAATAATATATAATACTGCTACTAAAATTATCATACTAATATCATGAAATACTACATTAGTATATAGTACCATATAATATATACTATACTATACTGGTTTACTATCAAAACTAATGATTAATCATCTGAGGATAATAAGTAGTTACATCTTCAGTGACCTTATTTCTGAACAGTATTGGAGGGTTAGCATTTAAATATATCTTTTTGGGGATACACTTCATCTCTTAACACCATGGATATTGTGCAATTTCTAGTTATTTGGTATGTTTTAGCCTAGTTTAGGGTGGGGTGTGTATCTTATGGAGAGGCCCTATGTTCTTGATCCTTAGAGATCAAGCTTTCTCAGTGATCACTGTCCTTCCCAGTGGTAGGAGATTTCTTATGGCCTCTTGACCATATCCCAAGGATGGAGGGCTCTTCTTTTACTTTTCTTCCAGCACAGTGGGTTTTAGTTGAGTTCTCAAAGTACAGGATTTGCTGCCCTGCCTCTATCTCCAGATACTTAAGATATTTATCCTTTGGGAAGAAGTGTCCAGAAAGATCCTTCTGCCTTTTCTGTAATGTACCCACTACCCTCCTCCAGTTCTCCATCACTGAGGGAGGCTTCCTCCAATCTCCCACCCTGCTGCAATCTTTCCCATATGAGCCCTGAGACAGTACATGGAGAAAAATACGGTACTCAGAGCAGACTTCTCCTTTACCTATAGTGTCTGATAGTTTCCGCTTTTCTTGATATCCTACACTCAGACTTTAACATTTCATTAAAAACTTGAGCTTAATTTCTTCATATTCTCTTGGTGATACTGTTTTCACCCTGTGCTCTACGAAAGGTGAACCAGTACTCATGACCCTTTTTCTTCTTAAAATTGAATTGCCTTCAATTTCAGGCTGTTGGTTGCTTTGTGACCTCAGCATTCTGATGACTTCAAGAAAAGTTGTAATTTTGAGCATTATCATGGTTTCTTTCCTCCCTGTTTTTAGGGTTTTAAATGGCACACTTTCAAATAATAACACAGATCAAGTTTCAACAAACACGAAAAAAGTCTTTAACATGAAAAAGAGACTAATAAACAAAGAGGAAAAAAGGAAATGAGGTGGAGCAAAGGCAATGTAGGAAGCAGAAGAAAACTTCAAAACAAAATAAAAGCAATATTCTTAATAAAAGAAGATTACAGGTTACATCCACAAAATGGAAATATAAGTATATATATGTGTGTGTGTGAATATATGTTTGTTATGTATATGTACATATATTTAGATAATTAGATAACACTTAGAGAACAAAATACAACTCTTGATCTGAAACATATATTAAAAAATGATAGTGGAAATATAACATTGGTAAAAAGGTAGGAAGGTAATAGGAAATCTCTCAAAAAGACAACAAAAAGATAGAAAACTAAAAACAGAAGAGGATGTTGGGCAATCAACACACAATGTCCAATACCTGATTAACAGAAGTTTCAGAAAGAAAGATAAAAGAACACATGACAGTGAGCTTGGGAAGATAGCAGAGTAGAAGGACCCTGAACTCACACTGTCTCATTTTTTCAACTAGATATCATCCACATCTATGTCAACAAACTAGAGAGAGATCCAAAGACTTGCAGAACAAATTCCACAACTGAAGTAGCTGCAGCTGAAAAGTTAGGAAGGTCAGAAAGGTGGAGGGAGGCTGCCCACTGGAGGGAGGGAGCTGCATGTGTGGAGAGGGCAGAGAAATGGGCCCTTGCACCAGGGAGCTCACATGAGGAAGACTAATCCCTACAACATTTTGCTTTGAAAACCAGAGAGGCTGAATTCTCTGAGCTTATAAAACCAGTGGTACTTGGAGTCTGGAACTTTAATAGTCTACCAACTAAGCACTGGGCAAGCCAGTAGGGTGAGTGACAACCCCACCAACACCCTTAAAGAGACTGCAGTCCACTAAGAGAGACAACATAAAAATGGCAGTTTATACAATACCAGGGACAAAGGGGAGACAGAACTCTTTATAATGCTTTTGGAACTATTGGAGGACTTCTCTGAAAATGAGGGAGCTGACAGGTGCCATTTTCTTCCTCCTTCCCCTAGCACAAATACAGAGCCACCTGTAGGAAGTGGACTGCACTGACACTTCCTACCTATCCCACTAATAGTGATCTATGCCCATGAGTTCTACTGAGGACTAGCTCACTCCAAGCCTATTAGTCTTGGCCCTGAGCTCAAGGCAAATTTTGTTAAAGCTGTGCATGCATGCCAACCAGCTGTCATATACATAGCTGGCATCGTGTGCTGTGCCCAGGTATGCCCAAGCTTATGCCCCTGGAAGCCATGACATCCATCCCCCAGCCACTGCAGGGCTTCAGGGGATCTGGCATAAGAATAGTGACCCAGTGCAAATTTTGTTAGTACTGCCACCCACTCCCAAGTTCCAAGAAGAAGAAGAGAGAAAAAGGGACAGAAAAATTATTTGAAGGAATAATAGCTAAAAATTTCCTTAATCTGGGGAGGGAAACATATCCATTCCCAGGAGGCATAGAGAAAAAATCAGTAATCAATAAAAGAAGATCCATTTTTCCATTTATCTCAATAAATCAGATCCACACTAAGACATATTATAATGAAATGTGCAAAATATAGGGATAAAGAAAAAAATTTAAAGGCAAGGTAAAAGAAGTGAATAACTTACAAGAGAGATTTTATTTTTAATAGAACCTTTCCAGACCAGAAGAGAGTGGTATGATAAATTCAAAGTGCTGAATGAAAAAAAATCTGCAGCCAAGAATACTCTATCTAGCAAAGCTATCATTGAGAATAGAAGGAGATATAAAGAGTTCCCCAGACAAACACTAAAGAAGTGCTTGACCACTAAAAACAGCTTTGCAAGAAATATTAAAAGGGGATTTTTGAGGAGAAAGGAAAAAGTGACAGTATAGAGGAAGGTAGCACAAAAGTAGTAAAAATGCATATTTCTTTAAAAAAAATCAAAGAACTCATACAAAAAAAGATATAACACATCACAACATATACCTAAGTGTGGGGAGGAGGTGAGAAAAGAATGCATTCAACCTTAAATGACGATCAACTTAATATAGACTGCTATATGCGAAGAGTTTATATATAAACCTAACTGGTAACCGTACGTCAAAACCCACTAATAAATATGCAAAGAATAAGGAGAAAAAAACTAAGAGATATATCACTAAAGAAAATCAGCCAATTCTAAAAGAAAGAGAGAAAGGATCACAGAAAATCTTCAGAAAAAAAAAAACAACTAATAAAATGGTAATAAATACATATTTATTAATAATTACTTTGAATGTAAATGAACTAAATGCTCCAAGAAAAAAAATAGAGTGACACAATGGATAAAAATAAGACTTATCTATATGCTGCCTCAGACCCATTTTAAATACTTGCAAACTGAAACAAGAGGATGATGAAACATCTATCATGCAAGTGGATGTCAAAAGAAAGCCAAAGTAGCAAGCCTTATATGGAACAAAATATTAAAACAAAAACTGTAACAAAATACAAAGATGGAAACTATGTAGTAATAAATGGGACAATCCAATAAGAAGATATAACAATTGTAAATTTTTTTTACACCCAACATGGAATCACCCAAATACATAAAATGGTTAATAACAAACATAAAAGAACTAATCACAAATAATACAATAATAGTAGGGGACTTTAACAACCCACTTACATCAATGGACAGATCATCTAATCAGAATATCAAAAAGAAAACAATAGCTTTGGATGACACACTGTAACAGATGGACTTAACAGATATAGTCAGAACTTAACAGATATATTCAGAACATCCTAAAATAGCAGAACACACATTCTTTTCAAATGCACACAGAACATTCTCCAGAATAGATCACATATTAGCCCACTAAACAAACCTCAACAAATTTCTGGAGGTTCAATAATATGCTACTAAACAATGAATGAATAGGTCAACCAGGAAATAAAAGAAGAAATGAAAAAATACATGGAAACAAATGAAAGTGAAAACCCAGTGGTCCAAAACCTCTGAGATGCAGCAAAAGCAGCTTTAGGAGGGAAGTTTATAGCAATACAGGGCTACCTCAAGAGGCAAGAATAACAAATAAAATAAAAATAAAAATACAAATAAACAACCTAATCTTACACCTAAAGGAGTAAGGAAAGAAGAACAAACATAACCTAAAACCAGCAGAAAGAAGGAAAAGAACAAAGATTAGGGCGGAAATAAATGATATAGAAACTAAAACAAACAAACAAAAAACACAATAGAACAGATCAATGAAACCAGGAGCTTGTTCTTGGAAAAAGTCAATAAAATTGACAAACTTCTAGCCAGGCTTACCAAGTATAGAGAAGAAAAGACTGAAATAAAATCAGGAATGAGAGGAAAAATAACCCACACCACAGAAATACAATCATAAGAGAATATTACAAAAACTATATGCCAACAAATTGGACAACCTAGAAGATATGGATAAATTCCTAGGAACATATAAATTACCAAAACTGAAACAGGAAGAAATAGAAAATTTGAACAGACCAGTAAGTAGCAAAGAAATTGAGTCCATAACCAAGAAAACTCCCAACAAACAGAAGTCCAAGACCAAAGCTTCACAGGTGATTTCTACCAAATATTTATTTATTTTTTTTTAAAGATTTATTTATTTATTTGAGATAAGAGAGAACAGCTGCGAGGGATGGAGGGAGAAGGAGAGAGAAATTCAAACAGACTTCATGTTTAGCAGGGTGCTGATGTCGGACTCCATCTTATGACTGTGAGATAACAACATGAACCAAGACCAAGAGTCAGAGGTTTAACCAACCACCCCACTCTTTGGCTCTCCTTTACTAAACATTTAAAGAAGAGTTAGTAGCCATTCTTCTCAAGCTATTCCAAGAAATAAAAAAGGCAGGAATATTTCCATATTCAGTCTATGAGACCAGCATTACCCTGGTATCAAAACCAGATAAAGATGGCACTATAGAAGAGCACTACAGGCCAATATCCCTAAGGAACATAGAGGGCAAAAATTCTCAACAAAATACTAACAAGCCAAATTCAACAATACATTAAAAAAAATCATTCAAGGGGCGCCTGGGTGGCTCAGTGGGTTAAGCCGCTGCCTTCGGCTCAGGTCATGATCTCAGGGTCCTGGGATCGAGTCCCATATCGGGCTCTCTGCTCAGCAGGGGGCCTGCTTCCCTTCCTCTCTATCTGCCTGCCTCTGTCTACTTGTGTTCTCTGTCTGTCAAATAAATAAATAAAATCTAAAAAAAAAAAAAAAATCATTCAACACCATCAAGTGGGATTTATTTTGGGGTTGCAGTGTGATTCTGTATTTTCAAATCAGTCAATGTGATGCATTATATCCATAAGAGAAAAGATAAGAATCATATTCTCATTTCAATAGATGCAGAAAAAGCATTCACCAAAGTACAACATTAATTAATGAATAAAAACCCTCAAAAAAGTGGGCTTAGAGAGAACATACTTCATCATAGTAAAGGCAGTATATGAAAAACCCACAGCTAACATCATCCTTAGTGGGGAAAAACTGAGAGATTTCCTCTTATGGTCAGGACCCAAACAAGGATGTCCACTCTTATGGCTCTTATTTATTAGTACTGGAAGTCTTAACCATAGCAATCAGACAATAAGAAACAAATAAAAGGCATCCAAATTTGTAAGGAAGAAGTAAAGCTTTCACTATTTGCAGATGACATGATAATATATATAGAAACCTGACATATTCCACCAAAAAATACCCCTACTAGAACTGATAGAAGAATTCAGCAAAGTTGCAGTGTAATGAAGTAGCAGAAAGAGAAATTAAGAAAAACAATCCCATTTGCAATTGCATAAAAATAATAAACTATCTATAACTAATAAACTTAACCATGTAAGTGAAAGACCTGTATTTTGAAAACTATAAAATACTGATGAAAGAAATTGAAGATGATGCAAGGAAACTGGAAAGACTATCCATGTTCATGGATTGGAAGAACAAAAATGTTAAATGTCTATTACATAAAACAATCTACTTTTCACGCAATCCTTGTGAAAATACCAACAGCATTTTTCACAGAACTAGAACAAAGAATCCTAAAATGTGTATGGAACCACAAAAGACCCCAGATAGCCAAAGCAATCTTGGAAAAGAAGCAAACCTGGGGGAGTCACAATGCCAGACTTCAAGTTATATTACAAAGCTGCAGTAAACAAAACAGTGTAGTACTGGCACAAAAATAGACATGTAGATCAATAGAACAAAATAGAAAATGCAGGGGTGCCTGGGTGGCTCAGTTGTTAAGTGTCTGCTTTTGGGTCAGGTCATGATCCAAGGGTTATGGACTCAAGCCCCACATCGGGCTCCCTGCTCAGTGGGAAACCTGCTTCTCCTTCTCCTCTTCCCCCAGCTTGTGTTCCCTCTCTTGCTGCTTCTCTCTCTGTCAAATAAATAAAATCTTAAAAAAAAAAAAAAAGAAAATGCAGAAATAAACCCACAGTTATATGGTCAAATGATTTTCAACAAACAAGAATATCCAGGGGAAAAAACCATCTCTTCAACAAATGGTGTTGGGAAAACTGGATAGTAATATGCTAAATGAATGAAACTGGATTGTTCTCGTAAAACATACATAAAAATAAATTCAAAATGGATGAAAGACCGAACTGTAAGACAGGAAACCATCAAAATCTTGGAGGAGAACACAGGTAATAACTCTTTGACATTGACTGTAGCAACTTTCTTCTAGATATGTCTCCCGAGGCACAGAAAAAAAATAACTATTGGATCTACACCAAATAAAAAGCATCTGCACAGTAAAGGAGACAATCAACAAAACCAAAAGGCAGCCTACTGAGTGGGGGAATATATTTGCAAATGGCATCTCTGATAAAGCATTAGTATCCAAAATACATAGAACTTATACAACTGAACACTCAAAAACCAAATAATCCGATTTTAAAAATAGGCAAAAGACATGAATAGGTATTTCTCCAATGAAGATATACAGATAGCCAACAGATGCATGAAAAGATGTTCATCATCACTTACCAACAGGGAAATGCAAATCAACACTACAATGAGATATTACCTCATACTTGTCAGAATGGCTAAAATCAACAACACAAGAAATAAAAGATGTTGGCAAAGATGTGGAGAAGGAATCCTCATCTACTGTTAGTAGAAATGCAGACTGGTGCAGCCGCACAGTATAGAGGTTCATCAAAGTTAAAAATAGAACTACACCACAATCCAGCAATCACACTACTAGGTATTTATACAAAGAATACAAAAACACTAACTCAGAGGGATATATACATTATCATTTGTTTATAAACATCACTTAACAATAGCCAAGATGTGGAAGCAGCCCAAGTGTCTCTTGATTGATGAATGAATAAAGAAGATGAGGAACATATATACAATGGAATATTGATAGATGACTGGATAAAGACGAACATATATACAATGGAATATTATTCAGCCACAAAAAAGAATGAAATCTTGCCATTTGCAACAACATGGATGGAGCTAGAGAGTATATTGCTAAGTGAAGTAAGTCAGTCAGAGAAAGACACATGTCAGACTATTTTTCTTGTGTAGAATTTAAGAAATAAAAGGGCTAAGAGAAAGAGAGAGAGAGAAGTAAATCAAGAAAGACTCTAGAGAACTAGAGAGAACAAACTGATGGTTATCAGAAGGGAGATAGGTGGGAGGATGGGTGAAATAGGTGATGGGGATGAAGGAGGGCATTTGTCATGATGAGCACCGGGTGATGTATGGAATTGTTGAATCACTATATTATACACCTGAAGCTAATAAAACATTGTATGTTAACTAATTAGAATATTGATTTAATCAATATTGTTTAATTGCCATAAGGAGAGGACAGGAAACTATTGTGCATAAGAGAGATAAATCCTCATCCTTCAGACCTGGAACTGGTAGATAAGGTCTAAAATCAAAAGTATCAAAAAATGGCAATGTAAGCTTTATTTTGAGAAACATAAAGTTATATACTAACAGCCATACCTATAATAAAAGTGGCTGCGTGTGGGAGAATGACTGTGTCTCCTTTGAAACTTCGAGGTACTGATCTTTTAGATTATGTAAAAATAAAGTTAAAGATGAAAACTTTGTTTATTAAGTTCTTCTAAATATCTTTTACAGGCTCTGAGGAGAGGAAGGCTAGGTTTTCAAACAGTTTCACACTTATGGTGAGTGAGTGGGGTTGTTATTTAATGTAACTGCTCTGCTTTCTTCTTCTGAGATGCAGATAAAAACAGTATTTACCTCACAGCACTGTTATGTATATCAGATAAAATTAGTTAATGCATGAAAAGCACTTAGTGCACGGAACAAAGAAAGCAACTAATAAATGCTGGCTACTGTTATCTTATCCCAGCAGTAGTGCCTAGGTGTTCCACTTAGCACAGCTTTATATTGTATTAAGGCATGCTGGAGGAAGTAGGTCTCATTTCTCTTCCTTATTATTATTATTATTTTTTTTTGGTAAATTTAATGAGGTATTTTTTTTCCCTCCTAAATAAATTTGTGAGTCATTTTACCTTCTCCACACAAAATATATTTTATTTCTGAATTTATCTAAGTCTTTTATCCAAGCACAAAGACTATGGCTTTCTTTCTCAAAGTCTGCACACTACTTGTTCAGTTCATTCCTACATATCATGAGTGTATCTATTCATCTTCATCTCTCCTTCTCTCTTATTCTTATTCTTGCTCTAGGTCCTTGTTCTGTTTTATGCACTATTGTGGGTAAGATCTTTCCCTACATTTTTGTTATATCTCTTTGTATATAGAAATAATCTTGATTTTTGGAATCTTATTTTTTAGTCTGTCACCTTTCTGAATTTTTTTTTCCCAGTTTTACTATTTCAGTTGATACTCTGGTGCTTTCCCATTATACAATTATAATATCTGCCAATTATATTTTCTTTCCCTTTCCAACATGTAAGATTAACTTATTTTTTCTTTCTCTTGCTTTGCTTTCTGTTTTTATTTTATAATATATATATTTATACCATATGAAAGTTGATTTTTTGTTTTAATTAGTATTACTTTGATCTTGTTTTGTGCTTTCCCGTTGTCTCCTTTATTTTCTATCTTTTCACTTATGGTATTTTTTCTTTGTTTTTAGTCTTCCAGTGTTTTAGTTTGATATATATCCCATTTTTACTCAAATAGTAGTAATAATAGCATGATAATTCTATTACTATTATTATAATAGTCATTTATTAAAAGCCTGCATGCACTTGGCGATATGTTTGGCACTTTACAGTTTTCTATAATGTTAATCTAACTACTAACAACATCAACAAAATGAAACAATTGTTATCAATATTGAATATTTCCTATGTGCTAGACATTTTTAAATACTTTACATGCATTAATTCCTTTTATTTTGATAGCTCTCTGAAATAGTTGCTATTATTGTTCTGGCAAAATCCTATGAGGCATATATAATTACCTCCATTTTACAAATGAGAAAATGAGAATTTGGGGTGTGACATCAGCGCCTAATAATCTGTGGTCTGTTGTACTTACTTTTAATGTCTTCAAAAATATTTTTCTGGCTTTACATTATTTCTGAATCCTATCATTCCTCCTCCTCCTCTTCTGTATTTTTCAGCTGTGGTCACTTTTCTTATCTTCTTTCCTCTCTATCACAGACAGTTCCACTTTGCATTTCTGTCTCTTTTCTGTCTTCAAAGAGCAGTAACACAACATGTATTAGAAAGGAAGACAAAAGAAAAAGAAAAAGGAAAGGAAAAGTTAGGAAAGAAATCCTTTACAAGACAGTGATTTCAGGTTATTCCATAACAGTCTTCTCTTTCTTTTTCCAAGATCAGACCTCCTTGCTCCTGCAAGGACCCTGGAGGCAGGCAGCAGGGACAGCACATACTCAGTGTCTGGGGTGTGATGGTTCCTGTGAGGGTGGCTCCTTCTGGGTTCAGGTGCCTGAGAGCAGCCACAGATGGTATAGGCCATTACTCACTACCCTAAGGCAGCACAGCCAGTCCCCCATTGTTCAGGATATAACAAAGTACTTAGATCAAGCCAGTGACAAAGGCATTCTCTCTGAGCACTAATTAGCCTCTGAGTAATTTCTAATCTAACTCCAATTTCAACCATATGTATATACAGATGCAGTTTGCTTTACACTTCTTGTCTTCTTTTTGCCATCGCTCTTGGATCCTCTTGCCACGCTCCCTCCCGTTCCTGCATCCTTTTAATTTTATTCATCA
Source organism: Mustela lutreola (assembly GCF_030435805.1). Taxonomy (NCBI): domain Eukaryota; kingdom Metazoa; phylum Chordata; class Mammalia; order Carnivora; family Mustelidae; genus Mustela; species Mustela lutreola. Next base: position 161,042,308 of record NC_081290.1, on the reverse strand, counting down.
ATTTCCTTCCTTGAGATATTTTTAACATTTAACCTGGGACTAGAAGGTTGACCAGTTGGGGTCCCACATATTCTCCTACACAACTGTGCGGGGCTTTCAGGAACTGATCACTAAAGTTAGTATAAGTTAAACTCAGAATTCCTTTCTTTCCAGAATGACAACATACAAGTAGAGATGCAACTAAGGCAGGGGTTGTGGCTGTCTGCTGATGCTGTGACATTATTATTATTAATTTCTTACACTTTTCATTTTATTTTTTAAATGTTTTCCCTGCATTACCTATAAAACACCATTTTGTTACTTGCATACTTTTTTTAAAAATTTTTTTTATTTTTAAATTTTTTTTATCAGTCAAAACAGGCTCTAGGTTCTCAGGTCTTTCCTTGCATTTGTTTCTATTCTTTCCATATCAGAAGACTTCTTGGGTCACAGATTTCTTCAGATGACTGCATTTATCTTTCGACTTGACATTAGCTATGACTGATTTACAGCAACTTTACATTGGGAACTTGTGATCCTTCTTTTTCTCTATTCATGGGTTGACTCCCTTTTCCATTCCTTTTCTTTTTTTTTTTTTTTTTCATTGTCGAGAATCTGTTTCTCAAATTGTGTGGCACATACTAACCACACCTTCCATTCTCTTCTCAATTGACATGACATCCAAGATGGTAGTGCCATTCTCCTATAGGAGCTTGCTTCAACATCCACTGTTTATTTTTCTTAATGAAGGCCAGTATGGTCATTAACTCTGCTGGAAAAATGTACGGCACCATGGAAAGTGATGGCTTTGGAGATAGGTAAGCCGAGCTTAAAATCTTGGTGCTATATCTTACCAGCTGTGTGGCTTTGAGAATTACTTAGCCCACTTAAGCCTCAGCCTCCTGAGGTTTACAAAGGGAGAGAATCGCACCTACCTTTTAATATTACTGTGAGGATTTAGAGGTCACTATGTAAATCACCTGGCACATGATAGAATGAAAATAACTTTTATTTGGCATCAGTCAGATGTAGGATTTCAATCCTAATTTCTCCACTTCGTAGGAATTTTTAAAAGGACATTAACTTAATCACTTTTTAGACCTCAGTTTCCTTATCTGTAAAATGAGACCAAAGTTCCCAATAGCACCTGACAGAGTATAAGACAGTTGCACACACTCTCAATGAATCTTTCTCTTCTACCTTCTGGACAAAGTCACAATCTGTCGGACATGTCTGAACTTTACGTGAAATCTTGTGTGTGTGTGTGTGTGTGTGTGTGTGTTTCTTTGTTTTACAGAATGAAACTCCCAGTGAATATTAAATTAGTTTGACGGCCTTATTTGGTTCAGTAGAGTGCTTGTTTTGATATCTTGGGAAAGCAGCATCCATTTTCTCTTTCTGACAACAGAAATATGTTTTCATGAAAATATTACTTTTGGTTTTCTCTCTTAACAAATGTGTACATCTTTTAGCCCCAGGGTACCATTTGAATAAAAAGAAAGAAAGATATGAGAAAGAGAAAACCCACAATTTACTGAAGTGGGTATTTTCAGATAGTATGAAAAAGAAAAGAGTATGTATAGAATATGCCATTTGAGCATCTTGATGAACTTATTTTTCACAGTTAACTGGAAGAAACAATTTTATCCTCATGTATTTTTTTTCAAGGATTTGGAAAATGCTAAATAAGAGGGAACCAATAAAGTAGGAAAAATAGTACTCTCACCAGAATACAGAGACTCTTTGCTTCTCACAGGACTCTGAAAAAGACATGCCCTTAAAATTCAGATTGTTTCACATCCTTTGTAATCCCAGAGGAATAGTTCCATTTCTGATGAACTGGAGGGTGTAAGCTTTGAAATCTGACATGCCCTGATTTTAATCCAAGCTCTGTCACTTACCGTTGGCAATGTGTTTAACCTCGGCAAACTTTCATTTCCTTAGATGGGAAAAGAAAAAAATGGGCAGCCTAGTTCTTGCCTGATATTGTTTTTAGTAGGAACAAATAACATAATTGATGCATGCTAAAGCAATTAGCACAATGCCTTGTATAGAATAGATAATAAATTCTAGCGGCCCTTATCTTTTTCCTGTAGGTCTATTCAATAGTGTGAACTTGATAATCATAGATGACAGATACAAGTAAATAAAAGGACCTGTTGGAAGAATGTATCCATGGAATTTATCTCATTTTCATTAGTACAAATCAGTTTGAAGAACCATCTTCTCTTGAGAGAAGCAGAAATAATTGAATTGTGTTTATACTTGGTATAACTTGATTTTAATTTTGATGAGCAACATAAAGATCTGATCTGTATTATGATGATTAATTACATTATTTTTGAGAAATATAAATGCTACCATTTGTTGACTTATTCTGAATCAGGTGCTTGCCTCTTAAGGAAAGAAATATATATCTTACAGGTAAGGAAAACAAATTCAGAATGGGAAGATTTCCTCAAGTTTACACAAGTAATGAGTAGAAGAGTCAGGATTTGAACTTGGATTCTCCCTTTCCATGTTTGACATTTTGTACCATTTGGTGACAGAATAGACCATTGCTACAAACATGCACATTATTTAGTTCATAATATAGCTAAATCTATGATAATATTTTAAAAATTCTTATTTTCATATATCTCTGGAAAAGCATAAATAATCTGGAGGTATGATAATTTCATTTTTGTCCATTTTTGGTGTCAAACTCTATTTTATTGAGTTTATTGGTAAGTGACTAGAATGTCATACTATTATATATATATCATCTTCCTAGCAAATGAGAGCAGCCTATGGCTGGGGTAGCAATACTACATATTTACTGACAAATCAGGGAAGTAAGACATATTTTTTTTAGAGTTTTTACACTTCCAGGAAGAAGGGAACTAACATTCAAAATGTAGTTACAATATGACAGGAATCTAGGTAGGGGCTTAAAATGTATTCACTCATATAATGATCACAACAACAACAACAACAAAAACCAAAATGAGCCAGACAAACATTATTATCTCTATTTTATAGTTAAAAATGAAGGCTTTGAAAAATATAGCTAGGTTTTAAGGACCGAAAAATGTACTTATATGGAAAATCTCATTCTATGATGATGCTTATGAATGAAGTATGAGTTCTTTCCCCTAATTTTCTACTTACCTAGACAAGGAAAACATCCATCACTTTTCCCAATGGTGCCTTGGCTCATTCCAGGGTCAGGCTGTCTTTCAAGTAATTGATGTACAATTTGAGAAGAATACATGGCTGGACCATCTTCAGCAGACCCCTCAGTCTGCAAGCTCAGAAGGGTGGGGTATAGGGAGGACACACAGATGATGTAAAATGATGTGATGTGGAAATGATTTTTAATCAAGTTCAGTCAAGGAAGCCTCTCTCCAGGTGTAACCAGATGCAATCAATAACTGACATTTCTAGCCCTCTTGTCTCTCATGTGATCTTATTGAACACAAGTTTAATTGACCTGAAAAAGAAATTTACTTCTTTGGATAGTTATGTGCACTGCCAGCAAAATAAACTTCCCTCATTTCTTGCCATGCATGGGGTTTTGTTGGACTGTTTTACATAGTAAAACAAACAAATGAAAAATAGTAGAAAGTTGTCAGATCACTAGGCTGCAAATGCTTGAGAAATAACCTATGAAGTTACTGTGACAATGAGAAACATTATAAAATGTGGTAAGGATTTCCTTTCATTGGGCTTTCTCATTCCAGAAATGAAATTGGATTGGTTACCAGGGAAGAATTCCATTGCAATCATGCCCAAGAGGGACAAAGTGACACAAAGGTGTCAGACTTATATAGAACTTAACTCCCTTGACATTTTATATTCCATGAAGAACCTACCTCAAGGAGGTAGACTAGAAGAAATTCCTCAAGGAAAAATCTCATGTATTGGAACTCAAGCTATGCACTTTGTCCCTACATGCCTTGCTTTCCTCATCTATAAAATAAAAATAAGTCCTACATTATTAGAATGGTGCAAAGATTTCTGGATTTAAGCAACTCCAGATAATTTAAATTATGCTTTCCCCTCGATCAAGTTTCTTTTGCATGTTGAACATCTTGGTGGCCTATAATGTGAGCTTCACATTTCTTATATGTACAATGAGAGTGTTAAGCTAGATTGTCTATAAAGTCCTTCATGACTGTAATGCCAAATACTTGCACTTCCACCAATATCCTAGGAATAAGGCAGGCTTGCAGTTATAGAATATTCCAGGCTCAGAGAGCTGTTTTGGAAGACATGCTTTTATAGAAACCCCTTGAGTTAGGAGACCTTCACTTGAGTCCCACTTGAGTCCCACCATATCCTTGCCATGTGGACTTTGGCAAGGCATTTCACATCCTTACACCTGAGTTTGTTCAGCTATAATATGAGGACAGTAATAATCTACCACACAGATATTTATTAGATTGTATATATGGAAGTACTCTCTATACTATAAAATCCTGTACACATTGACATATTTTGACTGTCATCTAGTACAGCCCATTCATTTATTTTTTACCCAACAAAGAGCTTTAAAAATTCATATTTAAAAAAAATAAATGTAAGGGCACCTGGGTGGCTCAGTTGGTTAGGCATCCAACTCTTGATTTTGCCTTGGGTCATGGTCTCAGGGTTGTAAGATTGAGCCCTGCATTGGGCTCTGAGCTTAGCATGGAGTCTGCTTGGGATTCTCTCTCTCCCTCTGCCCCTCTCTCCTCAAAATAAATAAATAAAATCTTTGAAAAAAATAAATGTAATTTACGTTTTTATCAAGGTTATGCATGCTCATGGTTTAAAGGGTCAATCACCTCTATGGAGCCCGTTATATAACAAGTAGTTTGATGCTCCCTCTCCCTGCAATCACTGGTATCTGTTCCCCAGAGGCAACCATTGTCAACTCTAAGTTGTTTTTTTTTAAGTCTTAAACTTCTGTGCATCTAAATAATATCCATATAGTGCCATTTCTTGATTCTTCAATTCTAAGCATTATATTGACCTACCAATTAAAGAAAATGAGAATTTAGCCAATTTATATCCCCAGCACTCTACTACTAGCAAACATATGCACAGTATTTATATTTCCATTCTCCCAATATAAATATATGATAATATCACTTTGGTTAGATCTATCATCAGTGCTTAAATTAACCTGAGTACATAAATGCTATTCACAGCTGAGCAACATAGGGTACTATCCTTTTCTTCCTTTCTTGTGTGATTATTTATTTCTCCCAGAATTAATAATTGGCTTATTTTCTTTACTCACTACATTTTCTATGGTTTTGTTAATTCAGCCTCCAGCTCTCAATATGTCTCAATGGATTAAGTATTTTTGACAATTTTTTTCTTTTTGGAGACATCGCTGAAGGAGACTTCTGATCTTTCAATCTAGGCTTGTTGGTCGCTAAGGCTACTGCCTGATGCCATCTGGAGATTACTCTTTATCATCACTCTGGGGATTTCTTCTACTTCTCTGATATTGAATTTCACTACTTGGGCCCCATGTTTGCAGCTTTATTGGTTTATTCCCTTGCTTTAAAATGGAGTACCTTCTCCAGTAGCTTCCTGTAAATATGTGTATTTTGAG